>NC_089840.1:117807167-118118417 GCF_035609145.1 Eleutherodactylus coqui | reverse complement strand
GCAGGTCTGACTCACACCCCCTTCACACCCACTGCAGGACGGCTGCCCGGAGCTGCAGGCAGAAGGTGAGAATGCAATTTTTTTTTATTTTAACACATTTTAGGATGGATTGCAGGTAAGGGCTTATATATTTAAGCCCTTACCGACAATTCATCCCGGGCTCGCCCGCAGCGCATTGCTTTCAATGGAGACGGCTGTATTGCCGTCTCCATTGAATGCAATGCGCTGGACAGCTCCGGCCCGTTTCTAATGAAACGCGGCTAGGAGCAGATTTTCGGGCGATTTGCGGGCGACTTGCGCGCACCGGTCACGCGATTTGCGGATGCGCATCCGTCATGCGATCCGCAAATCGCGGCAAAAAACGCCCGTCTGACTAAGGCCTCATGGTGAAAAAACATTTCATTAACAGTGATGACTCTTTTACTCCAGCTACTAAAGGAGAATTTATACTGGACACCTTTGAGGATTTAACCCCGAAAGACACAGCTGCCCTTTTAGACTTACATCATCTACATAGGGAATCAGTTACAGCTGATGTCCTTACACACAGGATCAACATAAAAACACCTAATCCTGACTTCTATCCAACACAAACCCGCACACAGGTTGTAGAAGATTTTCAAATGATTATGGAAAAAGAACTGAAGTTGTTACAGGCACAAACTAAGGACAATCAATATGGACATTCTGGATCCAATAATATGACGAAGAGGGAGAGAATTGAGCTATCGTGGTTATCTAAAGATGAAGACATCAGGATTTGTCAGTCAGACAAAGGGGGAAATATTACTATCATGGACACTACCCTATACATTAATTGTATTAATCACATCCTTGAGGATAGGATTACTTATAAAAAATTACAGGGAGACCCTACGATTGTTTTTTCTAAAAAATTGCATGAATTATTACAATTGGGATCCAACTTAGGTGTTATTACTACTAATATGGGAGAATATCTTATCCCTACCAACCCAAAAGTCCCATTTATGTATGGCCTTCCCAAAACGCACAAGGACTCTTTCCCTCCTCCTATGCGCCCTATTATTTCAGGAATTGACTCTCTATGTGAAAGACTTAGTGCTTGGGTAGACAAATCTTTACAACCACTAGCTATGCGAGTACCGGGTTACCTGAAAGACAGCAGTAGTGTTTTGAAAAAATTGGATACATTTGTGTGGCAGGAGGATTACATTTGGGTAACATGCGACGTTGTCAGTCTCTATACTTGTATACCACACCACGCTGCCTTACAAGCTTTACACTACCATTTGAGAGAGTATAGCGAATACAGTAGTGAACTGAGAGAATTTATCATGCTTTGCACAGAGTTTCTCCTCACTCATAATTTTTTCATGTTTAATAATCAATTTTTCTTACAGTTGGTGGGAGCTCCTATGGGGTCGAAATTCTCTCCCACTTTAGCCATACTTTATATGGCTTGGTGGGAAGAATCTTATATTTTCTCTATATCTAATCCATTCATTGACAGCGTGGTGTGGTATGCCAGATACTTGGATGACATCATTATTATTTGGAGACAGGGATCTTCCCATTCCCATAATGTCACCATTTCTGATGTCCACTCAGAATTATTAGAATTCCTGAGTTATATTAATAAGAACAATTGCAACTTACAGTTTACCATTAATAGTGATCAGAACAAAATTAATTTCCTGGATCTCCTATTAGAGGTTAGTTGTTCTAGGGACAGTATCAATGCTTCAGTATACCGTAAACCCAGCAGTGGCAACACGATACTTAAAGCGACTAGTTGTCACCCCGACATACAATTAATGCCATACCACTTACGGAATTCATTAGGGCAAAACGTATATGAACCAATACATCAAGCTATAATACATCAGCAAACCAAATCTGTACCCGTTTGGCGAATAGAAGTTATAACCCACAAACTTTGAATAATGCTAGGGACAAGGTTAATAAAATGGACAGAAAGACATTGCTGTATAAGGATAAGGATTTATCTGATGGTATATCCAACAAAATTGTCTTCACTACACCATATAGTAGGGAATTCCCACAGATAAGAAAATTATTCTTCTCCTATCTTCCAATTTTAAAACAGGATGATGATTTAAAATCTATCTTAGACAAAGGCGTGTTATGTACCTCTCGTAGAAATCGTACTATTGGAGACAGGGTATCTAAGAATTTCATATGTCAGAAACCCCAAAATAATTGGATTAATATTAAAGGAGATGTCCCGAGGCAGCAAGTGGGTCTATACACTTCTGTATGGCCATAATAATGCACTTTGTAATGTACATTGTGCATTAATTATGAGCCATACAGAAGTTATAAAAAGTTTTTTACTTACCTGCTCCGTTGCTGGCGTCCTCGTCTCCATGGAGCCGACTAATTTTTGGCCTCCGATGGCCAAATTAGCCGCGCTTGCGCAGTCCGGGTCTTCTGCAGTCTTCTATGGGGCTCCGTGTAGCTCCGTGTAGCTCCGCCCCGTCACGTGCCGATTCCAGCCAATCAGGAGGCTGGAATCGGCAGTGGACCGCACAGAAGAGCTGCGGTCCACGGAGGAAGAGGCCATCTTCAGCGGTGAGTAGAGAAGTCACCGGAGCGCGGGGATTAAGGTAAGCGCTCCGGTGAGCTTTCTTTACCTCCCTGCATCGGGGTTGTCTCGCGCCGAACGGGGGGGGGGGTTGAAAAAAAAAAAAACCCGTTTCGGCGCGGGACAACCCCTTTAATGGATTTTTCAAATGTGCTGACCCACGTTGTGGTTGTTGTCAGTACACCCTTAATAAATCTAGGGAATTTAATAATCCCCAGAACAACAAAAAATACAAAATCAATAGTTTTATTAACTGTAAAACTAGTGGAATAATCTATGTAATAGTATGCACCCTATGTAATTTACTTTATGTAGGATGCACCTCTAGGAGATTACATACTAGAATAGCAGAACACCTGAGGGACATTCAAAAAAATCTATTAGGAAAATCAGGGGTTGCAAATCACTTTATTCTAAAACATGGTGGTGAAACAAAAAATTTTTCATGTTTGGGGATAGACAGAGTTTGGAAAAATAGGAAACAAAAAGTAGAAATGAAGGATATCCTTCGCAGGGAAGCGTATTGGATTTTGGAACTAAATACTAGATTCCCATTTGGTATGAATTATAGAACGGATTTATTCTGTGTTTATTAATAAACAGTAAGGGGGGATTAAAGGTATAAAAGAAAAGAGAAAATGCATATTTATGTGTGTGTGTGTGTGTGTGTGTGTGTGTGTGTTTTTTTTTTTTTTTTTTTTTTTTGTGTGTGTGTTTTTTTCCCTCTCCTGACTTCTACTCTGGTAAATTTATATACTTTGTAATTGCTTTACTATTATGCGGAATTAGCTTGTGCAACTATATATCTGGGAAAAGAGAGAAGAATGGGAGAGGAAAAGAAAAGAAAAATATATATATTTTTTTTTTTCAAAAATTTTTTTTTTCTTTTTCATATTCTTTACCTATTTATCACTATGTAAATGTATTTAAGAATTGTTTTTCAGATATCCATATGCATACTTGTTTCTCTATCTGTCTGTTTTGAATCCTCTTGCCACAAATCTCTGTATGCTGGTTGTACATGTGATGTAATTAGCTCTTGAACACACCCTCTATACCATCCCTCAACCATTTCCCCCTCTGACAAGCTAACATACACAGGTATCTCTCCTTTGATTTTAATTTGTATTTGGTCTATAAATGTCTTATGTACTCCATACCTCATAGCTGTTGACAAAGGCTATTGCCGAAACGCGTTCAGCGTGCACTTGTGAGCTGTATGCTTTATTTTATTCAATAAAGAAGGAAATTTTTAACGGTAGCAGCTCCCCTCCATCTCTATTTTCTGCTCATATGGAATCTGGCCGTTTGCCGTCGGCTACTTGAGGATGGAGCTCCTGTTGGATCCCAGATCTTCCTGCAACATTGAAAGTTACTGCTGGTGAGGTGAGCCCACATCTTTCTTTTTTGGCTTATGCAAAAATGAGCATTTACCACTGCTGTGTGTCCAGCCTTTGTTTGAACACTTCCATTGAAGGAGAACTCACCACCTCCTGTGGTAACCTGTTTCATTCATTGATCACCAACACTGTCAGAAAGTTTTTTCTAATATCTAAATTGTGTCTCCTCCCTTTCAGTTTCATCCTATTGCTTCTATTCTTTCCTTGTGCAGATGAAAATAGGGCTGATCCCTCTGCACTGTGACAGCCCTTCAGATATTTGTAGACAACTATTAAGTCTCCTCTCAGCCTTCTTTTTTTTGCAAGCTAAACATTCCCAGATCCTTTAACCGTTCCTCATAGGACTTGATTTGCAGAACGCTCACCATCTTGGTAACTCTTCTCTAAACTTGTTCCAGGTTGTCTATTTTTTTTTTTTTTAAAGTGGGGTGCCCAGAAATGGACACAGTATTCCACATGAGGTCTGACCAAGAAAGAGTAGAGGGGGATTATTACCTCACATGATCTAGACTCTATGCTTCTCTTAAAACATCCCAGAATTGAGTTTGCCTTTTTGGCTGCTGTATCACATTGCTGACTCATGTTCAGTCAAGGATCTATTAGTGTACCCAAGTCTTTTTCACATGTGCTGCTGCTTAGCCCAATTCCTCCAATTGTGTATATGCTTTTTTTCATTTTTCTTGCCCATATGTAGAAGTTTGCAATTCTCCTTGTTAAATAGCATTTTGTTAGTCACCGCCCACTGTTCAAGCTTTTCTAGATCTTTTTGAATATTCTCCCTCTCTTCTCTAGTATTAGCTATTCCTCCTAGCTTTGTGTCATCAGCAAATTTGATCAGTTACCCATCAATTTCCTCCTTCAGATCATTTATAAAAATGTTGAATAACATTGTGCCTAGGACAGAGCTTTGTGGTACTCACCTCTTTTTTGTAACTCTTGCGCTCTGGTGCAGATTTCTCCACGCCAGAGCACAGGATTTTGAAAAAAGAAGCGGGAAGATAGTGGCTGCCGGATCTTCTACACACAATATATTCACTGCATGCGGGAAAGATAGGAGAGGTCCTATATTTTCTTAGCTGTAGTATTCACAGTTGAAAATCCCAGCAGTAAAGACGAAACCACTGAACTCCTATAGAGATCAGTGGTTTGGTTTTGTCCCTTTATACGGCTGTAATTATCATGGCTGTATAAGGGCGAGCACCCACTGGCGTTTTTTTACCTGCGTTTTGCGTTTTGCGTTTTTCCTGCACAGGCATAGAGATAAAGTGTGCTCATGTCCACTGGCGTTTTTAAAATCGCCCCGCCCCGCAAAATCGCATCGCAGCTGTCCTTACACTCTGGCTCCTTTTTTTAATCTAACTTCTCCCATGGTTTTCAATGCTCCCGGAAAAAACGCAACGCAATGCAATTCGCACGCGCCGCGTGGCGTTTTTGCAGACAACATTACTGAAGACTGTGGAAGGGCGGGCATTCTTCACAGGTGCTGTAGGGTGTGTTGGTATAGAAACGCTATGCAACGTTTTAGGATGAGACATTCTCCGCGTTTTGCGTAAAAAAAACGCAGCGAAAAACGCAAACGCGTAGATGCGAAATCGCTGCGTTTTTCACGCACTAACAACGCAAATGCCAGTGGGTGGGCGCCCTAAGGGGAGTAAAACGTACTAATGTGTTTAAGCCCTTAGGGTTCCTGCAGTTGAGCGTAGGCGTATACACACTCACAAGAGTATGGCGTGATTGCGCTGTGAAGGGAGAGCTATCATGTGCTTTTGTGTGCATATTCATGCATTCTACCGTACTTTTCCATGCTGCCGGGCCCAGTCACATCGGTGCAGGACACATCTGCGCCGTGATTGAACTGGATGAGCCGCTTAATTAATCCCGAGTGTCTTCAAGTAACACCGCAAAATTGCACAGTTCTGTGCGTGATTTAGTGTGGACAGCGTGCCTTAGGTACAAAAACACGCAAAAAAATAGAGCATGTCAAGGATATTTTTGTGTGTATATAAATACAACGCAAAAAGGTTACTAAATGTGAGGGACCCTGTTGAAATTAATGGGTTCTATTGTCTCTGGTCTGCCCGAGTGATTTTGTGCTCCTGTCTTATTTGCACGCACATTAGTGGCCCTTTTTTACACATGCAAAATAAACACTGCTCCCAGCCATTGAAATGGCTAACTAGTCTTATGAGTTCCAGAAGTGTTCTTCTTCCTGTGCAATTACAAAGTGTTTCACACATCTCCTAGAATATTGCGCACACATTTGAACATCACTATTGACTTATATAAAGACTTTTGGTGGGCAAATGCGCAAAAAAAGTGAGCATACTGTGGGTTTCTTTCGCACAACTAATTCACTTCCAGAAGAAAAAAATCACTTTCAGCGGAAGATAATCATGCTGCAGATTTTCAAATCTTCTGCAAGCTTAGGGCAGTTTCAGAAAGCCGTAGACACAACTATACTTGCCAGTGCAGAATGTAGTTGCACATGAACAAGGTTTTTCGCCGGCCGTTCAAAATCTGTGTGATTTGCAGGAAGATAGCTGCTGCCCTACCTTTCCAACACTTAGTTAATACTACGTGCGGAAAAGATAGCGCAAGTCCTATCTTTTTTGCCCGTACACTAACGGGCAAGAATCCCAATAGTGAAAACAAAACCACTGAAACCTATGTCGTTTGAACGGCCCGAGAAGAGAAAAAAAACTGTGCGTTTTTGCCCTTAACTCCTTCAGTGGCAGGTTGATTTTTACCATGTCAGCGCAGCAAGCCCTGGAGATTTTCCTGAGGTAATTTGAAGTGGCAAACGTATACAGTGGCACAATAACTGTGTGTCCTGGCCAGCATTTCAGCGCTAGAGCTGTCCACAGAAATCTTTCGGGGTCTAATTGCATGGTCAGTCCAGCAAGCCCCGGAGATTTTCCGGGCATGCCACTAATGGGGTTAATCCACATTTGTATGTGCATCTTGCTGTCAAATTGTTAGCGATTTTTGCATTGGATTTATCTCATCTAGACTGGAATGGGTAAAATCTGCAGTGAAAATCAAAAAATCAACAGCAAAATCAGCATACTTCAAGGTAAAAAATTCACACATCAAGTCAATTTCTACATGGAAATCTTCAGCGCACGGATGAGATTTGTTAGCATTTCTGTCCTTTGTGGACATAGCTTGAAAAGAATCTTGCTATTGTTTGACGCAGCTTGAAAATGGTAAGCAATTAAAAAGTACAGAATATTAAAACCCTGAAGAACTTTTCATTTCTACAAAGTTTAACTTTGATTCAAATAAAACACATTCAAAACTTCATATTATTCTTTGTGAACGAATTTGCTCATGCAAGCCACGGCTTCCTAATGTATTTAACAAACACACTACCATCGAGGCTGATTAAATTTTAATACAAGCTAAATGGAAAAACTCTGGCTTAATTCAAACAAAATGGACTGAAAACAAATCAACACAAACCCAGACATTAAAAAAATGACTTTACATTTCACAGTATTAGGAGGAATGTATCATCAACAAGTGAAATTTTAGAGGATTTAAATATGTTTTTAGTAATTTAACATCTTCTTTTCATTTTTGGTGTTTTTTATTTATTTATTTTTCTTTATGTGTCATTCCATGAAATATTGTAGTTTGTACACTGGCCACTGAAGCACACATATAGGTTAAATATCCCGGAAGAGTATTAGCAGACTTCTCTCATTATCATTAGGAGGTGGACTTGTTATTGACAGCTTAAGGGCGCAGTCAGACGAGCGAATTTTTCAGGAATGTATAGGCACGTTTTCAAAACGAATCCATTAGGACCCGTGCTTTCCAATGAAAGTGGTCACATGTCGATTTTTTAGAAGCAGAAAAAATTTGAATCTGCAAAAAAAAGGACATGTGAGTGCAAATGGACCCGGTCATGCAATTTTTTCTACATGCATTGTGCGAATTTTTTCATTGGCTATAATGATGAAAAATTTACTCGTCTGACTGAGCCCTTACGAGTGTCATAAAACAGACCTGTTTAACACATGTCCTTGAGAAAAGAGGCAAGTTTAAGCTCCGAAACGCGCTGCACCTCCATGTACTTTTGTTGTGTGGCTTGTTCATTAAAAAAATTGAACTTTTTCTAATATTCGTCGTGTCCTCTTGGATCCTGAGGGGGGAGTTTGTGGGTGCAGCCCTAACACCCTCTCTCGAGTAAGTGTCACTCCTATTAGTGGTACATTTGAACCCTGAGTGCAGGAGATCTTTTTCTTTAATTATTAATCTAGACTCATGTCCGGTGTGACGTCATGGCATCAGCATCAGACCATGTGGCACACTTGCCGACACATGCACAGTCATATTTGCCACTGAAAGCCAAGAAAAAAACCATCTTCCTTCTGTAATAAAACTGATACCTTGGCTGGCCTGTCTAAAGCCTTAGTCTATCGGTGGCTTGCTCTGGCTATTTATTTCAGCAGAGAATGCCAGTATTAGATTTGCATACTCATTCTGCTCAGTGCTTTGGTATGTTTTACATTTGGGCTTTTGAGTGTCTTCCCCTTTGGGACTTTGGACTGGACTTTTGGGCTTCAACTGTCAGCTTCTTTCTCTGATATAAACTTTTTCATTCCTAAACTCTGACCTTAGCTTGTTTCTTTGTCTATTCAGTTCCACCCTATCTATATATATTTCCTCTCCTCCATATTATACCTAGGGACGTATAGGGAATAGAGATGAGCGAGCATGCTCGGATAAGTCAGTTACTCGAGCGATCCTCGCTCTTCTCGAGTAACTGCATTGTTGTCCGAGCGTGCTCGGGGGGTGGGGGGATAGTGGGGGGTAGCTGGGGAGAGAGTGAGAGAGACCATGTGGAAGGAGAGGGATGCTCCTATCCCACAGGGACTAGGTCTCGAAATGATGGTGAAATGGATGTGGAATATTAAAAGCTGCCAGATATCTGAGGTTGGCTTACAGTGAATAAGTGTGCACACACTTGACAGACTTTATGAACTGTGATAGATGGACGTGAACAGTGATTAGGTGTTGATATCTACACAGGTAATCTGTGGGTCAACATGGTTACTGGTCAAAATGGTTAATGCTGTGTAGGTACCATTATGGTTGGCACTTCATGGAGGTGCTGTGTGAAAAAGAGATGATATAATACAGAAGTGATATACCTCTGTTTTGATGTATTTTTTGCACCTACAGTGCATGGAGCTCATGAGCAGGTGAAGCTTCAAATTTACATGTAAATGAGAGATTCTTTGCATTATGTGCAGAAGGCATCCATGGTGTCTTGAGACCATGATGTTAGAGTATGCCACAAAGCACTGGAAAAAAGTATGCAACACAAAGGATGAGATAGACAGTTATATGGTGTACAAAGTGCCTTGCTGGAAAGAGTTGAGACAGCTTATCAGTGTGAAGACCCAGTTCTTATGGAACAGAAATATTCAGCAAGTTCCAGTTTAGGAAAATTATATTTTTTCAAAATATCTGTCCTTCATCTTCATCTGTCAGCTACTGTGCCATCCTGAACTTATTATTGCACCAACACCCACAACAGATTCTCACATATTACCACTGGAGGGAAGCGGTAGTCTGAAAGTCATGGCAACCACTAGTGAAGTTTTATAGGAGAAAAGATGTCCAAGCTGAATCTTGGTTTTTAGCCCTGACATTATATCCAAAATGACTGTGCCTGGACAATAGTTTTTAGGAGTAACCATGTACAACTGGTGGAAATTGAAAGTGTTACACCCAAATAGAGGTACAGAAAATTTATGCAACTTGGATCAAAGTCTTTTTATATGAAATGTACTGAATGATTAAAAATTGGATGAAGTACATGTATTAGTATACAAATATGTAACCTTTTGTTATGCAAAATGCTACATTGTTTTAGTTTTTAAGTCATAAAGTGTGTTATGTAAGAAGTATGTTTGTCCACAGACTAGGTATGCCAAATCGTAAAGTCCTAACTCTGTACGCCCAAAAGTCTGACTTTGAGAGAGGGTGGATAATTGAGATATTAAAAATGGGGGCATCATATCATGAAATCTCAAAAGCACTGTCAGTAGTTCAGTGCAGAGAATGGTTACTCAGTGGACACAGGAAGCTCCAGTATTCAAAGATCTGGCACAGGTTCTCGCAGAAGGATGGTAGTTGCTGATAGATAAGCGACAGCAGCACAAATCGGAGAAATGGTTGGAGTCAGAGTCATAAACATATGTCGTTTTTTTGATGAAAGGGCCCACCCTGTGGTGATTTTAGAGCGCCATATAGGTCCATCCCCTGAAGTCAAGGCTTAGGAGGCAATCACGTTTAACAGTAGTCAAGAGTTAGTGGCTGTTGAACACAAAATGGCCCAAATTACATTACATTTTACATATTTTGGGCGTAAAAAAATTAAATTTTTTTTGTGAAAGTTGGTATTTGTGCAGAAATGTGCGACTTTTTCCCTTTTTTGTGCCGGACCCATCAATTTTTAAAAAAAAATGGGCAGGGCTTTCAAGAGGGGACATGGTAGTCTCAGACTGACATATTAACATTTAATTTAGCTGGCATAAATTATACCAGAAATATATGCCAGCTCAGCCCTGACATACATTTCTGAAAAGGCTCACAGAGCTGCCAGGATGTGCTGAATACATGCAGAGGTGCGCACCTCTTTGTGTATTCAGTGCACTCTATGCCGGGAAAATCTTACAAAGCCCAGTATTTCAAATGCCGGGCTCAGTAAATTCCCACAATTACTGCCAACCACTATGTGGACAGAGTGTTACACGCTGTTGTCATACCCTTTATGACCACCATTCAAAATAGTATCTTCCAACAAGCTAATGCCCGTCCACATACTGAGGCTATCATATGACATGCCTCGCAAGATGTCATGACCATGAATTTGCCCAGGCGGTCCCAAAATTTATCCCCAACAGAGCGTGTCTGGGACGCCATAGCTAGATGGATTATGTCACAAGGCCACCCACCACAAACAGTACAACTGACTGATCAAGTCATTCAGGTAAGGAAAACCCCTCAGCAACATATCCGAAACACATTGATTCAATGCCAGCAAGTATCCAAGAGTATATACAGTAGGTACTATGGCACTATTTTCCAAAGATGACATTTTAAGCATAAAACTAGGGAATTAAGGAAAGCAAAGCAGAATAGCAGGATTGAGACAATGGCTAAAGCAGGTGCTGGAATTGTCAAGAAGAGTAAGAGAGAATCAACCCCACCTTCACTGTTCATTAAATAGAAATGAAGCTCATTGATAGTGCTATGCTGAGCTGCTTTTCAATTAATATTTACTGAGTGAAAGCCCTAATATTAATTATTTAGGTACTGAATGAGAAATGTCCTCGCCGGTGATCAACATGTTATAGAAATGTGTAGGCTTGACACATCTGCAGTCCCTCTTACACATTGCAGTACAGGTTGCCTTGACTTTTATAGCCATACAATAAATGGAATAAAGGCAAATTACTTAGACAATTAAAAACATACATTAGCTTATCCATTCAGATAGTGTATAACTGCAGGCAAAGGAGCACTATTGTTTCCTTTTCCCAACCAAAGTGGAAATTTGTAGAAAAAACTGAGGTCTAACAGCCTCAAAGATGATCCGTACTTTCAGAGGCCAGGATGAGCGATACTTGAATGCAGAGCTATGCTGCAAAAGTATCATGGTCTGCAATTTCAGCACCTTGAAAAAGGCATTCAGATACAGTAGAGTAGATTTATTAATCCTATGCAATAGTTACTGCAAACTTATGGTCCTTTTCCACGTCAATTATCGGATCCAAGCATTCCTCTGAATGCTCATTTGCCCAATGGTTGGGCCATGTAAACTATCAGCCGGCAAATGAGGAAATCCTTGTTTGCTGGTTGATAAGCTTGTTTATGTGACCCTAAAAATGTTTGTGTAAACCAAAAGACATGGAGCTGATCAATGACACTTGTAGGGGGACAAATGATTGTGTTAATGATCAGTCATTCGCATAGAGCAGATAACCTACCCATGTACATGGAGGTAACAAGTGGTTTGTTGGTCAGTGGTCATTGCAAATAAGAAGATGAAACAAAGTCTCCACAGTGCCACCTATTACAAGGTCGTATTCCTACAAGTCAATGTTCAAATTTTTGTTAGGCTAGTTACTAGTGTCCGCTGCCCTCTTGCTATTCCGGGCAGACGTGGGCATCACTCTGCTCCTCCTGTATGAATAGACTCTTATCTTCTACTTTCCATCAGCAGTGCAGGAGTTATACTCTCAGCCCAGCTGCGAGGTAATAGGCTATTACCCACCTATTTAGTTGAGCTGGGGAATCCTCCTCCTTTGCCAAAGTGTTGTTGTGTGTTTGCCCCAGTCACCCAGCATAGGTCTCCTATCTCTGACTTTTGTATCTGCTCTTATTCCTGGACTTTTACCTGTATACGTATGTTCTCTGCCTGCCCCGACTTTGCACCAGATTCTGTTTATAGTTTGGCCTGTTTCATGGTGTTTTGCATCATTGCTTCTGACTCCTGTGGGTGAACTGCCAACCACACTGGGACTACTCCAGGAGGTAGAGGCCTGCTTGGTTTCCCGCGGCTAAGTCCAGATCCCTGTACAGGGGTTAAAGGGTGAATATGGGGGAACCGTCAGGATAATGCGCTTAGGCTTAGCCCAAAGCCGAATTTGGCACAGTGGGTCCATACTCTCTGTCCCTAATACCTTTTAACAAGCTTTGTAAAAATAACTGGGAATATAAGCCAAAGCTAGATTCTTCTCCAGAAGGAAAAGATAGAACCATGCACAGACAGGCTGTTTAGGAGTGTTTGCTTCTCATCAGTGTACAGTAGGTTTCTGCCTAGTTAAGCGAGAGGCCTATGACATGAGTCGGGAGGGGC
The DNA here is from genome assembly GCF_035609145.1 of Eleutherodactylus coqui. NCBI lineage: Eukaryota > Metazoa > Chordata > Amphibia > Anura > Eleutherodactylidae > Eleutherodactylus > Eleutherodactylus coqui. The sequence continues at coordinate 118,105,552 of NC_089840.1, read as the reverse complement.
ACAGTTTCTTCTTAGAAAGAACACCCAGAAGGCATGACAAGACATAAGGTGCTCTCCTTAAAGAGAAACTTTAGCCTCCCGACTTAGTGGTCATTAGAGCAGATTATCTGCCTGTGTAAAAGAAGCATTTGACTAGAAAATCTTAAAATGCACCAAGTTATCACAGTGACTCATGCTGGATGATTAATTAGGTGCATCTTTAAACACTTTTGTATAACTTTACACCACCTATTAGTTGGCTTAGTTTATGCCAGACTTTATGTCAAAATTATTGCAAGTTTTAGGCACAATGGCAGACTTAGACCACATCCCATTTTGCATGAACCCATGATCACTTTCTATGAAGCCATAATCATTTTCTGATGTTCCAAAAAAGTGTGTAAAAATGTGTAAAACGGTATACAATGGTAGCAACAGTGGTTATGATACACTTAAAAATAGACGGGCACGGGGCGTGGCCAAGCCTGCAGAGCGGGAAGACGCACGGAGACTGTGCTCCGGAGCCATTAGGAGCTTAATGCGACTTTGGAGGTTTTTCGGGCTAACATTTGTGCCTAACAACATCAGGAAAAGCTTCCCTGCAGTGTGAGGAGCATTTTGAGATATTTCCCCGCAAAATCGGTGAGGCGGGAGTATCGGGACACAGCGCCTTCACGGAGCTCCGGTCTGGTCCTTGTGTGAGGAGGGTGAGCGGCAGAGCGCAGGAGTGCTCATCTGCCGTTAATTCTAGTGCCGGTTTGTTTTTCTGCTGGGAACGGAGCCTGCAGAGAGGAGCGGAGGTGAGCTCCGCTACAGCGACAGTTCACAGGGTGCTTCCTTCACAACCCCGCGTTTGGAAGCAGCGGCAGCCGACTCGGTGAGGAGCATCAGTCAGCACACTGAACAGTGAGTAAAGGGGTCCTCCGGGAACCCATCCACCCTGAACTGAATTGTTCCCGAGCCACAAGGAACTCGAGCCATTCCCACCCTGTTCCCCTGCATCATTCCACAAGACCAGTCTTCCCGCCCGAATCTCCCGCCATTTCTCTCTCCCCCCCTTCTCTCCCCCTACTAAGTCTGCAGCCGTGAAGGGGAGCAGAAGTACTAGCTGCAAGAAAGATTCCTCAGACAACGCTGAAACTACCACCTTGCAGTGTACAGGATTATTGAAGAGGGTGCTACCCTAATTTTTTCGGAGCTGGTTACCCAGCTCCACTATTAATACAATTTTTCTCTCTGGGAGTGTAGAAGCAATTTTTCCTCCCATTTCACCTCACAAACAATTTTTTGCCGCTACGCAGCACCATATCGTAGCCACAGACAGCCTACTGACCCTCAGTACAGCAAAGCACTCTGCAGAGCTTCGCTCTAATTTTTTCAGAACTGTTTCATGCAGGTCTCCTAATAGTACAATTTTTAGGACTCTTGATGCAAGTTTGCTGCATTATAAATTTTTTATTTATCCTGTTTGGACTCCTAAGTAGGATGGAGTGCTGAATGCAGTGCCCCGTCTGAGCAGCACCCTCGGGACCTGACCTTCAGCTGCTTCTATTCCAGGAATGGGGAAGATTGGCAGGGAAAAAGAAAGAGGGGGAGACATTCAGAGCACCCCTAGACCACACAAAAATCAGGCAGATATGCAAAGATACCTCAAAGACCGGAGCACCCGCTCTCCACGACCTCCCTCCAAGACGGCGCAGGCGCAGGAGAGCACTTCATACAACAACAGGGATGGTGAGGATGAGGCATCCACAGATGGTGAAGAAGGAGAAAATGTCTCCAAAGGTTTTATTAGAGAGCTGTTCTCCCAAGCACTGCAACCCTTAAAAACAGATCTGGGAGAAATTAAAGAAGACCTCCGACTCATGGGCCGCAGGGTGGAGGAATTGGAGGCAACAACTACCTCTTTAACAACTCACTCGCTTGAGCTGGAGAAAACGCTGAGAGAGCATCATGATCAGATCAACAAAGCCCTGTTACAACAAGAAGACATCGAAAACAGAAATAGACGCAGCAATATCCGTATCAAAGGGCTCCCAGAGTCCTGGGCGTTTGACTGCCTAATGAAAATAGCCAAAGAACTTTTCAGTCTACTACTCGGAGAGGGAAGAGCTTCCGGCATCGTTATTGAGCGCATTCACAGAGCACTCAGATCCCCTCCCCCGCCCTCGGACCCTCCCAGGGATGTCGTCTGTAAATTGCTCGCATTTCCTGACGCCGCAGCAATTTTAAAGGCAGCAAGGCAACACAAAGATCTTTGCTACGGTGACACCCCGCTTCAATTCTACCAAGATCTGGCCCCTTCCACCCTGCTCAAAAGGCGACTGATGCGCCCCCTTCTGGAGGCCCTCAAAGAAAAAGGAATCAGATACGCGTGGTTGTTCCCCTTCGGGTTGGGGATAACCCATGCGGGCCAAAAAATCAACATCCGCTCTCCTGGAGACCTCCAACAATGCTGGCAATTGCTGGACATTCCACCTATTGAAATCCCGAGCTGGCTGCCTCTACCCGACCTCCCTTCATTTTCCAGTCTACCTACTACTGGAGGCTGGACGCCGGTTTGCAACCAAAAATCACCCAAAGGGAGGAAAAAGAAGTCCAGAGAAGAAATGGACACGATGGACACCTGAATCCATATGAGGTTTGATAAAATTTCCCCCCCTGAGAAGAAGAGGGTTTCCATCACCTGTGGACATTATCATATTCTCGACTCTATTTTACTGCTAGTTGCACCTGTTGAAGAGTCGACATTGTTGATTTGAGTGTGTTGGTGGAGCTTGACCCCTTTGATCGTTTTGAACTGTCCGGGCTACAGAGGAGGCGGTGGGCACGCTTAACTTTTCCCTGAGTATTTGAGGGGATGCCTTTCTCTAGCCCGTACAGTTCCATACAAGACCTTTAAGGTCTCCGGCTATTTAAAACTTCTGCCATAGATATGGTATTATTCACTTCGTGATTATGTTGTTTTTCTCTTTGGTACCTACTCATCTTTGCTGGTTGATATACCAGCCCCCTGCCTGATTCCCCACCATTAGCAAAGGTCCTTGACCGTGCTTATCGGACCAGGCCGTAAATTCGTTCTTTTCAAGTACTTAGGTGCTGTGGGTGAGCTGCTTGTTGTAGCCCATACACCAAACAACAAGAGTTCTATACAATTTGCTCTTGTTATCAGATATTGTACTGTTTTTGTATTGTTTTAATTGTCTGTCTGTGTAACTATCATTTTTTTTTTTTTTTTCTCTAGTGTCTTGCTCCCTAGTGTATAACTCCCTTTTCACTTACCTTGGTTCCCACCCCCACCCCTCCATTTGTTCGCTCCTATATCCGGTCTGGTAGTAAGGCTTCAATACAAGACCGGAATCTCTACTAAGCAATCTTTTCTTTTTCCTATACCTCTCTCCAGCAAGTAGGGCGACATGGATGACTTAAAGATAACTTCTTTTAATGTGCGAGGCCTCAACACGCCAGAAAAACGACATCGAGTGTCTCTACTCCTCAAAAGGTACGCCACAAAGATCCTCCTCCTCCAGGAGACCCACTACAAGGGGGACAGGTGCTTCGCGTTGCCAGGTAAGCAATTTGCTCAGAGCTTTCACAGCACTTACACCACTTCATCCTCCAGGGGGGTCTCAATATTTTTTCACAAAACCCTCAGTTTCATCTGCAACTCGCAGTACACTGACGGTGAGGGAAGGGTCATGTTTCTGAAAGGGACCATCAACAACAAACAAATCACAATTGCAAATTTGTACGCCCCCAACACCGACCAGATCCCCTGGTTAGTCTCCCAGTTAGAAGTACTTAGACACTTCGCAGAGGGACACATTATATTGGGAGGAGATATTAACGCCATCCTCAATCCCATCCTCGACTCTTCAACCGGGCGCTCTCATTTACCTAGATTGAGACTGAGAAGACTCAATAAATGCCTACATGATATGGGCTTGGTGGACGCTTGGAGACTTCTATACCCAACAACGAAGGATTATTCCTTCTTTTCCCATGTCCACCTATCCTATCAGAGACTTGATTACTTGTTCGTCTCATCTGAGCTTCTCAAGGATTTGGTGGGGGCCGAGGTGGGTTCGATGACAGTCTCCGACCACGCACCGGTACACATAACCCTACGCGCTCTAAGGCAAACCCCCAAGGAATGGAGATGGAGGCTTAATACTACTTTATTCGACTCAAAGGAGGAGACTTTAAAACTAACCAGCCAAATTGAAGAATACTTCCAACTCAACGCGGGAGGAGAGGTAGAATTGCCCATGGTGTGGGAGGCCCATAAGGCTTACGTTAGAGGCCTGCTCATCGCTTTGGGCTCTAGAACTAAAAAAATAAAACAAAAAGAAATAGATGATAAATTGGCGCAAATAGCTAAGATAGAACAGCTAGCAAAGCTTTCGCAAACCAATTCCCTCTTAGATAAACTGTCCGAGCTAAGGAAAGACCTTCGACTGTGTTTGGATTCTAAATTTAATAAAAAGCATTTCTATAGGAAACATATTATTTACGCACAAGGCAATAAAGGTAGCAAATATACGTCTGCTTTAATTAAGAAAGCACGGGCCAAAAGTACAATCCATGCCATCAAAACTGGGGCTAATACAATAGTAACTTCATCCAAAGCCATAGCCGATCAGTTCCAACTTTTTTATACGGATCTGTACAATCTGCAGAGACAACTCCCAGAGGACCCGACACACCAAATTAAAGAGCAAATTGACTCCTTCCTAAATCGCCTCTCCTTGCCAAAACTAAAAAGTGAAGAAGCTAATGATCTACTTGAACCCGTGACACAGTCGGAGATAAAAGATCTAATAGCCTCCTGTCCACCCAATAAGAGCCCAGGACCTGACGGCTTAACCCTGACATATTATAAGACCTTCGAGTCGGCTTTGACCCCCAGACTGACGGACCTGTTCAATGCACTTCTTTCAGGGTCCAAACTACCCAAACAGGCGCAGGAGGCACATATAGCATTAATTCCCAAAGAAAACAAGGATCCTGCGCTCTGTGGGAGTTACAGGCCCATATCTCTCATCAACCAGGACGTCAAGCTGTGGGCGAAGTTACTGGCTAGAAGGCTGGATAGATTCATACCTGCCCTGGTCAGTGGAGAACAGGCGGGCTTCGTGGGGGGGAGAGAGGGTAAAGACAACTGTCACAGGCTCCTTTATGCGGCGAGATATGCACGGACCCAAAACATTCCGTTAGCCTTCGTAGGAACCGACGCCGAGAAGGCATTTGATAGAGTTAGCTGGAACTACATGAAAAGCACTCTACTTAACTACAATATCCCAGAGAAGTTTGTGTCCGCAATTTTCTCGCTGTATGAATCCCCTCACGCTAGACTTCGGGTAAACGAAGTTCTATCACTCCCGTTTGACATTAAAAACGGCACTCGCCAGGGTTGCCCTCTCTCCCCCTCACTCTTCATACTGACACTGGAGCCGCTCCTGACACAGATCAGACAGGACCCGGATATTAAAGGCCTAAACATAGGAGAAGACACTTTGTCCACGGCGGCTTTCGCGGATGACATAGTTTTCCTCATAACCAACCCCGAAAAAGGATTTGCCAGGCTAGTCGAGATACTAAATGCATTTGGAACTGTTTCAAATTTTAAAATAAATTTTAATAAATCTACTGTTCTCAACATCTCCATCCCCGTTTCTCGTTGCGAAATACTTAGAACAACATTTCCCTTTGCGTGGTCGGAGACTTCTCTGGACTATCTTGGTGTAAAAATACCAAAGAAAACCAAAGACATTTACGAGGTAAATTTCATTCCTCTGCTGGACCAGGTGAAGAAGCTACTGACCGAATACGATTTACCAATTATGTCCTGGTTCGGTAGGAGAAACATTTTGAAATCCTATGTCCTTCCTAAAATTCTCTACAAAATCAGGATGCTTCCTATACACCTTCCGAACAGTTTTTTTTAGGTCTCTACGCTCAGCCTTCGCGGCATATGTATGGCGGCATAAAAGACCAAGGCTGGCTTACAGCCTAATGATTAAGAGGAAATCGGAGGGTGGAATAGGACTCCCCAACATACTCGATTACTATAGGGCCTCGCAGCTGAGCCACTGGCTAGACTTAGTCCTTCCGGCTAAAAACAATCTGCTTCCTAAACTAGCCTTGACCAGGAATAGTGGGGTGCTTCTGGAGGATCTTTGGTATCCGAGCAGAAACAACTATAGACAAAGGGACTTCTGCCCCCTTCTGAGAGGACCTTGTGAGGTGTGGGACACAGTTAGGAAGGAATTAGCCCCAAATCCATCCACAATTTTCCCGTTAAGCACTATTCATAGAATGTTAGATTTACCATCTGACTCATGTAATGCCTCAATCTGGGTGAAATTCCGGGACCACAAAATTGGAGATCTGCAGGAGCTAGCTCACATACCCCCCTCGGAGATCCTACAAAGTCTGCTTCCGAGCTGGTCCCCCTCCTTTCTTACTCTTGCCTCAGTGACCAAGACATTAGGAGACTTTCTTAAGAGCCATGGTACAGCTAGACCCTTGACCCCTTTCGAAAGTACACTTAAGCACATTATGCCAAGCAAAAGGAAAATCTCCCTGATAAGGAAACACTTCATCACTCCCCATACTCCAACAAAACCTACATTTATCACCTCGTGGGAAAAGGAACTGAACCTAACTCTCTCCCCTAATGAAATTAAAGCGGTCCTGAACACCTCACTCGGCTTATCTCCTTGCATTCTCGCGCAAGAATCCCACTATAAGCTCCTGGTCAGGTGGTACAGGACCCCGCAATGGCTCTCAGCTTACAAATTATCTTCTCAGGACAGCTGCTGGAGGTGTAAGAGGGAGGTAGGATCGTACCTTCACATCTGGTGGACGTGCGAAGGATTGAGACCCTTCTGGGAGGGAGTGGGGAAGGTCTTGGTAAAGATAAAACCGGGATTTTTACTCTCGCCTGACATAGTGTTCCTCTGGAGGCCATCCTCATCATTTCACCCTAATAGAGATAAGTTGATGGCCCTCCTGATAGACGCTGCAAAGGCTCTGATCCCTCTCCACTGGCAACGCGAGGCACCCCCCACTCTGATACAATGGAGAGACAAAGTTGACACGATCTACAACCTGGAGGAGCTATCTAGCTGGCACAACAACACATATGATAAGTTCATTAAAACCTGGTTCTCCTGGCGTGAGTTGAGACTCCTCGACATTTTTTCTACTTAGCCTAACTACGTATCTTCAGGATATAGGTACCGCCATTGGCACCCTTACAAAACACCCAAATTTCCCCCCTGCTACCCTCTCCCCTCCACCCCTGTTTTCGTCTTGTCTTGTCATGTCTTTTCTTGTTTCGATTTGTCTGTGTCTTTGTCCTGTCTTGCAAGGTTTGCCATAAGGTTTAGCTTACTGAGATACTCGCTTAGTGTTCTGATATGGCAGAGTCAAAACGTTTTCTCAGTCTATTAATCACCCTGTTACTTGTTAAAATGCTGCACAGTCTCTTGTTGTACCGAATATCATATGAACCTAAAACTGTGTACTTCGACTGTGATCAGCCCTTTGTTGTCTGAAGATGTAATACTGTATATTGTAAAACTGATAAAATTAATAAAAATAGATTCAATAAAAAAAAAAATGTGTAAAACATCTAAGAAATGTGGTGCAAAGCATGTAAAACAATTTTTGATGTAGTTTTCACCAGAAATCCAATGGATCTTAACCCCTTAGTAACTGCCCCATCGGGAAACTACGTCCTCAGTAAGTGGGCTTTAATCCTAGAGGACGTAGTTTTATGCATCCTCTTTGGATTAATGCCCACTTGCCTGAGGACGTGACAGCTCCATGCTGTCAGTGCCCACAGGTAGCCGACAGCATGGAGCTGTCATCCCGTGCTGTGGGCAATCTCCCCCGGCATTGCGATCGTCGCTATCCAATCGATAGCGCCGATCGCAATAAAGTAAATAAAACTGTGTAAAAAGTTAAAGATTCAGCTGCCCTGATGGATCGGATCCATCAGGGCAGCTGAAAATACTCACCCGGCTTGTCCGTGGTGTCCCCCGAAGATGTGGTCCTCCCGGACCCACCGCCGATCTTCTGCACATGCGCACCAGACGATGACATCACGTGCATGCGCAGAAGCCCGGGAGCCCCCAGCAAATTTAAAATCTCCTGGCTCCTGGCTCCTAAAGGTAGCCGGGAACCAGGAGATGTTACTGGGGACCGCGGTGAGCGGTCCCCGGGCCCGCGATCGCCGCTATCCATTGGATAGTGGCGATCGCGGAAAAGTTTAAAAAGTTTTTAAAAAGTGTCTGTTTCACCTCCCCTCATGGATCAGATCCATAAGGGGAGATGAAAATACTCACCTCGGGTCCTTCGCAATGTCTGGTCTCCCGGGACCCGAGGTCCCCTGCTGCGCATGCGCGCCCGATGTCAATCATCAGGCGCGTGCACAGAGGGGCTCGAGCCCCGGGAAATTTAAAATCTCTCTGCTCCTGGCTGCCATGTGTAGCCCGGAGCAGAGGGATGTCACCAGGGACATGATCACTGTTATCCAATGGGTAACAGTGATCCTTTCAAGTAAAAAAAAGTGTAAAAAGTAAAAAAAAAGTTTAAAAAAGTAAAAAAAAAGTTTAAAAAGCTTACGTTTCATCCCCCCCCCCCATGGATCATATCCATGAGCGAGGATGAAATGACGCACCTAAGGCCCGTGGATTTATGCGCGGACCTTACCCCAGCTTCTGCGCATGCGCCCGTCGCCAATATGGCAGGCGCAGCACAAAAGCCGTGGATTGCCCGGTTAATTTAAAATCTGCCTGCTCCTGGCTACAAAACTTACCCGAGAGCCTGGAGATTTTACGGGGGGGCGCGGTGAGCGGTTCCTGGTCATGTGTTCGCCGTTATCCAATGGATAATGGCAATCACGTAAAAGTAAAAAAAAGGTGAAGTTTCATCTCCCCTCACTGATGCGATCAGTGAGAGGAGATGAAACTATTTACTGGAGGCCTCCGTATTTGCACCCCGACGCGATCTTCCTCCGTGAACTTTCCCGGATTCTGCACATGCGACTGCCGGCAAAACACCAGACACATGCGCAGGAGGCGAGGAGCCCAGGAAATTTAAAATCTCCTTACTCCCAGCGACCAACGGTCGCCGAGAGCCTGGAGCAGTGACCTTGTTGAGCGGTCACCGGTCACGTGATAAAAAGGTAGCAATCTACCTTTGGACGGTCTCACATGACCGGATAGGAATTACGGATTCCACATGCGTCTGATCCGTGGTAATACGCAAATCAATCGCATTGGATTACACAATTGCTCTCACATTAGCGGGTCGGAATTGCGTAATCCACTCGCAGAAAAGAAAACGCAGAAGGCTCTATTTTACTGCGGATATTCGCAACATAGAGCCCATTGTGCTCCATGGTCATGGATATACCTGCAGCCCATACGCAACTACCTTGTATACGGGCTGCGGGTACCCGCGTCATTGCTAAGTGAAGGTGCGGGAAATACAAACAAAAAAAAAAAGTACTGCGCATGACCGCCTGTGTGTGTAGGCAGTTATGCGCATTACAATACGTGGCCGTGTGCAGGTTCACAGCCGGGCTCACAGCTGGGATCCACTGCGGGCCTCCGCAAGCAGATTCCGCCTACGGCTGCCTGAGCCTGGCGCTATTCAGACCGTTACCTGTAATACACAATTAACATGAAGCCCCGGGAACGCTCGCCTTCCTGCAGTTCCAGGAGCACCTTGTTGAGCGTCTTCTGTGTGAGACCGCTTCATCTCAGCAAGATTACGGAGACTCACAGAGCGCCACTTTTTACACCCCATACCCGCTACTGAGGTTACGAAAAAACCCCAAAAAGCATGAGAGGAGGTGGGGATAGACGGCTTTATTGCCCCATGTACCCATCCCAAGCAGCCTCCATAATTACCCCTGTCTTTGGAAATACTACACAGTTCACATTATTACTTTTATCTAAGATTTGGGGAACGCCGAAAAGGGCGCGGAGTGTGTGTGTGTGTGGGGGTGGGGGGGATTTTTTAAGGTGTCAATTTTTATTCCGTACAAGTGGGCAATGGGGCCTGGAATGTATTCAGTTGTGCCCTGCAATCCAGCGGGTGCTCCCTCCTTTATAGGCCTTGCCATGGGTCCTGTAAGTAAATTAGGGCCACAAGGGGTATGTTTTTGAACACGGGACAAACAGGTGTATCCATTTTGGGGTGAAAGTCTTCATTCCGTTGTACACTGTACAAAAAAAAACTGTTTTTAAATTGACAAAATTGCCAAAAAATGAAAATCATAATTTTTTCCTTCTGCTTTGCTTAGATTCATTCAAATACTGTGGGGTCAAAATACGCAATACACCCCTAGATGAATTCGTTAAGGGGTCTAGTTTTTAAAATGGTGTCACTTGAGTGGGTTCCTTATTGTTTTGGTGGCTCAATGGCTCTATAAGTGGGCAATGGGGCCTGGAATTTATTCCGTTGTACCCTGAAATCCAACGGGTGCTTCTTCCATTATAGGCCTTGCCATGTGTCCTGTAAGTAGATTAGGGCCACAAGGGGTATGGTTCTGAACACGGGACAAACGGGGGTATCCATTTTGGGGTGCAAGTCTTCATTCCTATGTGTGCTGTACAAAAAAAACCTGTTTTTTAAATTATACAACTGCCAAAAAAATGAAAATTGTAATTTTTTCCTACTGCTTTGCTTACATTTATTCAAAAATTGTAGGGTAAAAATACACAGTACACCCCCAGATAAATTCGTTGAGGGGTCTAGTTTTCAAAATGGGACATTTGTTGGGGTTCTCTGTCATTTTGGCCACTCAAGGGCTCTACAAGTGGGCAATGGGGCCTAAATCACCTTCATGCTAAATGTCTGTTCTGAAAGCCACCAACTACTCCTTTCATGTTTGGCCATGTTGTGCATCCAGACAAAAGATTATGGCCATAATGGGTATGTCTCTGAACACGGGAGAAACAGGGGTATCCATTGTGGGGTGCAAGTCCTCATTTATGTGTGTGCTGTACAAAAAAAAGAATAAAATGACAGAATTGCCAAAAAAACGAAAATCAATTTTTTTTCCTTTTGCTTTGCTTGAATTCATTCAAAAACCGTGGGGTCAAAATGGGCAGTACACTGCTAGATAAATTTGTTAAGGGGTCTTGTTTTCAAAATGGGGTCACTTATGGGGGTTCTCTATGGTTTTGGCCACTCAAGAGCTCTACAAATGTGCTATGGGGCCTAAAACGCCTTCAAGCAAAATTTATGTTCTGAAAACCACCGACTACTCCTTTCATTTTGGGCCCCGTCGTGCATATGGACATAATATTAGGGCCACAATGGGCATGTCTTTGAACACGGGAGAAACAGGGGTATCCATTTTGGGGGCGCATGGCTTCATTCATGTGTGTGCTGTACAAAAAAAGCTGTTTTTAAAATGACAGAATTGCCAAAAAAATGAAAATCACAATTTTTTCCTTTTGCTTTGCTTGAATTCATTCAAAAACTGTGAACTCAAAATGGGTAGTACACCCCTTGATAAATTCGCTAAGGGGTCTAGTTTTCAAAATGGGGTCATTTGTGCGGGTTCTCTTTGGTTTTGGCCGCTCAAGAGCTCTACAAAAGTGCTATGGGGCCTAAAACGCCTTCAAGCAAAATTTATGTTCTGAAAGACACTGACTACTCCTTTCATTTTAGGCCCCGTTGTGCATCCAGACCAAGATTAGGGCCACAATGGGTATATTTCTGAACACAGAAGAAACAGGGGTATCCATTTTGGGGTGTAAATCCTTATTTTCATGGACACTATAGGAAAAAAATATGTCTTTAAAATGACATATTTGTAAACATATGAAATTTTATTTTTTCTCCTCTAAATTGAATTAATTTTTGAAAAAAGCGGTGGGGTCAAAATACTCATGACACCCCTCAGTGAATACATTAAGGGGTGTAGTTTTTAAAATGGGGTCATTTGGGGGGGGGTATCTATTATTCTGACACTCATGAGCCTTTGCAAACTTGGCTTGGTGCAGGAAAACAAAGTGTTCCTCAAAATGCTGAAAAGTAATGTTAAATTTGTACGTCATCTAAATGGTTAAAAAAAAACACAAAAGTTTTTCAAATGTGCATTCAGAATAAAGTAAACATATGGAAATATATATCTTATCAAAAAATTGTACAATATGTTTAGACATATTTGAGATATTACAGTTGAAAATGTGAAAAAATGACAATTTTTTTCAAAATTTTCCCAATTTTGGTACTTTTAATAAATATACATAAATTATATCGGTCTCTTTTTACAACCAAAATGAAGTACAACATGTGGTGAAAAAACACTGTTAGAATCATTTGGATATGCCAAACCTTTACGGAGTTATGCTATGCTGAACGACGCATGTCAGATTTTCAAAATTTGGCTCCGTCACTAAGGCGCAAACAGGCTTCGTCACTAAGGGGTTAAATAGTAAATCTGTCCCAGTGATTTGAATAGTAATTGTAATCTTACAATTTTGTAACAATACAAAAGAAAAAAAAAAAAGAAAAACACCAGCTCACCAACCAATTTCACCAGAGGACGGAGCACGGACACGGTTGGCTATGCACAACAAAGATGCAAAAAAGACATATTGGATAGCTCCGGAATCACATTAGTGGGTTTAGAGTATATTTCTTGTCTGTTATGGTCATTTTTGATCTACATGACCATAAGGCTGGGTTCACATGGGGTGGAATAGCCACGGAATTTCTGTGCCGACTTTCCGCTTGGAAATTCCGTATGCATTCTTAAGCCTGAGACTAAGCAGCAAAGTGGACAAAATTTGCAAAAATCCCGTTCACATGCTGTGAACAGTCCGCTGCAGACAGGGCACACAGAAACTGACATGCGGCACTGAATTCAGATCCGCACCAAGTCAATTGTATCGCTGTTTCCATTGCAGGCTCTATCCTCTCTATGGGGAGAGATTCCTGCAACGGAATGCAGGCAGAAACACTGCGGAAATCTCACGGAATTTCTATGCGGTCCCACTGCGGACATTCTGCAAGATTGCCGTGGGATTTCCGTCCCATGGAAACCCAGCCTAATACTTTTTTTGAAATATGTCAAATTAAAATTTTGTGTTTTTATAATTTTTTCCCATTGTATGAGCTGGACCTTTTTTTGACGTTTTTGAAACTTAAAATTAGGGCTCCTGCACAGGAGCATATGTGTACATACGCTCGCGAGAGCATTACGTGATTGTGCTGTGAATGGAGTACTGTCACATGCTTTTGCACCAGGTCCCATGCATTTTACTGTACAGTAGTGCCTTGTAGAGATGAGCGAGCATGCTCAGATATAGCAGTTACTCGAGCAAGCATCGCTCTTCTCAAGTAACTGCTTACTGGTCCGAGCATGCTCGGGGGGACGGCGGGGGGTAACGGTGGGGAGAGAGGGCTCTTAACCCAATTCGGGAGAGAGCCTGCTCTCAAGTCAAAAAGCTTGTAAACTGAGGCACTCTTAACCTAAGGTATCACTGTACTTCTTATTTATACTGCCGGGCCCGTTCATATTAGCATTGGACACACCCAAATCATTTTTGAATGGATGAGCAGTCTAATTAGTCCCTGGTGTTATCATCGCCAAGTCACACAGTTATGTGTACAATTGTGGGGAAACAAAGTGCGCATTTGCGTACCTCAATAGACTCTTAGGCTGGGTTCACACGGGGCGGATTTGACGCAGAAATTCTGTGCGAAATTTCGCCGCGGCTAATCCCGGGATTAGCCAGCCATGTGGACGAGATTTCTCAGAAATCTCATCCACACGGGATGGCAAATCCGCTGCGGCTAAGTTGGCAGAAGCCGCCGCTGCGGCGCAGATTTGCCGACCGCAGCATGTTCATTTTTTTTTTCCCGTTGCGGCAGCGTTCTCCTCTATGGGAGCGCCGGCCGCAGCGGAAGTGTGAGCGGCCGGGTCGCTTCAAAATCGCTGCGGGTTTTAAAGCAGCGGCTCTCCCGGCGGAAATCTTGCGGTTTTTTGCTGCAGCCAAAACGCGGGATTTCCATCGGGAATATGCCCCGTGTGAACCCAGCCTTATGGTTCTTTGGGTGCGCGAATGGAGCTTGTTGTGTATTTTTCCCCTGGACAGAAATGCGTGCACAAACTCGTGAATGTAAAGAAATCCATTAAAATCGATGGGTTATATTGTCAGCAGTTTGTGCAAGTGATTTTGTGCATAGATGCTCATGAATTGCAGATATATGTTTGCACGCAGGTAATGTATTCCCCTGGCACTTCCGTAGTAGCTAACTTTCAGATCACAATCCCAGAATCCACCTCCAAGGTAACTGACTACATATAAATTTAGGCCAAACATTTTCTGGAAAAAATAAATACTATTAAAGCCCCCATCACATGAGCATATGCGTATTTGCGTGCATCAGAGTGCTGCAAATTTGAGAAATGAACAATGCTTTTTTGCGCGTTTTTACTGTACTTTTGCCTGCAAGTCATGTTTATTTGTGTGCAGCAAAAGAAGATTGCACCAACTGAAATTCTGCACAATTATGCTATATTTCATGCATTTCCAAGCATTTTTGCATCTCCATTAACTTCTATGGTGATTTTTAGTGCACGCATGTGCAGGAAAATAGAGTATGCTGTGTTTTTTCGTTTTTTTGCACATCCGAAATGTACAGGAAAATATGCATATGTGAACAAATCCAATGAAATCTATGGATTCTATTCTCTATGAATTATGCCTGTGTGAAGGGGGGCCGACAAGGAGGATTGATGTTCTAGGCCCTGTTCACATGCAGTGATTTAATGCTGGTCGTTTTCTGCTTTAATATTTATGAATTTTCATTCTCACATCACATTAATTAAGGCCGCCTGCACACAAATGGATTTGCATTGCGAAATCCGCAGTCGGCGTCCGCGCCACGGATCCACATCAAATGAAGTTCATAGCATGTTATGGGAGATTGATTTTTCCTGCACACTCGCGGAAACTGCAGTTGGTCTCCGCGAGCGGAGGAAGAAGCACAACATGCTCTATTTTCGGGCGGAATCCGCATAGACGGCTTACATTGAAGTCAATGGAAGCTGTCCGACTAGCGGCCCATCCTCAATTTACATTGTGGACAGATCGTAGATTTCACCTTGCGACGGTGCGGGAAAGCTAAAAAGAATTTTTTAAATCTGTACTGTGCATGTCTGTCGGCGGCTCACCGCAGCCATCCACAGTACAGAGAAAAGAAGAACAAGACAGGTACACGCAGACTCCGGCAGCGGTCAGGGTCGGATTCTGCTGCATGCTCTTGTATGTGGAATCCAACCCGTTCGTGTACAGGGAGCCTTATTAAGCCTTATGCACATGGCCGTGACGGGCTTCGCAAGCGGAATACCACAGCAGAGTCCGTCACGGCAGCCACCCAAAGACCCCATACTTTACCTCCGGATCCGCTGCGCGAAGTCCCGCATGATGCTCCGACGCGCATGCGCAGTACAGTGCATGACACATCGGCAGTGTCATATGACACGCCGGCGGTGTCACATGACCTGCCAGCAGCATCATATGACGCGGACAGAAGTGGGCGGGGCGCGTATTCACGCTATACTTCCTCTGTACTACAGCAGAAGTATAGCGTGACGGGCGGCTTCCATTGACTACAATGGAAGCTGTCCGCACGTATACCTGCGGCAAATAGGACATGGGATTCCGCAGCATGTACTTTGAGCTGTTAGGTTCTATAAAACCTAATAGCTGTGGTGAAACGCCGCGGATTTCCGCCGCATTTTATGAGCCAGAAACCTGGCCGTGGGCATTAGGCCTAAAATGTTCAGCTGTGCATTTTTTAAAGAAATTCTGACATGTTTTGAACATATTTATAAACAAATGATTCAAATAGGAAACTTTTTTCAGAAACTTTTACTACTGTGTTTCTGCTTGGGATTTCATACTTTTGTGAGCCATAAGTACGGTAAGAACTGCCACACTATTGGCCTTTCCCACAGCGCACATATCTCAATTTTCTCCTCTTCTCCTTTATACACAGTATATATTTCTGATCATTGTGACTCTTACAATGTGTCAAAAGAATTGAAGAACAGGAAATATGTTATCCCATTATTCCCTATCTGCTGCACTTCAGTACAAAGTGAGCATTCCAGGTAATACATTTAATACATTGATATAATGTTTCAAAATGAGCGACTGATATTAATGTGTCCAACCCTTTCTAAATCCCAATGTGAAATCTTCGAATCCCTGCAAATCTTTTTTTAGAACGAGCTAATTATGTTCCAAGCAGTTCATAAAAATACCATTGAGACCCAGGATTGCATGGAATGACAACACAATAAATGGTTTGGATAAGGCTTGTCTGTGTTTCAAAATGGATACTCCCTAATTGGTATTCTGTAAATTAATAGCTTGTGACCCTGCCTGTTTCACGCACACACACACACACAACCGCCAGTGTAAATTACATGCAAACCTACAGAGCTGCAAGGCTATGATTAACCCTTTCACTAGTTGCACTCATTCCACCTTTATAAATGGGATCATTCTCCCCAGGCACAAACCTTCCCACAAGACTATATGTGTCAAGTATACAAGTGATATATCAATTCTATGACATATATAGAATAATGCTTGAATAGACATTGTGAATCTTGAAATGCATTTGTACGTTCGCTGTAATCCCTTCTATTCACACTCACTCACTCTTACACAACAGAAGCAAGTGACTAATGGTGCTGCTTGACTATGCAAATCATTGCCTGCCTGTCATAACATATCATCCATTCACACATCAGCAAAGAATTACTGGACTGGAAAGGGTAAAACGGGGTTTTTATTCAGCTCTCGTCAAATTTTGCGCAGAAAAACAATGTCTTTAATGCATGCTAGGGGTTAATATGTTCATCACCAGAAATACCCTCCTATCTGCCTGATCCTAGTGAGCATGGGAGGTCTGTTCATCCAGCAGTTGATCTGTATCACAGCATCACCTCTGAGATATAGGACAGTGGAGGAGCCTAAAAATAGCCCCACACACAAAAAAAGCAACCTTGAAGTCATCAGCAGCATGAGCAAAGGAGAGGGAAAAAAAATCAGTAAGGCTCGTCTCCTCTACAGAGTGTGGACCTGTTACATGCTTGTGCTGAATGCAATGTAGGAAGACCTGGAGTCTGCTTTTTCAGCAGCATGCGAGGAAATATTAGGTCTACATTCAGCTAAAGAGCAGGGCGCCACCTGCCTTTTATTCCATATTATTCTCTGCGGGAGTAAGCTAGAGAGGGAGAGAAGGGAAAAAGATGAGAATTCTTCAAACTGCATGTTCAAGGAGGTAATGCTGGCTGGACCATGCCACTTCTACCCAATGATCAGGAGATGGATGTTCCTCAAAGGTTTCCTAATATCATCCTGGTGCCTGGAAATGCTTCTTATTCTCCATGACTCCTCCAAGATCTTCACTTCAAGCAGTGGCTTCCAAATATTGAGACTTCTTCACAAGGTAAGGAGACAAATGTGTCCAAATAAGGGAAGAAGGCTTTGTGACTGTTCCTCATTACCTCTGACAGATGAGACTTGACATTTCCTATCTCCACATGAAAGATTGGTTAGTTGGGAAACTGATCACTCCTCTCTTCCATTTCTTAACATGTGAGGAAAGGACAGAAGACTGAGGCAGGTGGGGAAGAGAACTGAAGCTGTTTAGAAGGAAATCTTTGTTGATAAACAAGAACTTTGGAAATTGCAACATAAAGGAGGAGGGGGAAGGGGGGGGGCTGTTCATGAAATGGACTGTGGTGCTCTAAATGCAGGAAATCAAAAGCCTTTTAATACATCTCCTAGTGATTCTCAAGCCCCTCATCTCCTGTCAATGAGAGTTGAAGATGAAATAAAATGAGCAGCACTGTGGGTAACTTTTCAGCAAGCTTCCCAGTGCTGAGCCCCATTAGCATGCAGTGTCAGATGTGTTGTGTGTTTAATGATTTCATTTGCTGGTGTGCCTCATAGCTCACATCTCTCTGTTGTTTCACAGCACAGGGGCTGCAAGCAAGAGGGAGGCAGACTTTCAGCTTCAGCTCACCAAGGCTGGGTACCATTTCTAGCAGTGCCAAGGGGTCTAAGATTCTGCTTGGATTTGATGAGATCAACCTTACAAGTAATGTGTACACAGTGGACATCAGAATACTGAGCTGCTGGAGGTGTGGTGCCTCTGCTTTCTACTTTTCTCTTGCTGATTTCCTTCTCTGATTACTTCTGTCTGATATTTTCTATCCTTCTGCAAAGGAAAGAAGGATAAAAGCAGCTTTACTTTATTGCAAGCGTTTTGCTTCTGATTTCTGAAGGGATTTCTATAAGTGATGCCTGCGTTATGCTTAAGGTAAGCATATCATTATCTTTTTTATTCTCTGACTACCAGTTGATTGTACATGTGGGGGAAGTTTTAAATCTGTGTATACCGAGCCTGTTGCTGATCACAATCACGCAGTGATTTACTATTGAGATTTGCTAAGCAATCACTGGCAAGCTGGAAGTGGATTTATTTTTTGCTAACCTAAGTAGCAGGAGATTTAATGGAAAAAAAAAGTGATGTGCAGAATAAAATGGCTGATTCGGAGAACAATCATTTAATAATCCAGCTGAAGAGGTTACGAGAAAAAGTGTTTAAGAAGGTAACATGGAAGAGCAACTAAGAGCACAACCATACAGCAAGTAACTGATCTTATATATACCATTATGTGATTGATGACCTGTGTGACACAAGGGCTCTCTGGCGGGGAGAGGGTTAATCTGGAAGGGATTACTTACACAGTCTTGGTTTGTTTATTTGGGATTTTATATTTCATTAAGGATTTGTAAAGAATGAGAACAAAAGACATCACAATCCTCTCATTTGATAAAAGAGCATTAATAGTTATTTAATAAGATTGTCATCGTGTGTAGAAGTTAATGGCATGGAAATCACTGTGTGTTCTGCTGTGGGTGCTGCTGCTTCTGCACTGACTCCCAAAGCTCCACCATTGTGTGTGGCGCTGAATACGAAAGTGTGCACCATTACTTACAATGTACAAAAAAATAACACACAATCATGACAAGACAAGTGCATAAGGTACATTTACCTTGTACGTTGGGGTGAAAAACAATGAATGCTGATGACACTCTTTATACAACTAATGGAATCCATCACCCACAGTATAAAACCATCCTAGGATGCTAATAAATAATTGGACCATCCAAGCCATCGGCTCTCATTTCTCTCCATAACCATTGACTGATACTATTGTAAAGAGAAGGGCTTGAGATGTGGGAGTCTCTAAATTCTAATTAACCGGTGTTCCAAACCATAATTAAGACTGTGAAGTCTTCCTCTTTCTCCTCCTATTCTCCTACCAGCAGTTCATCACCGTGACTTCATCTGTAGCTCTCAGATGTCATGTGTGACATCACCAGAATCATCAGACCAGAATAAATACAATTCGCTGAAAGCTTAAACCGTCCTTACTTGCATAATTCTGATGTTGGCAAATGAATTATTAACTCTTTCAGAAGGCAATGTAGAAATGCGCCCTCTGCCATTAAACAGAAGTTCAGTGTAGAAAAGAGATACAAGTAGAAGCAATTTTTTTCTAAACACTTAATGTAATGATATATATACAAGAATTTTTGTAAGTGCTTCAACAGTTTCTACATATTCGTGGTGAGGATTGGCACCTGTCCTCAACAACCTCTTCAATAACCACTTCACCAATCAAAGCCACATCTAGTTTACATTGGGGTTTCTTTGCAATTATATTTACAATAGAATTGTGTTATTGTAGCTTTAAGAAAATATCGGTTGAACAGTTAACATGTTACTTCACTCAGCCAAGTAACCATTTCACTGTTACAGATAGTCGATGTTAGGAATACTATATTAATCTCTAGATATAACATACATAAAACTAACACTATGATGTGTTCTACGTGGAAATGTGTACTATTCTTATGTTTCAGCCCCCGAATTCACATTTCCTCGTAGTTAAGAAGAAACTCCCACTTTGTTCTTACTGCATAGTCTTCACGGGCCTCTTCCTGCTATCATATAAACATTGTCACGTCATTCGGGAATCAATCTTTTCTCTTTCGTATGCTTTCATGTTCAGTAAGGTTGAATTGTGCCTGGGTTCCATTTCATGTAACACTATCATGAGATGTACTTGACAATGCATTGAACAATGTATAACTTCTGATTAAGTTTTTTAGCCTGCAATGGGGAAAATGCATTAATTACAATGGTCATCTGTCTTTCTTTTACTATTAAGAACTACGTAATATTCTACTACACAGGGATGAATAACTACTGCCTATAAAATGTCATGGAGACTGCCAACTAAACCTATTATTCTCTGCTTGCCTTCCACTGACACATGTCCATAAATGTACAAATATGACCCCTATTGGGGCTCAAAGCATTCATTACAGGTAAAAGAAAAATCACTATTATCAAAAATCTAATTCAAAATGAGAAAAAAAGGTCATAATAAAAATAATAGTGGAAACTGAATAGATCTATAGGCTGCAGCGGGCATCATGTACCCACCAGTACTCTAGGACCTTGTTTGGTTGAATTAGATGGATGGACGTCAGTGTCTACTGGATATAGAATGGGGTTCTGCTACAAAAACTGCATCATCTGACATTTCTTCTTCAACCACAAGCTTTTCTTGACCGCGATGACGTTCATGGATAGCCACTTTAATGTCATTTTGCATACGAATTCTAAAGATAATCTGTGAGATTGTTAGAGAACTATACATCTCCTAATCAAATACGAGTTTTTTTTCGGAGGGCCACCCAGCATCTGGGTGATGGCATGGCATGCTAATAACAAAAAGAGATCTCAGGCTGATAAGAGTAAGTCCTGCAGTCAGTGTCTTGAAAAAAGAACTTGAAGCTTGAAGGGCCCTGATAAGTAAAGTTCTTCATTACTCTTCAGCGAATCTCTAGATGCCGTTTACAAATGAATTTCCAGTCCCAATTTTTATCTAGCTTTTTTCTTCCAGACTCATTTAATTTAAGTGAAATGACTGAAATGGCTAACTTTACAACATAGTACAATATATGGATAGCTGCTGATTAGAATTTGATTGGAATAGCTGTAATTTCATGTGCAAGAATAAGAGGCGAGGAGGTGCTCAATGTGATTGGCGTAATTTTCTGATTATTTACTTTGTGTAGCCATTTTCAAATATTTTGAATAATCTAGAAGCCTTAAATGATTGCCAGGGATGAGAAAAAAGGATAATTTCCCCCCCCCCCCCACAAACAGCCCCTTATTGCCCATGGACTGTGCCTGGTATGGAGTACCGGATACAGTTCACAGACAAGAGTGTCGCCGTTTCTGGGAACACATGTTGACCCTGTTTTCTTATCCTAGACAACCCCTTTACAGGTGGTAAACAGTTTAAACAGTTATTGTTCATTATACTGCCCACAAGTAAATTAGCAGTGTATTTTAATTATTACATTTTTCACCACGCCAATATCCAATGGACTAGTACTGCATAGACAGTATATGTAGAGATTTTCCGGTTACCGGACAACATTCACCCAAAATCTGCAATTGCATTAAAATAATATTTACCTGTCTTCTGCAACAGCTATCCAGTTCTGTAGCCCTACCATTCCCTCAGCGTTTGTCCTAGGAGATGTTGTCACAGGAAGTCAGCTGACCGCTGCAGCCAATCAGAGGCTGAAAGGTCACTATACTGAATTCCTGACATCATGGTGCCCCGGATGTCAATGCTGATGCCAGGAAAATTGTCTGTGACACTGCAGTCTCTGATTGGCTGCAGCGGTCAGGTGACTTCCTGTGACGACATCTTCCACAACACAATGGCAGGATGGCAGGACTACAGCGCTGTATTCCCGATGAAAAGAACCGATAATTACTGCTTTTTTGTCATTTTAACACAGTTGCATCTATTGGGAGGAATGTTGTCCATTAACCGGACAAGCCCTTTAATTGATTTAATAAGCATATATCCTCCTCAGGGGACAAACTACTGTGCATACATTAGTCTCAGCCATAGATTTAGCTGCATATACTGCTCATATATGTATATGGAAGCAGCAGTATGGGTTAGCATATGCAGGCACCACCAGTCCTTGAGTTCTCAGTTCTGAATTGGCCCACTAGTATAAAGACCTCAGAGCACCTTTAAATATTTTCATATATATACATTTTTACTCTAGACTTATAAGAACCTAAGCTGTATAGCTTGATTTTATGATGTCGGTCAACCCTGTGTCTTTCTTCCTTCTGACAGATCATTCAAGATCAGTGTTGACCAAAAGTTATTTTGGCTAATAGAGCAGACAGACAAAGTTATCTGACAGTCCATCATATATAACTAGGCCAATTGACAATTCAACTAACATCAATCACATCAATTAGGCAGATCAATAGAATACAGAACATCATGTTGTAAATCTTTGTAGAGTCTGTGAAAATCTAGGTGACAAGTTGTCACTCAATGTCTATTACAAGTTTAAGAGACCAAGATAACTCAGGAACACACATACAAAAATGTCCATACAAAAGGAGAACATACTGTAGAAATTAATTGATTTAATGGGAAATGCCCTTTATCTTAATACAGCCATGCTCATTAGATTATTTCCCGTCCATATGCTCAGACAGAACATGCATGTATATGAGGGAGTTGCCAGTGATAATTGCTGCAGAACAATCATTAGACTGACAGCTACAGTACTTAATGTATAAGGCCAGTGGTCATAAACATTAGATGTCTTCTGAACCTGCTGACCCTTCTGCAGGGCCAGCAAACCGTGTAATGTGTTATGGTAGTGTCCCAACCCTCTAATACCAGATGTCAGGCGAAAGAAGGATATAAGCCACTGGCAGAGGAGTCTGGTAGCGCTGTATACCCCTCTCCCTATTAAGAACACAGCATGCTTGGCCGAGCGGTAATAGGCTGACCTCACCCATAAACATGCATGCTCAGCTCGGCCATGTTGGCCGAACGAGCTTAATGTATGAACAGATTTAGGCTTATTTGAGATATATTTCGGACTCAAAACTGAATAGTTCTTCAGTGCTGCCTTTTATTCAGTAGCAGCATAATAAGTTTGGGCCACAGCTTGGTAATAGAAGACATAGTCATCAGAGGGTTAAGATAAGACATTTTCACTAACATTGAATTTAGGGGTTAGTGATGTGTATTCATATATGCAGCCAGTACATCTGATCCTGCCTGCCATGTAGATTGGAGACCAGCTGTAGATCGCTTTGCTATAGTTTTCCTTCAACATTTTGAACATTAAATACCCCTTGTTTTGGTTTTAGGTACCTTCCTACTCAGTTGCCAAACCAGTACAATGACCCTTCCTTCACATGCAAGTCAAATGCACCTTTTTGAAAATGATCCCATATTAGCTTGGGTTTTATTGATCCTCCGTGAGAGATTTTCAAAAACAGGCAACTGAAAGTATAACATTAAGGATGGTTTTACATACAGCTTTTTTCTCTGTTTTTCATGCAGTTGTTTGAGCCAAAGCCAGAAGTGAATCTGGCAAGAATAAAAAGTAGAAGTCCTTACTTTATGTTTCTCATATCTTTTGACTCTTCTTCTGGCTTTGGTTCAAAAGAGCTGCATTAAAAAAAACCTGTCACAAATGCCTGTGTGGAAGGTACTCCTAAAGGAGTTTAATGCTTAATATTAATAAAGCATGAAGTACACCTAAGTTTATAGACAACTTATGCTCATTTAATAGCCTGTGTGTGTCTCATCAATCTTGTAATATACTTTCATTAATTTTCTTTTAACATTGAAAATCAAGGCTGAAGTGCAGCCCCTCTGCAATCCACTGTCAGTTGTTAGGCATTCATCTTCTCTAGCAACTGGTAGTTTAGGATGTCTTCCTAGCTGTAGTCAAGAGGCTGTCTTTACATGCTCAGCTTCCCTTTACTCACATTGCTTTCAGACCTGTTGTCATTGTGTACACAATATTTGCCTTTCCTGATATTCCATTTAGGAAGCACATTTCCTGACAGCTGAGCTTTACATGCATGAAAATGGAGACCCCCATTGGAAGGGATGTTAATGGATGTCATGGAGGCGATAGTACTCAACTAGTATTCTGGGGCATTTGTCCCTGTAAGAAGAATCTGAAGGAAGCGCGCTGGATCTTCTGCCTTAGCAGTAGGAGTCCTTTGGGCCTAAATGAGAGATTTTCTGATTCAGCATTCATTTGAAACTAGCTTTTGGAAACGATATTTAGTCACATCTATAAATTATAGTATCTTGCAGCCCTGTGCAAACCAGTCTGAGGGCTACGTATTTGTGCATGACCTAGGTTTGGAGATGGCCCTGAATAGGCTGACAATCACGAGCCAGCATATATTAGTGTAATTTTTGTACTCAAAATGCCAGTTCCCACACACAGGTGTTACCCCCTTCCCGTAGAATAGATGGCAATTTAATGCCCAATTAGGGCCAGTTGTCTTTTTTTCCCAGCATTTCACGTAGGGTACCTCCCTCCTTCTCCCTTTTTTAAACTGCGATAGACTTCTATGACAGCCTTCTGCATAATACGGAGAAAGATAGGGCAAGAATTTGTTCGCGAGAAACACGCTCGTCACAAGTCCATTGAAATCAATGGCCTTGCTTCATCACGTTTTATGGGCATGAGTTTCACACACGCATAAACCTCTGCAAAAACATTCGTCTGATTAAGCCCCAAGTATGAGTTTTTATGAACTGAGCATGCGCCACAAAATGAAGGGACTCACTGAGCATGCTCAGAATGGCCAAACTGCCATCCGCTGGTCTGATTACATCATCGCACATTGGGATTGGTCCTGTATGAGGGAAACCTGGCGATATTATTTAGGCAGTCATTAGTCTGCAGCAGTGACCTGCGTGATATCTTATATACCTACTAGCTATTTAGGGGAGCTCTAAAAAACACCATACAGCATATTGCAGCAGCATTAAATGATACATATTATAGGTGGCTTATTACTCCCAGATTTACTAGGCTGGTGTTTGTATTTTTTAACTCCTATGCCTCTTAGTATTTTAAATTAGTTCAATAAAAGTTAGATTTTACTCAGAGTATTCAACCGAGGTGTTTCTTGCCTTAGTGTAGACTCCAAGATGATACATTTTGGATTGCCTAGACTAGATACAATTGCATTAAATCCTCAACTGCAAGAAGTATAAAGGTGCCCATACAACTTCAATAGCTGTCGGCAGAACACTCTTGCGGTCAACAGTTATTTCTCTCAACTCTCCTAAACATATAAACACCCAGTTTGCCCAATTGTTCCTGTGTTTTACATGGGGAGAGTCGAGAAAGACACCACAAGACAGGTCTGGCAGTGTCTTATGTTAGGTTTTGCTTCTAGGATCTGTAGTACTTCGGGTTTCCAGGAGCACACCTTCACAGGTATGGAATAATTGTGATGGCTGGGTGTGGTGTTCTCCAGTCAGCCAATCTCCACTGGTCTGCTGCACATATACCAGTCCCTCTGCAAGAGGAAGCTGCTATCCCTTCACTCTAGGGCTTGGTTTTCTTGCATGACTATTACCATATGTGTAGTGTATGTAAAGGTGTGAACAGTGTCATGTTCAGTGTCTGTGCAGGTAGCAGACATCAGGTGTGAACAGGCATGTTCAGTGTATATGTGTGTGAACAGTGATGGGTTCTGTGTGTCTGTGTAGGTGGCCAGATATTAAGTATGAGCAGTCCTATGAGCAGTCCTGTTCTGTGTTGCATGCAGTCCCTAGTGTGTTAGTGTGAACTATGTTCTGTCCTGCTGTGGATCGTTTACCATCTCTGGGCAGTTAGGTCCATAGGTTCCAGTGCGAGGCCGTCCTTATTGGTTACAGGCTGGGTTCTAGTGGATATTGTCTCATTAGAGTAGGGATCGACGAAAGAACAAGGACCCTTAACGTGGGCTTGTGGGCTTAAGTGACTTGGCCAAGTCATGAACCAGTACCTCGTACATGTGATAGTAATTACATCTACTTATGCATGCAGGTATGCAAGGTGCATGTTTTGGTCATTTGTCAGTCCATATTTTATGTCTGCCCGTAAGTCTAGTATGCAGTTCACTGTCCCTTTGGTGTTCCAGCCAGCACATCCTGTTTGAATGCGATATCATCTTGTGTCCATGCTGAGGTGTGGCGGTTTAGTGTGCTGCACGGGCGTAACAGCTTATCTACAGGGAGGACGAAAGGATTAGGTTTTGAAAATTAACATACTTCATCCTTTTTCTTACAAGAGGCCTCAGTAGACATATATCAATAGGCCATTTCTGCTGAAATTATGAGGACCAGCCAAATTTTCCCAGATGTGTATGTAGGCCTTTAAGTGTGTGAGGTTTTCAGCTTTGGGATGTAAGTAAGACTGTTTCTGTTTAGGGACATCAAACAGAAATCTCAAAAAATAGTGATAAATAGAAACACATATAGAGGTATAGAGCTTCTATAGTAAAAAGGACACGGATGTTTCCATAGCAACAGGGGTAGGGCTATTTTCAAAGGAGGCGCCTGTGCACTCACAGGTTGCAGGCTGACAGATCTGCAGACATTGTAATAATGATCTCTGTCACATGGGTGTGTGTCTGTGTGTGCACATTACACACAAACATTGGAGGGGATTTAATAATCATTTGGACAGAATGTCTCTAAATGCCCCTGGGAGAGTAGAGGGGTGGGCATTCAGATACTGCCTCTCTGCTGATTGGATCAGAGAGAGTGCAATGCAGCATGGGAAGTAAGGGTAAGGAAGTCAGGATATGAACTACTGGCAGAATGCTAGGCTTGTTATATACCACCTACATGCATTTTTACTGAATGGGCATTGCGCATTTTCATCTGTAAGTGCGTTTTTTTAACTATACTTTTTGTTTGCACTCATAAAAAAACACACAATTAATGCTCCCAGCCATTGAAATGGCCAATTTGTGTAATAAGTTCAATATGCACAGAAAAATAGAGCGTGCTGCATATTGTTTTGCACGACTGAATTGTGCATGCCAAATGTGAGCGAACCTGCATGCACAATTTTTTTTGCATACAATAACGCATGCATTTATGGCCTGTGTCACATAAACTTATTTTTGCAGTGTTTTGCACTGCACATTGAATACAGATTTCAATTGGTTCATTCACATGCACGTATTTTGCGCGCACATTTCGTTCCAAAAAAAACACAGCATGTTCTGTTTTTCTGCATGAGAAAAGCACATATTGAACTAATTAACTTAATTGCCCATTACAATGAATTGGAGAAAGGTCATGTGTTATGCTTTACTTGTGCACACAAATCCGCAACGCTCATTGCGCAAATGCATGCATAAATGTGCTTACTCCTGTGTGACACTGGCCTAAAGGAAGAGGAGTGAGTCCTGTAAAAGCAACACAGGGGAAAGGGCAACTTAAACTGGGTACCTTCTCTGGGGCTCAGGAATTCAGTACTGTTGCATTATGTCTCCATCGGAAGTATGGGTGAAGACATGGGTTAGACGAGTTAAGATAGAGGGGAAGGCCAGGTGACACCTACAGATGGTGATTGTCTGATACAGGCAGTCACTTTACATGTTGGTTTCCCATCCACGCTCCAAGTGTATCAGTCTCCAAGTGTATCAGGTCCTATATCCCCTGCCGACCCCGCTGGTGTGAGTATGCCCCGACTCACTCCCCACTCAGCTGTGGGTGTCTCCACTAGCCCTGGCATCAGTGCCTGTGAGGCATATCCGGTGGCTGTGCAATTAGCCCCACTGTGACTCGCCCGGGGCATGCCAGCTCAGGTTTTGCTCTCGTTCTCCCCGCCAGCCTACCATCTGCACTCTCTAGCCCACTGTCTCAGTCCCCTGCACCCTCCTATCTTCACTCCCGCACCCTGCTATGTCTCTGCTCACAGGCATGCGGTGAGTTTCCCCACCGGCCTTTGCAGTGTGCTTCTGGCTACGCTGTCACTGTGTTCCCTAGCACCCTGTTATGGATGGATGGATACCTTGAACAGCTCCGCAGCCATACAGTCCCCGGCGGACTCCCATGTCGCCTCCTGCCGCATTGTGCTCCCTGCTCTGGCAGCCTCCCATGTCGGCTCCTCCCACACTGTGCTCCCCACTCCGCTGTCACTCTTTTCCCTGCCGGACTCCAATGCCGCCAATCGGCAGCTAGGGGCATGACCTGGGCGTTACCTCCAACTAAGCCCTTTTAACCCCTAGCTTCCGGTGTAGACATAATGCACCAGCACCCAGGAATTCAATAGTAGTTGCTCCTATATAGTATACATAGCTTTATATGTTATCGGATCTCAATATGGTATACAATAAAAACTACTGTTAACAGTTTCTGAATTGAATGTACCAGCTCGGTTGTCAAATCTATGCATTCTGTTCGGTAATATTTTCATTTACGATATGCAGAACACACAATGAAAATTAAGCCTTAGAGGTAGCCAGTGCCATAATGTATGGACTCTCTGTGCCTATTAGATCTCATCATAGAGATAAGAAGTCTACAATGTGTTCGCCACCAGAACATCAATGAAAATGAAAGCTACCTTTAGTATTTTCAAATCTATGTCTTAGAAGGCGCAAGAGTCAAATAGACGGACAAATAATGGAATGTATTTACTGTTTTATTACATTTCTTATAGAAAGTGGCTCTAACCAAAGACCTCTTGACCAAAACGTAATGTATTTCTTTTTGGAAAGTCAATAACATTCAGCTTGAATATGGCGTTTTTACTGAACGGATATAATATTTTAAGGGTATAATTTTTTCTCTTCCAAGTACTATATTGTAGATTTAGATTTTCGTCACTGTGGCCAACACTTTATAAAAATGTCTCTTTTAAATTGACAGTGATTTAGCACATCCTTCTCTGCTGCGGTATTATTAAGTTTACTGCTATGCTATTCCTTGCTGTAGAGTATAGGGCAGAATGGATTCGGAATAAGTGTGGACATTGCTTAGCAATATGTTCCGGATAATATCAAAGAGTGGAAGAAAATAGTGATTAAGTGTTCAGTACAATTTCTTTGATACTTCTGACAGGTCAAGTTTGTGGGGCATAATATTTTATGTGATATACCGTTTTTTATTGGCTAAATACTAGTAAGTTCTGACAAACCAAGACGGAGCTGACTGCTACTAAAAAGTTTACTGCATACTCGGCCACTAAGCGGCCTACATGTGCCAGTTTGTTCTTAGTTGTTGGTTTCTTTAGATCATTTTGCACAGTATAGCTCAAGACTGACATAAAGCAGCAGATTCAGTCACCAAGGATGTCCTGCTTTGTAGTCACTGTTAATATCCAAATAGCAAAGACATTCAGGAACTCAACAGCTGCTTCTTAATAGTCAAACATAAGGCCCAACTCTCTTCTCAGCTAAAATGTATACTGTTTGATAGTGTAAGTATATATCAGTATAGTTTAACTATAGAGACAGCATATCCCCAAAATGCATCTCAGATTAGAAGTACTTCTCTTCCAAGCAGGAACATTCCCATACTGTGCTGGAGGATTCAGGGAGATTATGTATTCTTCATGTCTTTCATTTCAATCCAACAGCAATTACAATCGGTTCTGTGAAAGCCTTATCTACTACTTTATAGATAGAATGGAGGCTGCTGAAAATTGGACCAACCAATATGGAGTTTAATAACCTAAAAAAACTAAGTATTCTCATGAAGGGGTTGCTTTAAATGATATAGACATAATGTTAATTGTTACATAGTATCATATTATGTTAGGCCGATAAGAGACATGTCCATCCAGTTCAGCCTATTACGCCCCCAATGTTGATCCAGAGGAAGGCAAAATGAAACCCAATGAGATAGAAGTCAATTTTCCCCATTCAAGGGGGAAATAATGTAAGGTTGTGTTTACACAGGGAGAGAGAACATGCATACACAACAACACAAACAACACATAAAAATGACAAACTGTAATGCTACGACAAATCAACTGGCCGTGCGTGCAAACAACCAACAACAGACAAACGCCAAAACACTTACTCATAATACCAATACGCATAAGCAAATGGAACAGCTAATAAATATAAGGTGTCAGTAATTTGGCCAAAGTATGTGAGCTCACAAGCCCATGAAAAGTGCCCTCGTTGTCTTGTGAGTCCCTGCTTTAACAAGATAACTTAACCTCAGGAGTCCTGCATACAAGTGGGGCAATCGTCCCAGTAGGGACGGCCTCACGCTGGGACCTAGGGGTCTGGCTCGCAATTGATAGAATACAACATATATGCTGAACAGAACACCATTCACATGCACAAACAGACAAGGGAAATATATCCTGAACAGCTAACTGTTTACATCAACAAACAAGGACTCCCACTCAGAACTTCATGCAAGTAAGCAACACCAGAGCAGAACATGCATGATGTCAAACACCAGAGTTCTGGTAGGGAATGCAAAAAATAGCAAAAGGGGCAAATGACCAGCACCCTCTAGAAAGAACTCGTTGATGTCAATGGGTTTGTTCTCATTAACGGTTTTTGCGTGGGGAAAAAAAATAGGCCCTGCTCTATTTTCCTGCGTATTTGCACACCAAGTGCCCCATCGAAGTCTATGGGAAGTGTACAAATGCATGCATAAATTGCAAGAGCATGCACAGTACGCTGCGCAATTCTGTGACAAAGAGAACACATCTGGACCTCATTAGGGTAAATAGTAGAGATGAGTGAGTATACTCGCTAAGGCTAACTACTTGAGCGAGTAGTGCCTTAGCCGAGTATCCTCCTGCTCGTCTGTAAAGATTCGGCTGCCGGCGCGAGTGACAGGTGAGTTGCGGCGGTGAGCAGGGGGGAGCCGCCGGCCCCTGAATCTTTACAGACGAGCATGAGGATACTCGGCTAAGGCACTACTCGCTCGAGTAGTTAGCGTTAGCGAGTATACTCGCTCATCTCTAGTAAATAGCCTTTTAAATTAGGGTGGTGGGTGTTGTGCACGCATGTGAACATGCCCTACGTGCACAAAAGGTACAGTACAATGTGCTGATATGTGTGCAAATCAACCTTGTTCACTGTGCAAATACGTTGTGCAGAGGCGAGTGTTTGAAAAAGCGCTAAGAGTAAAGAAAGCATTGCATTCCTAATGCTTGAAAGGCCATGAAGTGTGGTCAATAAGACCAGGCTGATAGACTATGATCTGGCTGTGCTTTGCATCTGGAACAAATCCCTATTTAACGCAAAAAAGTTTCAAATCTGTATTTTACAGATTGGCTTAAAATATACTTTCTTGATCTTATGCAATGCTGTCTCACCTTTGCTTTTTAACAGCAGCTTGGTGTAATTGATAGCAAGTTGGTAAAATTAATTTACATGCAATGATACACTTCTTTTTCACAACACTGTGTTAAGCCAATAAACACATTTCAAAGTGCTCGGCGATGAAAGATACGAATACAGAGCAGAAGGAAAGGGTCAGCTCCTGGCATTAGTATTAATATAGGTAATGGATGGATATGGAAACATAACCAGTATAATAAAGCATAATCACTATTCCATAAATGATGCAGTAACATAAATAACATGCAGTACATAGGCATTGTCTTTTTATTGCCGCATTACTGTTATTGCTATCAGAATGCCCTGTAACATGATTGATTGACTTCTTAAATATTCATGAGTATTCATGCAATAACAAACTGCACAAAAGATACAGAACTCTTCTAAGTTACCCTTTGTTCCCATCATGGGTTAAATAAATAACCTCTAGCACGTGTACAGTTAGCACTGTTGCTGCTCTTCAATCCTAATATCATATTTTATGGGCACCACTCTGAAAGGTGGCTCCGTATGTTGTCAAGAAGTTTTTAGACATAATGGTATCAAGTAGTGGAAGATGTTTAACCCCTTAAGGACGCGGCCCTCTTTTTTCCATTTTCGTCCCCCCCCCCCCCCCTTTAAAAAATTGTAACTCCTTTATTTATCCATCGACTTAGCTGTATGAGGGCTTGTTTTTTGTGGGAGGGGTTGTATTTTTCATTGGTGCTATTTAATGTATCATACAATGTACTAAAAAATCTTTTTAAAAATTCTAAGAGTAAAATGAAAAGAAAAACAACATTTTGCCATCTTTCAGTGCGTCTTGTTTCTACGGTGCACAGACTGCAACAATAATGACATAATAACTTTATTCTATGGGTCAGTATGATTACTACGATACCAAACATCTATAGTTTTGTTTGTTTTTTTGCTATACTACTTTTATTTTTTTCCAAAAACATTTAATTGTTTAAAATTATTTTCTGACGCCATTTTCTGTGCGCAATAACTTTTTTATTTTTCCATCTACATTGTTGTAAGAGGGCTCATTTTTGCGAGACGTCCTGTAGTTTGGGTTGGTACCATTTCGGAATACGACTTTTTGATGTTTTTTTTTCTTTTACATTTTTCTGGGAGACAGGGTGACTGAAAACGTGCATTTCTGGTGTTCTTTATTTTTTTCTTCGGCTAACGTTCACCGTGCGGGGTAAATAATGTGTAACTTTGATAAATCAAACTTTTACAGACGTGACCAAATCAAATATGTATTTTTGTTTTATGATTTAGATTCTTTTATTATAGATATGACAAAAGGGGGGTGATTTAAACTTGTATTACTTTTTTTCACAATTAGTAAAACTTTATTGATGCTATTTTTACTTTCTTTTTTTGTCCTCCTAGGGGACCACAATGTGCGATGCTTTGATCGCTTCTGCAGTATGATGTAATGCTATAGCATTACATCATACTGCAGTCTGACAGGCAGTCTATCAAGCCAACCCATGGGGATGACTTGATAGGCAGTCTGGTCAGACAGGCCTGGGGCCTTTCAGAAGGCTCTCGGCTGCCATGACACCCGCCGAGTCTCGCATGAACAGGTCAGATTCCGCGTAGCGGAATCCAGCACTGTTCCTGGCTGGTGACCATGTGTACCTGGTATGTCCTGTATTACGGATAGCTGCAACGAGCCGCTGTTGGACATGTGCAGTACAGATTTTTTAAATCTCTTTTTTCCCAGCACTGTTGCTAGATGATGACGTGGGTACCCGCAGTATATCCGCAATGTCAGTTGCAGATAGACCGTGGGTGGAACAGTTTCCATTGACTTACATGGAAGCCGTCTGTGCAGAATTTGCATGAAAATAGAACATGCTGCGATTTTATTTCTGCAAGCAGAAATCACAATCGTTGTCCATTCATGCAATTCCGCACTTCAAACCTGGTCATGTGAGACTGGCCTAAGGCAACTTTGGCCATGTCAGATGCGAAACAACCTAAGATCGTTGTGTAGCTCAGTGACCTCGCACTCTCCTGAGGACAATGGGTTTGCCATGCAAATTACAAGTGGCTATAATCAAGACCCACAGGTCACAAAAAAATCCACCCTCCATGGATTTTTGTGACCAGCGAGTCACAACAACGCGGGACTCATGCTAAGAACTAATTGACATCAATGCCAATGCAAGATTGTATAAATACCCATGATTGCACTATCTATGCGGCAAAGTTGCCCATAGCCCAAACCATAAATATATGGTTTAATTTGTTAATTAGGGTATTGCACCTACAAGGAGTCCCTATTATATTTATATTAGAGGAACTACTCAATTTATGAATAAAACTAATCTTGTATTAGAGCAAGACATCCTTCATTCTTGCCTATAAAGACATTGAATGCTGTAGAATTTCAGAAAACCATTTATGCTTTATATTGGTGAATCAGTTGCTAACTTTGATGCCTTGCAACACTAGGGACCTGGATTCGAATCAATCCGGATCAAGGACAATATCTGGCTAGAGTTTACATGCTTTCCCCATGTTTGTGAGGGTTTACTTTGGATACTTCGGTTTTCTTTAAAGGGGTTGTCCCGCGAAAGCAAGTGGGGGTATACACTTCTGTATGGCCATATTAATGCACTTTGTAATGTACATCGTGCATTAAATATGAGCCAAACAGAAGTTATTCACTTACCTGCTCCGTTGCTAGCGTCCCCGTTTCCATGGTGCCGTCTAATTTCAGCGTCTAATCTCCCGATTAGACGCGCTTGCGCAGTCCGGTCTTCTCCCTTCTGAATGGGGCCGCTCGTGCCGGAGAGCTGCTCCTCGTAGCTCCGCCCCGTCACGTGTGCCGATTCCAGCCAATCAGGAGGCTGGAATCGGCAATGGAACGCACAGAGCCCACGGTGCACCATGGGAGAAGACCTGCGGTCCACCGTGGGTGAAGATCCCGGCCGCCATCTTCGCAAGGTAAGTAAGAAGTCACCGGAGCGCGGGGATTCGGGTAAGTACTATCCGGTTTTTTTTTTTAAACCCCTGCATCGGGTTTGTCTCGCGCCGAACGGGGGGGCTATTGAAAAAAAAAAACCCCGTTTCGGCGCGGGACAACCCCTTTAACACTCAAAAAATACATGGATAAGTAAGGGTGGTTTCACATCTGCATTGGGGGTTCCAGTTTCCAGTCCATATGACTGAACTGAACAAAGCCAAATGGACTCCATTGACTATAATGGGATCTATTCACTTTCGACTCAGCTGGCCAGCTTATTGTCAGAGGCAAAAGAACCGCATACAGTTCTTTTTCTCCTACTGTTTTGTGCCGAGTCCCCAACAGAAACTCCAAACAAAGGTTCCAGCACATATGTGAAACCACCCTAAAATGGCTTAGCATGAAATTGACTCCTAGTGTATGTCTGAGATAGAAAAATTAGATTATGAGCTCTGGAACAGGAACTGATGTGAATTGAAACAATCTGTATAGAACTGAGGAATATGCTGGCGATATTTAAGCAATGTAAATAAAGAGCATACATTAAATGTTGTAGGGCAGAACCTGTAGATGAGTATTAAAATCCTATTCTAACATTGGATTTTCATACATGGTTGCTACATGGTATGAGATTTGGTAAACTGCACAATGGATTCAAATAATGACCGATGGACTTAATTGGCTGATATTGGTGTCCATCAGAGTTCCATAGAGGGTTGCATTGTCTTGATAGCAAGAATAGTGCTGCAACCTTTGCTGACATAAGTGACTAAACCCTGAGGGAGGCTCCTACAGTCTAGGTGAACAGAACCTCACAGGCTAGCCATTGAAATGGTGTCTATGAAAGCATCACTTCCTATTGTAGAAGAGCCATTTGTCTACATGGAGAACAGTCACACCTACCTCTTCACCATAATAGTAATGTCTTATTCTAAACCTCTATGCTTTGACTAGACTCATGGATACTGTATATCCAAGATCCAGAGGCGTAACTTGAAGCTCCCAGGCCCCAATGCAAAACCTGTAACAGGGCCCCCAACTATAATGCTTTATTTATAGTACTGGGCTCCCTATATGGAGAAGAGAGGCCTTATGGGCCCCCTAAGGCTCCTGGGCCTGGGTGCAACCGCATCCCCTGCATCCTCTATAGTTAAGCCCCTGCCAAGATCCATAACTTTAGAAATAATAGTAATTTAGGATAGCAAAAATGGAAACACAAAAATCAAATTATAAGTCAGTTTGCATGAACAGCTAAATTTGGGGTTAAAGGCTCTATAACACAACTTTAGAAAGTTGCTGCATTTTATCAGCTTTAATGTAAGATCTTTCAAAAACTGGTGTATATTTTTAGTACAATTATCAAACACTTCCCAAAAGACACCTTTAGTATTATCATATGCAGATGTGACAAATGTGTGACAACGTTGTTAACAGAGCACCTAACAGAATGTTCAGTGACATCATGTGCATTCAATGGAAAAGAAAGATTTGCTGAAAGAACCAGAGATAGAAGAAGACATACAGTAATAGCAGAGTCATCCCAACAGGAGGCACAGGGCAGCGGTGCTCCAGAGAATGGGATTCATAACAACCCAGGCCCAAATAATACCCTAGTATCACCTGAAGTTCTAAAGAAAGTTGAGAGAGTACATAAGGCCTTACTTGGCTTGTCCATAAATATAGGGAAAATAAGTAATCTTTATCTGGGCTGATCTATCCAAAATTATAGAGTATATTGATAAGGCTAAAAAAAAACCAAACTGGAATATCTTGAGGATACGTCACACAGAGCCAGTATTAAATGTCTGGGGTTTCTGGACAGTACAGAAGTAAATGACTGCAAAATTGGCTAGTGGATATGTTTGGTAAGAATACCTTCTAAAATACATTTTGTGTCGAAAGGGCTAATCGAGTCTCTTTAAAAATGAAAGTTCCCGGTACACACCCCAGACCAATATTAATAATGCTTTCATGTATTCAAAACAGAAGTAGACCTCCCCAATCTGCCCTATAAGGCTTTCAAGTGTCAATTTACTCGGATTACTCAATGACTACCAACAAGCCAGACTTTTTGGATGATCCTAGAATGGTAGAGTTGGAAGTAACCTCCAGGATTATCTGGTACAACCCCCTTACTCAATGCAGGATCCTTAAATCTTCCCAGACAGATATCTGCCCAGCCTCTGAAGACTTCCACTGAAGGAGAGCTCGCCACCTCCTGTGGTAATCTGTTCCACTCATTGATCACCTTCACTGTCTAATATCTAATCTGTGTCTCCTCCTTTTCAGTGTTATCCCATTGCTTCTAGTCTTTCCTTGTGCAAATGAGAATAGGGCTGATCCCTATGCACTGTGACAGCCCTTCAGATATTTGTAGACCACTATTAAGGCTCCTCTTAGCCTTCATTTTTGCAAACTAAACATTCCCAGATTTTTTAACTGCTCCTCATAGGACATGATTTGCAGACCGCTCACCATCTTGGTAACTCTTCTCTGAATTTTCTCCAGTTTGTCAATGTCTTTTTAAAATTGGGGTGCCCAGAACTGGACACAGTATTCCAGATGTAATTAAAAAGAGGCTAAATGGAGCTGGTGATCAAAATACCTTACTATTCCCAGCAAAGCTTAAAGTTGTATATAATACCTCTACAATATTTTTGAAAAATTGCACTGACTCTTCATCTGGATGGACTCTAAAGGTTTCTAAATACTACATCTCTCATTAGGAAAGAGCAGTGTGTGTGATTGATTGCGCATAATCTTTCCAAGTTTGGAGTGCTGTGTTTGCCGTGATTGGACTATAAAATGTTTTCTGTTGTTATTCAGATTGCTCAGAGGGAATTGACATGTGTTAGAAGCTCAAGAGTGTATTGCTTTGTGGCAGAGTAGGGGTGGCTGGCACAAGGAGGATTCAGATTTGTGTGCGTGTGTATCTTCAAAGCCAAATCTGCAAGCCTGGATTAATGTGTATTTCATCATGCAATAGTAGGGGGCTGGTAATACACTGAAGAGACTTGCCAAGTTTAACTTAGAAGTTTATTTAGAAGTTACCTCCTAGCAATAGTCTGTGTACAGGAGACTCGTCTGACCAAGGAGAATGCAAGAAAATTCACTATTACATTGAAATCATACACTTCACATTCTACCTTTTCTACCTTCTCAAGAAAAGTGAGTGTATTTATTCATCAAAATGTTAGATCACAAATGTATTATGCCAATCTAGATATGGTTGAGAGATCTAACTTCCTGCCTGGATCTTTCTAGGGTATAACATGCATTTTAACAACTATATATATATATATATATATATATATATATATATATGTACATATTAGTATGTATATATATATATATATATATATATATATAGTATATGTGTGTGCACATTTATATATATATATATATATATATATCTATCTGTGTGTGTATCTATATAGTGCGTATATATATATATATATATATATATATATATATATATATATATATATATATATATATATACACTATATGGAGAAAAAGAATTTGGACACTACAGAAAATCAGCAAATATGCAAATACTGAGTTTGCCGAACAATATGCTGGGAAGGGCAGGCTAAAATAAAAAGCTACGTAATTTGTAGTAACTATTCATTCATCCAATTGAACACTTGTGGGACGAACTCCTATCACAGAGGGGACTTTAGAATAAAATAATAATCTTTATTAAATACTTTATTAAAAATTATCACACTGGGACGCAACAAAAAACAAGTGGCATGTGTCGCGAATCAAATAAGCGCACCTCCAATAACTTTAGGACAAACACAAATTGGTCGTGTGAGATTCCCAATTTTCCCACTTGGAGCTGTATGTCAGTTGATCACTATGTTTACCATGTATCGCGTGATTACATTGATTGGGGATCTTCTAGTTTTGTACCTTTATTATTTGTGTAATCCTCTAATACCAGTCTCAGAGGGAAGAGGAAATCGGTAAAGT
Source organism: Eleutherodactylus coqui (assembly GCF_035609145.1). Lineage (NCBI taxonomy): Eukaryota > Metazoa > Chordata > Amphibia > Anura > Eleutherodactylidae > Eleutherodactylus > Eleutherodactylus coqui. The sequence goes on along the minus strand of NC_089840.1, from coordinate 118,067,301 downwards.
ATGGGGATCCCTTCAAATGGCAGAGATTACCAATCTGTCTGTGATCACTGCAAACTCAGTGGGTTTTATCTAATAAGATGTTGGAACCATACGATTCAGCTACACGAACACCAGATGTTATTTATGGTTAGAATCTCCCAGATCCATTAAGATGTTTGGTTCAAGAGGGGACTGCATCCGCAATTTTTGCCCTGTCCTTACTTTTTCGCCGTTGGATCTGTATTGGCAAAGCTATATCAGTCTCTGCTGCTGAAAAGTGATGTTGGTTATTTAGTACAGAGCTCAACAGCTACTAGAAATATTTTTAGGATAATGTTCCTTATTGTTTTGGTTCTGATATAGCTATACCACTGTCAGTTAATAAGCTACTGGTTTACGATGGCTTAGTCTTATAGCTGCACTGTCAATAGTACCAAACTCAAACTCAATGAGCTACTGGTTTACGATGGCTTAGTCTTATAGCTGCACTGTCAATAGTACCGAACTCAAACTCAACGCGTTTCACCACTCCATTGAGTGGATCCTCAGGAGTATTTCAGTGCTTAAATTTAATTTCTAAAGAGTTTATATAGGCAAAGCTTAGTTACTTGTATGCCAGAGTAGTGTGTGTCCTAAACAGAAAGAGGAAGGTGGTACACTATACTTCCAGATCATGGGAACCAAAACCTTAGATGAGTTAAAGGCTCAGAGGCATAAAAGTGTTATAATGCTTCTGTTACCCCAGATCTTTTGGGGATATCAGACCTGGGGGATTCAGTGAGCCCTGGCTGATATTATGATCATACGACTTTTCTGGATATATCCAGATAGTGAGTAGATCATAGAGAAACTAGCCAATGCTTGAGCCAAAAATTTAGTTTAGCAAAACCCTTCGGGTCTGTACAATTGATGCACAGGACTGAGTTAGGATTTTGTTCTCAGAGAATAAGTAAGGGAGTCAATCCTCCTATTAGTCGCATGCCTGTATTGCATGGGACTTGAAGTCTCAGAGAATGCTCGGTTATAGCCTGGCCCATAGAATCTGCCTAGCGGTTCCTTATTCAATGCTAGATGGTTAAAGCAAGGAAAATAAAAAATGGTGTCCGTAGCCCAGATGGTAGGCTAGGGAAAAGCCTAGCCTACCATCTGGGCTACGGACACCATTTTTTATTTTCCTTGCTTTAACTATCTAGCATTGAATAGGGAACCGCTAGGCAGATTCTATGGGCCAGGCTATAACCGAGCACTCTCTGAGACTTCAAGTCCCATGCAATACAGGCATGCGACTGATAGGAGGATTGACTCCCTTACCTATTCTCTGAGAACAAAATCCTAACTCAGTCCTGTGCATCAATTGTACAGACCCGGAGGGTTTTGCTAAACTAAATTTTTGGCTCAAGCATTGGCTAGTTTCTCTATGATCTACTCACTATCTGGATATATCCAGAAAAGTCGTATGATCATAATATCAGCCAGGGCTCACTGAATCCCCCTGGTCTGATATCCCCAAAAGATCTGGGGTAACAGAAGCATTATAACACTTTTATGCCTCTGAGCCTTTAACTCATCTAAAGTTTTGGTTCCCATGATCTGGAAGTATAGTGTACCACCTTCCTCTTTCTGTTTAGGACACACACTACTCTGGCATACAAATAACTAAGCTTTGCCTATATAAACTCTTTAGAAATTAAATTTAAGCACTGAAATACTCCTGAGGATCCACTCAATGGAGTGGTGAAACGGGTTGAGTTTGAGTTCGGTACTATTGACAGTGCAGCTATAAGACTAAGCCATCGTAAACCAGTAGCTCATTGAGTTTGAGTTTGGTACTATTGACAGTGCAGCTATAAGACTAAGCCATCGTAAACCAGTAGCTTATTAACTGACAGTGGTATAGCTATATCAGAACCAAAACAATAAGGAGCATTATCCTAAAAATATTTCTAGTAGCTGTTGAGCTCTGTACTAAATAACCAACATCACTTTTCAGCAGCAGAGACTGATATAGCTTTGCCTATACAGATCCAACGGCGAAAAAGTAAGGACAGGGCAAAAATTGCGGATGCAGTCCCCTCTTGAACCAAACATCTTAATGGATCTGGGAGATTCTAACCATAAATAACATCTGGTGTTCGTGTAGCTGAATCGTATGGTTCCAACATCTTATTAGATAAAACCCACTGAGTTTGCAGTGATCACAGACAGATTGGTAATCTCTGCCATTTGAAGGGATCCCCATACTTTACCGATTTCCTCTTCCCTCTGAGACTGGTATTAGAGGATTACACAAATAATAAAGGTACAAAACTAGAAGATCCCCAATCAATGTAATCACGCGATACATGGTAAACATAGTGATCAACTGACATACAGCTCCAAGTGGGAAAATTGGGAACCTCACACAACCAATTTGTGTTTGTCCTAAAGTTATTGGAGGTGCCGCTTATTTGATTCGCGACACATGCCACTTGTTTTTTGTTGCGTCCCAGTGTGATAATTTTTAATAAAGTATTTAATAAAGATTATTATTTTATTCTAAAGTCCCCTCTGTGATAGGGCTTCGATTCTCCTTGGAGACTTTTTGGCTGCCCCTTCTGTGAATTTGTTTTCTTGTGGGACGAACTGGAGTGACGGGTACAACATCGCCACCCACGCCCATCTTCACAACAATCTCTTCTCACAGCCTTGCATAAGGAATGGCGAGCTATTCCTTCCCAGACTTACAGAGAACTTGTGGAAAGTATACCTTAATGTGTTTCCGCTATAATACAAGCAAAAGGAGGGCGACACGTTACTAAATAGAATAATAAAGCACTTTCTCTGAAAAACATGCAGTGTCCATATACTCTTGTCCATGTAGTGTATATGGGTATGTATATCTATCTACATCTATCTATCTATCTATCTATCTATCTATCTATCTATCTATCTATCTATCTATCTATCTATCTATCTATCTATCTATCTGCGTGTGCCTGTATGTATACATATACATTCATATACATTCATATATTTGTGTATGTACTGTATATATGTATATAATATATATATATATATATATATATATATATGTATATATATGTGTGTGAATATGTTTTTTATATATATGTGTGTGTGTGAATGCATGTGTGTGTATATATATATATATATATATATATATATATATATATATATTATTCCATTTCTTCTTCAGAAATTAAAAAAATTAAATACCATATATACTCGAGTATAAGCCTAGTTTTTCAGCACATTTTTAAATACTGAAAAAGCCCCCCGCAGCTTTTACTCAGGTGAGGTAAAAAAAACCTGCAACCCCCCCCCCCCCCTGCAATACTCACCTCCCAGGCCATGTCTGTGTCCCCGGTGCGATGGTCTCCCCCAGCTGTGCGGCAAGCTGCATGAGAATTCTCCCCGCTGTCATCTCTATGCTCAGCTTTGAATTTCCTCGCCTTTAGCCCTGTGTAGGTAAGCCCTGTGATTGGATTGACAACTGGTGTTTTTCATTTACAGCCATTCAGTGGAGGACCTCACTGAATGGCTGTGATTTGTTTATCGAGCACCGGCTGTGATTGGCTGGTGCTCGATCCAATCACAGCGCTTACTTACACAGCGCTGACGGCGGAAGAATTCAAAGCTGAACAGGGAGATGACAGCGGGGAGAATTCTCAAGCAGCATGATGCACTGCCGGGGAGACCATCACTCTGGGGACACAGACGCCAGCTGGGAGGTGAGTATTGCATTTTTTCTTTAACCAGTATGTACTCGAGTATAGCTAGGCTTATACTTGAGTCAATAAGTTTTACCAGTTTTTATGGTAAAACTTATTGACTCGGCTTATACTCGGGTTGGCTAATACTCGAGTATATACGGTATATTAAATATAAATATGATTGCCCAGTTTTGATTATAGGAGGTTTCAATGTGGTCATGAATGGGATGTTAATTACTGGAAAAAAGTAAAAACCCTGCCCTCCTGTGGATGGTGCTATCGATCCATACAAAAATGCATTTAAATGTGGGGTTCCGTCATCACATTTATTAATGAAGTCCTTAAACAATGCGTATCGACAAATATGCCTTTTTCAAGTTTGTAAAAAAAACGTATTTCTTTTATAAGCTTGAAAAAGTCATATTTGCCAAAACGCATTGCTTAAGGACTTCATTAATAAATGTGATGACGGAACCCCACATTTAAATGCATTTTGTACGGATCGATAGCACCATCCACAGGAACGCAGAGTTTTTTCCTTGTTCCCAGTAATTAACACCAGAGCGTCTGATCGATCAGATTGCTCTTCACTCCAGACATCTCTCCAGAGGACTGGATCGTAGACAAGACCAGGACAATAGGTGCAGGTGGGTTTCCCCTACCAGGTTTATCCTACCTTGCACCAGGTGAGTTTACACTCATTTTTACTGCTAAATAGCTTCTAGCAGGCAGTTTAATTCCTATTTACTAGGCGCTCTCCTGACATTTATTATGAATGAGATGCTAATCCAAACAAAATCAGGAATAAATTAGTCCATGGAACTAGATGAAGTAGAGGCTGTTTTCTCTACTAACCTAGTATACCACTGACTCAGGCCATAGCTCTCTAACGGAAGTCTATTTGATTAGAATTGTACCCCTCTTATCAACTCCTAACAGGAGTAGCATGCCACCCTCTCACACTGTTTCTGGCCTGTAGCAAATACCACCCATAGGCATGGTGACCAAGGCCATTTTTTCTCATCACCAGTTCTAAATATAGAAGCATACTGTAGTAGCTGGGATTTGGATAAGAAAGAGTTAACGCAAGTAAGATGTTGGGTGTTGTAAAAAGGAGGCGGAAGTATGCCAAATTAAGGGTGAGGAAATGATACAGCAGGTTGTAAGAAGAAAAGTTTACTAGGCCTGCATAGCAGTGCAGCAGAATGTGAACAATCAGCACATATATATATATATATATATATATATATATATATAAAATAGGATATATGTAAGTGTGTATGTGCCACCATAACTCATGAACGCCAATTTCAACCAAACATGGTACATATATAACTCATTCCATGGGAACAAATTTGATAGGATAACACAGCTCCACTACCCCTGGGGGGAGAGAATGTGTTTGTAGAATATGTGTATGTGCCACCATAACTCATGAACGCTTGGAGCAATTTTAACCAAACTTGGTACATGTATAACTCATCCCATGGGGACAAATTTGGGTGGGATAATATAGCCCCACTACCCCTGGGGGAGGGGGTGAATGCCGGAATTGCACTAGAGCAGATGGTTTTTATTTCAAAATCTTATCTAACACAGACGACCTTCTCCTCATCATACACTATTCTATTACACAGACGACCTTCTCCTTCTCAAATATTAATATATTACACAGACCTCCTGTTCCTCAGATAATAATATATTACACAGACAACCTCCTCCTCTGCTCCAACTACCACATAGCTTCCCACCAGCACTGAGCCACTTTGTACCACACAGAAATGAGCCCAGCACCCACTCTTATGAAAGCTGTCCAAAAGGAAATCTGTGTTGCCCATAGCAAACAATCATAGTGCAGCTTTCATTTTACCTCAGCAGTATAACAAGTGAAAGCTGAGCTGTGATTGGTTGCTATTGGCAACAAAAATTACAAGGGAAATCAGTGAGTTTTTGAGTTTTAATTACGCCCGTATTACACAGACCTCCTGCTCCTCAGATGATGTCTTACACAGACAACTTCCTCCTCCTCATATACCAATATATTACACAGATGACCCCCTCCTCATATACTAATATATTTCACAGACGACCTTCTCCTCATTCAGTAAGATATTACACAGACGACCTGCTCCTTATGCAGTAAGTTATTACACAGACGACCTCCTCCTCATATACCAATATATTACACAGATGACCTCTTCCTCCTCATATACTAATATATGAAATCATTACACGCATATACATACACACACACATATTTAAATTCTTTTTGTGTCTAAAAATAAAATACATGAGGCATCGCCGGGTAATCAGCTAGTAAAATATAAAAAATTCTACAGGCTTTTTCTTGCACCACACTTTGCCCTCTTCGTCTGTCTTTTGGTGGATGATCTTTGGATTCGTGGCATCCTCACCACCGCCGTAAAACCAAAAATTTGAGATTGACTTATTATTGACCTATCAGGCAAGTTGAAAGTTATAATTTTAAGTCTGTGGGCATGCTGCTGTGCTTCACCGCTACAGAGAGAGAAGTGTTGCTAAGCAATGAGGAAGCCGTGTACAAGGAATAGTTGAAGAAGAGGCTCGGCGCTCAAGGAGAGGAATAATTCAAGCAGAGAGAACCGCAGGCGGGTGAGAGAGAAAGGTGTGGGGGAGCAAGATGGCGGATGGAGCAGGGCTGGAGGAAAAGGTAATGGTGAGCAGTGGGGTGGCTGCGAGTAGTAGCGGTGCCTTATACAGCAGGTGCCAGGGACTGGGGTGGGAATGAATTCACTCCTCTGACCCCTGTGTAAGAGCTGCATAGTGACCTCCGCTCCGGCCCCAGTGTATCCTGGTAGGCCCTAATTGAAAACCATTACATAACAGGAGCTTAGTTGTGGAGGGTGCAGCGATTATTTCAAATATCCCACTAGAAGCAGGCATGTGGAGCGATTGGTTTGTTCGGGGAATAAGCCTGATTGGGCAGGAGGGCTAAGGGGCGGGAGTGTGGAGTGATCAGTTGTGACATAGGTGGCTGGGAACACAGTGAGGGAAGCGCTAATAATGGGAATATGGATAAGAAGGAAAGATAATGGATGGTGCTGGTCAGGGAAAACATCAAAATATGTGTGCAACTGTAAATGGTGGAGAAGGAGCCAAATGGACAGAAAAACTAGTGGGGAAGCTTATGAGCAGTATATGATAGGAAGAAAGGAAGGAAGGAACAGATGTATAGAGAGACCTGTAGGCTTTTTTGTATTAGATATCTGCTCCAAATACAAAGTGACACTCTGAATAATCACCTAAGCCTGGTTGCACACAGATGGATTTGCATTGCAGAATCCACAGTCGGCGTCCGCACTACGGGTCCGCAGCAAATACGATATGGAACATGCTATTGAAAAGTGCTGCAATGGAAGCTGTCCGACCCGTGGCCCATCCACAATTAACATTCCGGATATGTCGCGGGTACCCATGTCATAGCCTAGCGATTGGGTGGGAAAAGAAACATTAAATAAAAAATCTGTACTGTATGGTGGCTTGTCAGGTCCATCCGCAATACAGATTAAGAAGAAAAGAGGCAGGTACGTGGGGCAACGGTCAGGGCTGGATTCCTCTATGGGCTCCCGCATGCGGAATTCAACCTGTCTGTGTACAACTGGCCTCACCAAACAGATTTAGACGTTCACAACAAACATTTTTCCAAACATTTTATGTTTGCATAGTGAACATCGGGTCAATCTAGTATATAGGTAAAAAAGGAATTTCTATTTTGTAAGTTGTTCAAAAAGTGTATGCTCCCTGGGTTCGCTGTTCAGAATGAGATTACTCTTCTGAATCTGTATTAACACAATTAAAGAAGCTATGTTTCCTGAAGAATCTGCTTCGATGTCATTGAATCACACCACAATACCACAATAAAAAAAAAAAATCACATTCTACAATGCAAATACACACACATAATTGTACTACGCTGTATTACATCGTATTACAATTAACAAACAACCCCTGAAGCATTAAGGGTTAATGCACCATATAAAACACATAAAGTGCTACAACAGTCCAGAGGGTCTCTCCTCACTCTTATAATCTTTTTTTGGTATCCAGATATAATACCTTAGCATTTCTTAGGGGTATATATATTAAGAGATCAATAATAAAGAAGAGAGCTGAGAAGGAACTGATACTGTACAGAACAATCATGTACAGAAAAAGTAATATTGGAGGAAAAACAATATATTAATAAGCCCTCGGTAGAAACAGAGAATGTATGAGAAGCAGCAAAAGGAGAATATGGAGGTGCATGAAACACACATGTTTTATGCAGTGAAACAAATCTACTTGGATAAAAGTAAATTAAGTACATTTTTAGCTAAGATTAACGCTGTGTTAAGCCATATTTGAGAACAAATGACAAGACCACCTTGCCTCACCCTCCGTATTCACCCGATCTCGTTCCATGCGATTTTTTCTTCATACCGGTAAGTGCTTTGAGCAGCGAAAAAGGAAATAATAAAATTTCACAGCTGCATGTATGAATCAACCATCACAAAATAGGCCCAAAACCTGAACAACTTGCTAAAAACAATCACTGGAGCCGAACACAACCTTTCCCAACAAGGTCGGCTGGCATATCGCCTCAGGCACATCTCACACATGTGCTTTTTACCATGATTAATGTGGCGTTTTGAATGCTGTGTTAATTGCAGTATAACGCTCCCATTCAAATCAATGGAGCCTCACAAACATACATCCGATCGCAGCGCTAAACGGCACTTTCCAGTGCTGCGATTTTCAAACGCTGTCTGCTCTATCTTTAGCTGTTTAGTGCACCTGATCACCCATCACAATAATGAGGTGCGCTAAAAAACATGCTGTTGTCCACAGCGTGATTGAAATCGAGGCACTTTGCCACGTTTATGTGTGAGAGGACCCTAAGGCCTTAGTCACACGGGCGTAAATACGCGCGTATATACGCGCATAAAAACCCACGGGCGTTTTTACGCGCGTATATACGCACGTAAAAACGCACCTACAAAAGATAGAACATATTGGTGGCAATGGACATGGTCACGCGTTTTTTTTACGCGCGTATATACGCGAGTATATACGCGCGTATATACGCGCGTATTTACGCCCGTGTGACTAAGGCCTAAGAAGGGTTTTCGCAGACATCCACCTAGCAAAAGAACCCTGTACTAGTAACTCCCTGCCCACCAGAAGAGGATTCCCGTTTCTTTTTGGTATCCTCCCATATGTTTGTATATACAGTATATATATATAGAGTTTAGAAGTATGAATTAAAGCAGCAAAAATGCAGTCCTAAGCTCTCGCTCATGGCCTGAAGGTTGCAAGTTCAATCTCTACGTGGTTCAGGTAGCTGGCTCAAGGTTGATTCAGCCTTCCATCCTTCCGGGGTCAGTAATATGAGTACACAGCTTGGGGGAGGGGGAGGGTTATAAATAAATTACCTGAAAGCGCTGCGGAATAATTTGGCGCTATACAAATAACAAGATATATTTTACTTTTTTATATTTGTATGATGTCCAATAGCTGCCATTGGAGCTAACATGGGACTGTTCAATTAAAATACTTTATCTGCATCTATAAATGGACAGCTTCGTGGAGGCAGTTTTCTAGCCTGGGGTGAAAGCTAGAATAATTTTCTATATTACTCTAGTGCTTGGCGGTAGAATCAAAGTTGAGAAAATTAGTTTTAGTTTTCTAAAGTGTAAGTTCTGAACTGAGCAATCTAGAAATTAAATGAGCTCAAGTGTATTTGTATTAGAACTTTGCCTAAAGAGAGACCAAGTCATATTAAGGATATGTTCCATATCACAGTTTTCCTGGAAAATTCAATTCAGAACTTTAACATTCACAGATTACTCATTTTAGACATTCTTGCATAAACTATGCCCTGGGTTGTCTAATATACAAAAAGGGTTCGCTCTTCCTAATTCTTCCCAGTATAGATAAACAGCCTCTCTCTTAACACTCTAAAGGACTATATATGGCAAGTTATCCATGGCATTCTTATATCAAATGTGTGGTTTACCACTATTCCTATAATAACGTACAATCAATTAAAAGGATGTCAAAACATATGTAAAATGTGCCGCCACATCTGAAGAGATGGCCCATTGGCATTTACTTTGGATCTAGTCTCATTTCTTTAGATCCTATTTGCATTGTAAATTTGAGCAGTGTGAACAAGCATTGCTTAAAATGCTTCATTATTAAGGTTATATTGCAATATAATGGTCTATGGTGTCGTTTAAGCGCTATTGGAACATTTGTGTTAACAAAGCATATTATTCCATTATCTTCTGGAGATTTTAATCAATAGTAGATTATTTAAAAGCAAGACTTATTGGCTATCTAAGATTCTTGGAAATTAACAGAATAAATCAATATTTTCAGGGTCAACTACAAAAATATTCTTGTGCACATATTAAGAACTGACAATTTGGAAGGTTAAGCGGAGAATAATGATTACCTAATTATTCTTCTGTGCTTTTATGTATGGACGTTATGTGTTTTGATATTCCCTTGTTAGACAAATTACCGAATTTTAATGTAGGTTTTGACATTTTCTTTTGTTACTTAGTGAGGTGACATTAACTTTATTAATTTTCTTCTGCAGATGGTTTTGATCTGAAAGCAAGCTGGTCTTAAAAGTACTTCAGCAGCCCATTGGACCTGGCGCCCTCATGGCTTCCGGGGTTGCAGCATGGCTGCCCTTTGCAAGGGCTGCTGCCATTGGGTGGATGCCAGTGGCCAACTGTCCCATGCCATTGGCTCCAGCTGACAAAAACAAAAGGCAAGACGAGCTCATAATACTCAATGTTAGTGGGAGGCGGTTCCAAACCTGGCGAACAACCTTGGAAAGATACCCAGACACCCTACTTGGAAGCACAGAGAAAGATTTCTTCTTCAATGAGGAGACCAAGGAATACTTTTTTGACCGCGATCCTGAAGTGTTCAGGGCTATTCTAAACTTTTACAGAACTGGCAAGCTGCACTACCCTAGGTATGAATGCATCTCTGCCTATGATGAGGAACTGGCTTTCTATGGCATATTACCTGAAATAATAGGTGATTGCTGCTATGAAGAATATAAGGACAGAAAAAGAGAGAATGCAGAAAGGCTGATGGATGACAATGAATTTGAAAACAGTCAAGAAGCCATGCCCTCCCTTAATTTACGCCAGACTATGTGGCGAGCCTTTGAAAATCCCCACACCAGCACTTTAGCCTTAGTCTTCTACTATGTGACTGGCTTCTTTATTGCAGTGTCCGTGATCACCAATGTGGTTGAGACTGTTCCCTGTGGCACTATGCCTGGAAATAAGGAGCTTCCGTGTGGTGAAAGATATCATGTAGCCTTCTTTTGTCTGGACACTGCCTGTGTCATGATTTTCACAGTTGAGTACCTCTTGAGACTTTTTGCAGCCCCAAGTCGATACAGATTCATGAGAAGTGTCATGAGTATCATCGATGTGGTAGCTATTATGCCATACTATATAGGCTTAGTCATGACCAACAATGAGGATGTGAGTGGCGCTTTTGTCACCCTTCGGGTTTTCCGGGTCTTCAGGATCTTCAAATTCTCACGCCACTCCCAGGGTTTACGGATCCTTGGGTATACCCTGAAGAGCTGTGCCTCTGAACTGGGATTCCTCCTTTTCTCACTGACAATGGCAATCATTATCTTTGCCACTGTGATGTTTTATGCGGAAAAAGGGTCATCATCTAGCAAGTTCACTAGCATTCCTGCTTCATTTTGGTATACCATTGTTACCATGACAACACTGGGGTAAGTGTTCCACTTATTATGTTCATTCAAGACAGAACGAAAGCCTCACTGTAGTCTTGGAACCCTTCATGTATTTCCTTCAGGTAGATTACCCTTTTTGTACAATGACATTTAATGACACTCCCTCGGGATTTCAAATGCATTTTCCTTTTTGCTAAGCTGCTTACATAGACATACAAAATCAATTAGAGGAGATAGGACCGAAGTAAAACAACAGATTATAATTATGCTTATTCTTTGTGTGCATTTTGCATCTACCTGCTTTCTTGATTAGGTAGTTGTTGATGAAATGAAGGTGACTTTTTATATTACGTCTTGGGAGTCAGGGAGGTCTGTGTATACATTAAACACTATGTCATTAACTTGAATGAGTGGAACAACTGGTGTGATGAAGATTATCCCATTAACCTTATATGCACAGACATTAAAATGTAACAGGAAAAATGCAGCTTTGCCTTCTGTCCTAGTGATTGGGGCTGTCTGCAGCTATGAATAATCCTTTTATGTGCAGGAAATGCTTTATACCCTTGCTTTCTGCTTACAATTTCTGGCCTCCCTCTCTTATACTGTGTTGCATATGAGTATCATCACTTGTACATATGAGTAGCTCAGGGATATCTGATCCTATTTTCAAGGCTCAGGTTTGGTTTACTTTGCATTTCCATCACAATAAAAGTAAATAATCAGTGGAAGGTTATGGATAACATATATCTTGTTGTTAATGATACATGCACACATACAAATCAGCCATGGATGTCTCGACTCTGTGGGTTTTAAAGAGGATCTGTCACTTCACTTCACTTGTTTTTTTTTTAAGTAAATACTTGTGTTCTCCATGAAATAACAATTCCAAATCATGAAGAATCTTGAGAAAAAAGTAAACAGAGGAGATCAATGGAGGCGCTGTATGGTGTAGTAATTTCGGATAACCAAAGAAGGCCGAATAGTACAATGTGAATGCCCTCGCCTGGTGGGGTTGTGCCAAATATGAACCTCATAAAAATGCTTCAGGATTGAGCTTAGCAACCAAATCAGAAATATTATTGCTAGGAGTTGCAAAACGTTACTGGTCCACCAGCTTGGTCTTTCTCCGGACTCAAAACCAGGCTATTTTTTTTACAAATAGTAAGAGAACAACTAGCTGACAGGTGCTGCTCACTAGGAGCTGACACATATATAATATACTGTATGCATCAGCTGCAAAAAAGTTCAAGAGGGACCTGGATGTCTTTCTTGAGTGATACAATATTATATGTTATACTTACTAATAACTTCAGAAGGCTCGGTGATCCAGGGATTATTCCGATTGTCAGATTAGAGTCGGAAGGAATTTTTTTTCCCTTATATGGAGAAAACTGGCTTCTACCTTATTGTTTTTTTTTGCCTTCCTCTGGATCAACACTGAGAGACTGAACTGGATGGACATATGACTTATGTTAGCCTTACATACCATGTTACTTGTGACTAGCCCCTAGCAACTGGTTGTTCTCTTGCTACATGTGAAATTGTGAGTCATGCTTTTATACCTGTACTATAAATTGGCATCTGGATGTCAATTAGGTTGGAGTAAGTTTCTATTCACTCTTAACATTATCTGATAAGTGAGGATTTAAAACAATTTAAAAAAAACAATCTGGAATTGGATAATACAAGATTTGACAAAAAAAGATATATGAACTGACAGGTCACCTTTAAAGAAGTTAGGATGTAAAGTTAGAAGGTCTTGTGTGATGCCTGTTATATCACTACAATGCCAGTAAGACAGTTACTAGAGGACTACAACTTAAATTAAAAATGTCTACTTTGTGATGAAGAAAAACATACTATGGCATCTCTTCAACCAAGCCTTTCCAATACTGTGTTTATTGAGGCAAAGATCTATTAATATATTGAGATATGTTAGTAATTACATAATAAGATGAACAGTGGCCATGTAAAAATGTAAAGCCAGATGGAAGTCATTAGAGTGATATATGTTATTTGGTTTATGTGAGTACATTGACATCATGGAAGATCCTGGTTAGCGTTGTATATGTTGGTTTAGGTTGGCTCTACTGTCTGTATTCATCATCGTTTTTTTATATCCTCTCTGGAATTCTGAAAATCTCTTGCACCTGCACTACCTCAAATGCAGCGACTTTCTAAAAAAAAAACACAATATTTGAGTCGGACATAATGATGCCATATTGTCTAAACCAAAGATTTGCAAGCTTTATATTGGGCCTTAGCCACCCAGGTGCCATCAGTAGTAAATACATCTCAAATAAGGGCACTACTAGGGTGTTACAATTTAAGCTAAATTGAGGTGCTTTAAATCTGATGCTACAAGTGGATGCAATAGTAATATGTTAATATCCTTATTTAGTTTGTGATACTTTTAATATGTTGTTTTAGGAGGTAATAGAATAAGTTAAAGGTGAAAGAAAAGGTCGTTAAGAGATGAAGAAGAGCAGGAATTGTACGTTGAAAACTAAGTGTCAAGCAAGTCTGAAATTCCTTGCTACAAGGTGTTTTTCTTGCCTTCAAGTGTTGCTATGCTTACCTGCTATACTAATGAGTGCTATTTCTGGCTGCCAGGGCTGCTTCTTAACTGTCTTCAATACGTGGCATTGAGAGGTGGTAGAATAGGTTAGCAGTGCAAGGTATGTTATGTTCACAGAAAACGAAGAGGTACAGAATTCCTACATTGCATACCGAGTCTAGAGCATGTCTACAATTCGTTGCTACAAGGTGTATTATTAGTTGACTGCGAGTGTTGCTATGCTATACTAATGAGTGCTATTTCTGGCTGCCACGGTTGCTTCTTTACTGCTGTTAAAAGAAAGATGTAATGAGAAGATTTGGGTTTGTGTGATCATTTTAAACACAGTTTTCTTAATTAAAGAAAGAGGCCATTACTCATTTCTTGCTATATCGTAAATGTATTGTATTAAGCGGAGCGGACCCTGAGGGATCATTGCTATCAGATCAATAGAGATTGACTTTTTTTTCTGTGATATCAGACAATTTTTTTTCTTCTAAAGATCACTTCTTTTAAAATAGGGCAATGGGAAACATGCCAACATATTCCTCAGAAAACTGTAGAGAGGAGCTGAGCAATACATTTTGTTATGTGACATTTGGGCTGCTCATTTCTCTTGTGCCTTCCTAACTTAGGTAGAAAGTATTCAGATGACTGATAAGATTTCGGAGAGTACATGATGTTAGGTCTCATTTTTTAGGTCTCATTTTTTTCTTTCTAATGAATTCCTTTATTCTTTTCAATCCCTAGCCCACTGCAGTTCACCAGGAAGTATTGTAATGGTTTATACTACAAAAGCAGGACTGTTATATCTCAGAATAAAACATGTCAAGAATAGAATGTAGTAAAGGGCTTACCTACAGTTTTTTTTTTCACAGTGCTCATCATATGCTGTATTGATATAAGATATTAAAAACGTATCATTAAGACTCAGGAAGAAATTAATATGGCTCTATAATTAGGATCCAGTGAAGTGATGAACCAATGTTTGCTCATTACACTCTAAATGGCTTGAATGACACCTTGAGTAACAGCTTAACACTCCAAGGAACATATGTTTAGTGATTTACCTTTACCCTAATGCCCCAGTGAGTCATATTTTTGAGAGAAGGGTTGCCATGATTGAGTTTTGCTTTGTAATAGAGTAAACTTTTCTGAAAATGGACTATGTGCCTTCAAGTCAATCACCTGGCTAATTTTTATGATCTTATGCAGTTGGGGTTACAGACACTAAATAATCTACACTCCATGGCTCTATATAGGGTTTATATTAATGTCAGTACAAAGTGAAAGCTATATTGGGATTTGGGGTTTTCTATACTGGGGCTACCCTTTCTTCCCATGACTAATTATCAGGGAGATCCTGCAAAGCTCTATACCTTTTTGATGGCAAACAAACAAAAAAGTTTTCAAGAACATTGATGGTGTCTTGCCTCATTCTATCCATATTAGATACTTTACAAAGGCATAATTTAAAGTTTTTGGAACTTGCAACAGGACCCCCACCTACAGTGTTTTCTATTTATAATACTAATGTCTTCTTGCATAGGGGTATTAGGCTGTCTTAGAGACCAAGGCCTGAGTGTGACTGCTACTTCTGCACCCCCTATAGTTAAGACCCTAATGAATTAACTGGTTCAAAAAAAAAGTATTCTTTGAATTCATATTCATATGTTAATATTTAACATAAATACAAACAGAATAATTCAAGAATGTAGAAATCTAAATATCAGTAGTAAACAAATTGTGACATTGACACTACTACTGCACCTTCAACAACAATATAGAGTAGGTAGTTGACTAAATTAACCATAAAGACAATGGACCATATTTATCAAGACTGTCTGATGGGGAAACTGTCTTTGCTGCCCATAGTAACCAATCAGAGCTCATATTTAATTTTATAACTGCTCTAATAAAATGTAAGCTGTGCTCTGATTGGTTGCTAAAGACAGCAAAAAAAGTTTTTCTTCTAGATAGTTTTGATAAATGAGACTCAAGTTGTTTTATCTGACCACATTACATACAAGATATTTTAACATCTTAGACTATATTTAGCAGGGATTAAAGGGGTTGTGAAGTTAGGAACTGTTGATGGATTGGCCATCAATAGTAAATCAGTGGTGGTCCATCAATCAGTTGTTTGCTGGGCCTCCACACTCTTTCACCCTGCTGATAGATACATTTCCAGTGCAGTGGCCCGAGTCGATATTGTAGGCCAAGTTCCTATTATAGGCCATCAATAGTTTATAACTAGATGATTCCATTATTGTTGTGAAATATTGAGTGCACCTGTGTTTCTGCTCAATATACTTGGTTACAAGTTTTTTCTTTGTACATAACCCATTTGATCAAATGTACTGTAAATGAAAACTAAGAACGTTATGGTGCTTATAGGACATGTCAGAACTAATGTCCATGTTTTTCAGTAAGTCTCATACACTGTATGAGACGGAGCTGTTTGATATTGTATAGCAGTTATGCTATGTGAATGGGGCAATACTATGCCATATTGAGTTTTGATTGTAGAATCTTTTATTGGTTTGGTTGGGTCCATTTTAGATAGAATTAAAATGTGTGAACTAAAAATCGAGGTAAACCTTTCAAATATTGAATTATTCTAACTCTGGAAAGTTTGGTAAGTACACTCCTTTATGCCACATTTACTAAACTCATTGCTTAATAATTTTATACCAAGATACTGTAATGATTACCTACATTTATCATCTGTCCATTAGTACTTTTGCATTTTTAGTGGGAACTTAGAAAGATAGCCACCACACGTTCTGGTATATCATGGGTAGAAGGTGTCCTAATTGGCATCAGTAGTTTTGGTACTATGTATGTATAAATCTTATATTTTTAAAGGAAGCCTCTATAAAAACACATACAGTATATTATACCTGGTGGAGGGCTTGATGGGGCAGTGCATGACTCGGAGATTCACAGAACACCAAATATAGAAATCCTACGTTGCCTTACAGGCCTGTTCTGGAAATCATAAAGTTTATCAGTTTTTCCTGGAGTGTTCCTTTAAGAGTTCTATAAAAGAACAGGTATTGTAATAGCTTATCATTGTAATGGAAAGGAAAACCTGTTTTTATATTGACTTCACCTCTACAACTACGGTGGATCCGCCAACTCTACTAGCCATTTAGGTACTTGCAATAAGAGTATTACTCTTTTATTGCGATGTTAATAGGTAACAGTTTTATTCGTTTATCCCAGTGTACGGTGCCATATTTATGGATGTTGTTTTGCTGCTAATGTTAAAATGAGTTAATCTAGCCTCTTTTTCTTAGTGGAAGGTTTCTCCTTATTTCCAACTCCCTTCAGCGAGGTTCACTTATAAAATGTAAAATGACTTGCAAATTTTATGTCTGTTTACAGTATCAAATCTACTATTCAGAAAATATTTAATAATTCATAAGTAACAATTCACTCTTGCTGTTGTTTTCTGCTCCTTTTGCCTCGGTGAAATCCTTTGACATGTTTTAATTTAGAGCTTTGTTGACATGAAAATGGTGGGGCTCACTTCACCTTTTTGATGGTTCTTTGCTGGAAGACATCCACCATTATAAGATATTGTATGTTTCTGATGTACGTTATATGATTTACTGTAGAACGTTCCTTTCCTATGTAACATATATAATGCTCTTAAACCCCACCTTCCATGGTAGTCACTGCTTGACAGCTTCAATCAAGTTCTACAAGTTATGTAACTATTAGGTGTCATACCAATGACAGAGATATACAGAGTCTCTATGGTTCTGTGCTTACCGTGCCATATGCTGCCTTGATATAGTACCATATTACAAGGACAATATGTCTACGGGCAAATGTCTACCTTGTACTGCTTCTGATGGAACATATCATTATTTGAAGCATGCCTGAAGGCATACAGAGCTATGATATGGCATTTTAGACCTCTGTGGTTGCCATATTATGACTCCGTATAAAACAAGGCCATAATATGGTTGTGCGCATTAGTCCTTAGAGAGCAGATTGATGTTCTTAGCCTTGGGTAAGAGAAATGTTTTTACTCACCACAAATTATGTCAAATGCTGATATTTCTCACATCTTTTTGTGCTTCTGAATATCCTACTTAAAGAACGCGTTTTCTTAAATCTTGCTCAAAAACTGGGGAAGCAGATGTGACTCCAAACTCTTTACCATCCTACGGCAATATCACAAATATCTGGGTGCTAACTAGAGGTGTGAAGTAAAAATTTAGGGCTCCAATTCAAAATCTGTGACAGAGCCCTCAACTATAAATAGCTCTTTCGAATACTATTGTTGCCTCACATTGGTCACAATCAGGAAGTGGAGCTGGGGTGATATCAGCCCAAGCCCTTGTGACCACACCTTCAGCACCTGCACCCTGCCACTCGGCCCTAGGCACCTTCACTCTAGATGTATTGCATGTTTTTATCCTCATTTACAACTTATGATTTGGAGTGAATGGAATAAACAATGTCACACAAGCTTTCCATCGACTGTACTGCCTTGTATAGAAGACTCACATGAACTTACAAGTGACAGACATGCTGTGCTACCTTCCTACTGTCACTACAAGGGGCCCCTGAGGTGGCATCTGTTGGAAATCCCTCAGTGGGCTCAGTGTATAATGTGCCCTTCTTCACATTCCTGCTACAATATCTGCAGTGTATGAACTGTTTGGCCCACAGGGAGGTGTTTCCTCTAGCCAGCCTATCAGCCATAATGAAATGTATTTATTCCGGGTCCGCCTCTACATGGGCGATGGTTATTGTCCTGCCTCAGGTGTTTGGTAAGGCAATGAACTCCTGTCAGCTAAGAACCTGTGACTATTTATACTCTATGAGGCTTATTCACTTCTACGAAATACTCTGTGATATACATTGCTCTTTCCATCTGCATTAAACATGTTCGCTATCCTCCATCTAGAGATAGACTAGGCCCCCTAGTTTTCAGACGTGGTGCCACCCCATGGACGCAATTGGCCTGCTTTTAGGCAAGGTCTGCCACACCAATGTTGGTTAGGGATAGCATTCCTATCCCTGTATTTCTATTACCATTATTTGCCCTATTTTGTGTTCCCCATGTTTAGTGATTTATTATGTCTATATTCGTTCATTGTGGACGTTAATTATATCTTGGTCTGACGTTCTGCTGACATCTGTGAGGGGGGCCGCACTTGCACCCTACACGGATGTGACAATTATGTCTTACTATGTAGCGAAATGATAGATGGGCTCCCGTGACACAAGGGCTTAGATAAGATTCAAGCTTCTTTAACGGCTTTGAATACAACCTTCTATTGCAGTTATTTAGATACACAGTGAAAGTGTATTGACTTTTTTCAGATCTGCATTCATAGGACTATAACTGGGTAGAAGCCTTAACATAAATATGTATGATTGTGTCATATAAGTAAATGGACCTTTGGATTAGTAAAAGTGTTTTCCGCTTGGAGAAATATGGCAAGAATTACTAAAGAAGTTTTTTCCGCTTGGAGAAATATGACAAGAATTACTAATAATTAGCTCTTGGCCCCCACCAATCAGTTTTATGGTATCTTGATTAAAAATGTAATAAACTAAAAAACTCTTGAAATATTTATAAGGGCTGATTTGACTATAACAATATCCAAAAAGCTTAACATTCCAGTACTAATTATCTAATGAGTGAATAATAAAGATAACTCACAAAAGCTTCATATTTTCTACATTCTGTATTTGCTCCACTACAGTGCAGAATTGTGTAATTGTATTTAATTGAGGTCCAGTCATTGCACATATCTCTCTGAAATGTCCAGTCAACCTATTTATCATCTAGATGTAATCTTTAAAAAGCATCAAAACCATATCAGAAGCGTATCAAACCTTTGGGCAATTTGCCATTTGTTAGAGCCGCTCTGCCAGTTCGGTATATAATGTCATACAGGAGCTATGGCTTTCCACCAAGCTATATTCTTAAATCACTGAATCCAAAAGAGAATCCACATTAATTTCAGCAGGATTCTGATCTCTCAAATCAACAGCTGTAGAGTCTAGATAAGTGGAATGAAACATGGATATTCAGTTTCTCAGTCTGAACATCATTCTGTGCTCTGCATCCAGTAATTGCCTTATCTCCATAAAGTCATTGCAGTCAAGTAAAAGGCTAAAATCTGCGTAAAGAATATTACAGTACCTTATCATATTAGAGCCTTTAGGAAAGAAGAAATAGCTTAATAGACATGCATGCTGACACATAAGCTGTATTATAAAATTAATGTAAGGTCTGTTTGCCGTATAATTCGTAAAACTTCACAAGTTATTCCATAATATTTCATCAGGAAAATAAACAAGAGATAATCCCCAAATCACCTGATATCAGTTTGACAGTTTTCACATGGAATCAGCTTAATGTATCCATAACATTGTAGGTAGCTGGTAAAATGAATTTACTGCATTTAATAATTGGTGCCAATTACGAAACATCTAAAGTAGAGTTTCTCAACTTTTTCAGCCTTGGGGCACCCCTGGGAAATTTCTTTTTACTTAGGAGCACCCCTACCAAAATATATTCCCAATAGACAAATTATAGCTAAAAACAAGTAAGGGCTTGTTCACAGCTGCATCAGAGCTCTGTTAGACTTTCTGTTTCTTCGTTCCATTTTTGGAGCAGAGAAGCAGAATTAATACACAATTAAATGTTTTATTTTTTCCGCATTGATTTTTATGTTTTTTTTTTTTTAAAAAATAAGCGGAAAGCTTTCAGTTTTCTTTCATTCTGTTAGGTTTTCGTTTTTTTTTTCTTTTAACAGGACAAATAGCATAGTCTTGCTCCTTTGAACCAAAAAGGAAACCTAATGGAATGGAAGCAAACTGAAATCATTGCTCCTTTTTGAAAACCCATAGTAATCAATGGGAAAGAAAATTGAAACATTTAAATCCATAGTAATTCCACTTCTCTGTCCTTAAAATGCGACAGACAGATGGAAAGCCATAACAGGCCCCTATTGCAGGTGTGAATAAGGCCCTTATTTACAACTTTTGAATCAGCAGCAGCCATGTGTGGACCTCACTACCCCTCCCCCAACAACAGTATCACCTATCCCCCCCACACACTGCACCTTATGCTACCTCCTATACTACCCCCAGGAGATTTTTGATTTCTTTCGACATAGAGAAAATCAATTACCTAAAGTTTATGTCATAAACTTTCTATCAGTGTCAGTTACATCTGGACGCTGAGGAAGATATATCCACTCTCGGATGGGGCTCCTCTCTACAAACTGCCTGTGTCAGAGACAAAGGGCATTGCAAATGGTACTTTCACCCGGTACATTCTCCACTCAGCTGCTGCTGGTGTTAAACCAGTCATGGGCAGTACTTTCGTCCATCATGTTCTTTATTGGACAGCAGTATAGGAGATGGGAAGGGGACAATGTATTTCTTCCCAACCTGGATGCTGCAGCACCCCTGGCAAGTCATCACGGCACACCAGGGTTTTGTGGCACCATGGTTGGGAATCACTGATATAAAGGCATTTGTTGAGTCGTGAGCATGTGAACATTTGGGGTGCAATATGTAATACATACAGTCGCAAAGAAGTTTCAATCTCATTTGACATTAACATTATTAAAGGGAATGTTTCATCAATGTAATTCTAGTTTCATTAATGGCTATAAGTCTGTAAAGAGAAATAACATGTTATTTAATGTCTTCACTATTTATTATTTCAGTTTTAAAAGCCTTCTTTGGAAAGCCATATTTGAGGTACGCACCTTCCTTGAATCGTCTATGCGTAGCAGGGTGTATACACTTTATGGCAGCTGAAATGAATGTGTATAAATAGAAAGAGAAATGGCAATGGCTAATCTAGGAAAATATGGAGTGTAACCCTTCCCCAGTGACCATAGCAGAGTTGTAAGGGGGTTACAGTTTATGGTAGTATGATATTGTTTTCTTTGTAATAGAGGGGTCGGGAACAGAGTAATAGAGCTGAGCAGGGAGATAAGACAGGAAGTAGTTGACAGAGGAGCTTGGCGCAGGATGGAGGTTGGAGCAGGAGTCTCTCCTGGAGTACTGTAGTG
This sequence comes from Eleutherodactylus coqui, assembly GCF_035609145.1. Classification (NCBI taxonomy): domain Eukaryota; kingdom Metazoa; phylum Chordata; class Amphibia; order Anura; family Eleutherodactylidae; genus Eleutherodactylus; species Eleutherodactylus coqui. The sequence goes on along the minus strand of NC_089840.1, from coordinate 118,045,233 downwards.
TTGCAGATACAGTCTTAAGGAAGGTTTCCTCCAGGAAAAAGAGATAAAGCAATTGAAAAGCTTGCCAAGTCTGCAGAAAGCAGCTAAGCTGTTGACAGAGGATGAAGGGAGTCTGGTTTGTGCTACAGGGTTGTAGCTACTGTCCTACAGGCAGTTTTGAACAGGGAAAGGAGTGCTGATGATTGAAGTCAGTGTCAATTGGTCCCTCCTTTCCCTCTCCTCTGAAAATGTTGATGCTATACTGCTGGACTGGAGAGAAATTGATCCCTACTCAGCTGGGCATAGAGTTGCTGCACATATCCTGGCTGATGGACCTAAAGACTGCTTAACGAGAAAAGGAAATGAGAACGAACCCATTGAAATCTATTGGTTCTATTTTCTGCGTATTGCGCAAGCAAACTTTACGCACAAATATACTCATGTGAAGGAACCCTAACCAGGCATATTTAATCATCCAGAAATGTAAGAACGGCTGAGCAGATTTTTTAAAAACATGAGGGGAAAGAATAATTTAAAGGGTTATCTGTAATGTTACATTATCAAAACTGCGTCCATACAACTGCGTACAGTTCAGTCCATTCAAGTAAACGGAGCGGAACTGCAGTGCCAGACACAGCCACATGCACGGTCAGTGCAACTACTTACTACTTATCTGTGAAGATCCAAAATGTGGAACCTCCACGAATCACAAACTGCAAAGTACAATCACAGAAATCCCCTTTAAGTGCTTGAAATCAGTTAACATCTATATTTCCCACTGTTGTCTACGGTTCTCTTTCCATTAGCATGCCATAATAACCGGCGACCTGATAGGAGGTGACTTGTTTAATTTTCAATGGAGAGTGTTTAGATGAAGAATCAGTATATGGTATGTAAGGGTGGCTTCACACCTGCACTGGGGATTCCACTTTCCTGCTCCATTTAGAGAGCAAGAAAGGGGAATCCCCGTGGCCAAAAAATTCTGTCTCTGTCTTAAACCAGACAGCGCCAGACATACCCCATTGACTATAATGGGGTCCATCCGCTTTCCGCCCAGCTTTTTGGATGGAAGAAAAAGCGCTGCATGTATTTTGAGCCGGATCTGTGACGGAAACTCCATCTGGATGTTTCAACGCAGATGTGAAACCGGCCTAATATATGTGTAATTACCATATGATTTATTATTTCTATAAAATTTTCTATCCTGGTAATAGTGTTGGCCATTACTGGCTTGAAAACACCAGTTCTAACTGTATTCTTGACAAATTAATCCAAAATATTATGCTATTAGTTGTGATCCATAAAAAAAATCTCTACTGCTAATTATCTCCTATCTGTTAACATTTCTTCCCCAGAGTGAAGATATGTATGTAAAATGTAACTTTCCATTATCTTACAAAAGCCATAAGAAGCCTATGCATTTTTTATTTATTCGAGTGTCACTGTCTAGGTGTTATCATTGGTTTTGTTGCTTGGCAACAGGATGAGGTTTTCATTTATTCCTTTGTTTGCAATCTTAAACACATGTTTTTCGCTGCATGGGAAATAGTTTTAATCTGGGATCAAAATACGGGATATTCTCAGCCCTAGTAATTTTGGTATTTTATTTGGCTTTAATTAAATATCCAGATTTTTTTTTGCTTTATTGAAGAATAACATGTTCTACTAATATAAACAGTGGCAGTTACAATGTATTAAGTTTACAATAAGTATAATAGGTGTAAGGCTGCCTTCACATCTACGTTGAAACCACTGGTTGGAAGTTTCATTGCAGATCTGGCACAAAATACCGGAAGAAATAGTCCTGCATGCAGCACTTTTGCTCCTGGTAAAATGCCGGGTAGTTGAGCAGAAACCAAATGGACACCATTATAGTCAATGGGAACCACTCAACACTGTTCAGTTCCATCATAAGGCGGATCCATTCAATCAGGAGATTCCCCTTTTCTGATCCCCAAACGGAGCACGAAAACAGAAAGCAGTTTCATAGATTTGAAATTACCAAGAATAATATTACAAAAACTACAATCCATTGAATTCTTGTGAAATTTTTCAAGACATCTTTTGTTCATAAAAACATTTTTTTTTTCATAAGAATTAATCGTATTAACCATATTATGCCATTGCACTATTATTGGGGATCGCCTGTCCATCCATCTCATCACTATTGTCTTATGGATTATTAAAAGTACTTCACTAGTTAGATTCGTATAGGGCAATGCTGCCTAGAAGACCTAGTAAACAAACTTCTGGAGTTTTTGAAACAGGGAGTCTGACTAAGTGGCTAAGTAAGTCTGTTACTTCAGTCAAAAAAGACTGAATGTCATTACAATTCCACATTTAAGTAAAAAAAAAAAGCATTAGGTGTTAAAATTCTACGTCATTGAGAGATTGGCCGTCTTCCCATGTGATGCAGTTTAGTAAGAGTTAGGTAGCATTGCAGTAATATGTAAAGTTGAATAAATGCGTTATTAGCAGCTGAAGGGACCAACAAATGGGATTCTATAGCCAGATTTTTATGTGAAGTGTATAAGATCCCATTTTATGGCTGAAAAAGTTAGTCCAGCTTCTTGCAAGAAGTTAATTGAAAACCATCAAACGATACATGTCTCTTGGGACTGCAGTGGTGTGGACCCAAAAGTTCCCATTCACCACAGCAATTGAGAAGACCGGGGCTGTGGCACCAGGAGAAGTAGAAGTCCAAAGAGTGATGTTTCTTCCAGCTTGACGGATGAAAGGGTTTACACTGAAATGTGTATCTCTTGCTGGATTTTAATTCACTTAATAAAGGAGTTGGGTGTTTCTTCCTATTGTCTTATGACTTTCATTGGAGAGTTGCGCCAAGTTACCAGCTTTTTTTTCTGCATACCTAGTCTGCCCACCATTGGTGGGTTCACCTGACTGGTAGTACGTCAGCCAACTACTTTCTATAACCCTTCTCAAGCTTGTTTGAGACCTGGGACCCAAGCCTTTGACACTTCTTTGGGTCTTCTCCACGCCTTCCTTTTTCCTACTTGCAGGAAGTTACATCACTGTACCAGCTACCTGAACAGATTAAGCATAACTCTTTTCAAAACTTCACAAATCGGGGACTACAATTAATGAACAGAAATGTTGTGGATTCCGGTTGGCAGCTTATAAATGCAAGTAAGTCATGTTTCATACTTGCCCACTTCTAGAAGAAGTTTTAGACTTCCCAAAGTTCTGGAAGACAAGCAAATCTCCAGAATACCGCAGTTACTACTTGTCTCTTCCTATTCATGCACTCCTTTCCGTTTCTGGATACCTTCACAATGAAATATCCTGACACTGGCAGCGGAGTAAGGACATTATCTATAATGACATTTGAGAGTCAGGAGTAGTGCAGGAAAGCGAAAACGTGAGCATCTGCATATCTGTTCAGAGGTCTGTATTAAAGGGGTTGTCCAGAGAACATAACAAAATTTAGAGCCCTCTGATTTAAAACGATAAAATAAGCAGTGCTGCAGTCCCACAATTCTCAAAAAGTCTCTATTGACAGCGGAAGTCATCACTTGTACTCCTGGAATCAGTGCTCACATCCTGGGCACCATGATACCCAGAGTTCTGAACGGTGACACTGTAGCCTCTGATTGGCAGGCAGCAGTCACTTGACTTCTGCTGTTTATAGAGTTTGGGTGAATTGTGGGGCTGCAGCACTGAATCACCCGGGGCTAAAAGGGTAAGTACTCCTTTGTTTTGTATGTGTATGCGTATCTAAATTGTGAAAGCTATTTTCTAACCAAACAGCCTCTTTGAGGGGATAATCTGATCATGGGTCCTGCATTTAGGGGTAATCTGGTATAGGTTCTATGTTTAAAGGGGTTGTCCCGCGCCTAAAGTGAATTTTTTTTTGCCCAGTACCCCAGTACCTGTAAAGGAATACTGCTGCCAGGTGTTATTAAAAAAAAAAAATCCCTTACCTGAATCCCCGTTCAGCAACTTTAAAAAATCTTCTTTCCAAAATGGCTGCCGCTGGTCTTCTCCCACGATGCACCACAGGTCTTCTCCCATGGTGCACTGTGGATGTTCTTCTGCTGTCTGAGCTCCATTGCCGATTCCAGCCACCTCATTGGTTTATCGGCACCATGTGACGGGGGCAGAGCTACGCGATGATGCTGAGAAGGGGGAGGAGCCAGGACGCAGCTCGTGAGCAAGGACCCTCCAGAAGGGGATTCCTTTCTGCGCAAGCGCGACTGTTCCGGCGACCAGAGAAGCAGTTTGCTCGTCGCCATGGAGACGGGGACGCCAGCACCAGGAGGGGGTAAGTGTATAACTTCAGTATGGTCAATATTTAATGCACGATGTATATTACAAAGTGCATTAATATGGCCATACAGAAGTGCATAACTGCACTTGCTTCTGCGGGACAACCCCTTTAAGGTTGGTGTGTATTAAGAGAGACTGTGGCCTGGGGTATTTATTTTAGGAGGAGTCTGGTGTACTTTGCATTTGCGGGAAATCTGGTCTGCAATCCCGGCCCAGCTGCAGGCCTACCATCCCGTCCTCCTATGATGCTCTGAGTTCTGGTCAGTAGACCGTGATTGGGCCGGGACAGTTATGAACACTTACGATATTCTGCATGTGTGAATGCGCCCATAATCCGCTCATAAAACTGGCCTTATTGTCAAATTTTAATCCTCTAATTCAGCTATGCTTTTGTAGATAACAATACACAATATGGTGACTTCCATATTTGTTAGGGTTCTTAGACCCAGATCTGTCATATGAGTGATGATTGTTGGCTTTATTGCTGATTTTCTATTCAAAAAGCATAAAATCGGGAGTCATGGTCAAGGGTGGCAGTTTTTCCAATGTAATTGGACAACTGAATATGATCAAATAATGATTTAAAATGTAAAACTCTTGATGGTTGTATACTGAATATAAGTCGTGCTACTGCATTAGTATTAATACCTACTTAGGATTAATTAGATTAGGTTTCTCAAATGATACATTTTAATGAGTTATGCTTGTAACCAAATGTGAAGATTTTCAAAGGTCTTGCTTAATTGAAAATCAAAGGATTAAAGCACCACTCGCATAGCGTGCACAATTTATAAAGTTACTTGATAGAATCCACAATTATTTATGTACCTAATGCTATCAGTACATTAAAGTAGCCCATTGGGTTATTGAGTTCCTTGAGATGCAGCAATGATTATGAATACTTATTGCTTGAGAATTATGAGGTGCTTTTAAAGAGAGATTTCTGGCTGGTTGTAAAGGTCACTTATGAAATGGAATAAATAAGGACTCACAGATAAGCTGCATTTTATAATGTCATGTACAAGTTTTAAGACAAAGCTTGCCAGTTTACAGTCAGCATAGGGGAATTTTAGGATCTTTTGATAACAGCAGCTAGTTAGGATACTTTTACATAGACCGACCAGCAGCTGACAAATCACGATTTTGACCAATAGTCATCCCATGTAGAACTCCAGTAGGGTACTGAGCGAAAAATTGCTCATTAGTCACAAGTTGTTTCATTTCAGCTCACTGAGACAAAGCAACTAATGAGCAACTTCTCGGTCAGAGTAACCAGGCAGGCGGGCAGCCAGGAGATCTCTGGCATACTCCGCCTCCATTCACTGAACGACTGTCTCTTCTGCGTGAAAGCATAGAAGTGATAGTCATTGGGATGGCTGTTGGGCGATTAAGTGCCTGCAGTCATTCCATGTAACAGTACCCTTAGATTAAAGCATGCTGAGTGTTCACAGAATTAGAGATGTATAAGATAAAGTAGTGATCATGGGAGTGGACATTGTTCTGGACTTTCTGCTCTAAAACCATAGAAGAATACAATGAAGCACCTGTCTAACACCTAAATGGCTGTTTCCATAGAATAGATTGTATTCAGCTATACAGCAAATGCAAAAGAGATGGACCACAATTTTAGCATCCCATCAACAGAATATGGTGCTAAGTGTCCAGAAAGGTTGCTAATCTTATCAGTATAGAGCAGTGCTTTACAACCTTTTTAAGCCTTAGGGTATCCCTGGGTAAAACATTTTACTGTAGGGCACCCCTACCAAAAAAGGGGTGTGGTCAAGGGGCATGATGAGGTGTGTAGCTTATTATGACATATGATTTTACCTTTGTTATTCCAGTGGCTTCTACAGTAATAGTGTCCATCGTAGTGGTGTCAGTAATAGTAGTGCCCCTCTCAGTGGCCCCAGTAGTAGTAATGGTCCTTCCTTTAGTGGCCCCTGCAGTAAGAGTGTGTCACAGATGCCCCTTAAATAACCTGGCCTCAAGGCCTTTGATGCACCCATAGTGCCTGTAACAGACACCTACATCTTCTTTCATATGCTCCCATAGTGCCTGGCTACCATTGATGCTCCAAGACGGCCCCAACCTCAAATTCACCTATGGTGCCTGCCTCAGATTCACCCATAGTGTCAGTCTAATATGCCATAATAATTTGCCCCTTCCCCCTCTCCAAACAACAATGTATACACCTTCCACCCATGATATCACTCACCATTCCCCAAGTAACCACCACTGCTGCCTCCTCTAGTGGCCCAAGGTGAGGAGGTAATAGATTTATTTTAACAAAAGACAATCAATTACCTCCATACATAACATTCCTTATGGCCACTTACTAGGGCTGGTCCCTGGAATGTGAAAACTCTGCCTGTATGTAGTCTCTGCAAATACTGCATCACACAATATTGCAGGTGGTGCTTCCCCCAAGTGCCTTCCACAGACTCAGCTGTCATTGTAGAACAGCAGGTGCCTTCTGCTAATATTGAAGCTAAGACAGCCATTGGTGGAACTTCTACTGTCGTGATCTGCTGTCGGCAGTGAGATAGAGCAGTGGAAGAGGGGAAATCTTAATGGTGGCTGATTCATTCCCAGCCTGAGAGCTGTGGCACCCCGGTGGGTTCTCACGGCACACAATGGTGTCATAGCACCCTGGTTGAGAATTAGTGGTGTAGAGTGAGACCTACAGTAAGTGTATGCATAACATTTCAGTCTGTATGGTAGTCTAAAAATGTGTTAAAAGAGGTAACTGTTATGACAAATCAACTGACTTATACTTTGTAGTATCTTGTGCTCTTGTGCTGCCAAAACAGCTCTGACCCATCAAGCATGGACTCCACAAGACCTTCAAAGTTGTCCATTGGTATCCGGCATGGAGCAGAATTATTTTTCCAGCTTATCCTACATTTACTTGATTGGATTGAGACCAGGGAAATCTTGAGACCAAGTCAACACCTGGAATTCTTTGTCATGTTTTTCAGTCATTCATGAACAATTTTTGCAGTGTGGCAGGGTGCATTATCCTGAGGAAAGAGGCCACTGCCAATGGTAGTAAGGTTACCATTAGGGTGCATCCCTGATCTGCAGCAATGTTTAGGTAGATGTTATGTATCAAAGTAACAGCCAAATGAATACTAGGACCCAAGGTTTCTCAGCAGAATATTGTCCAGAGCATCCCACTACCTCATGGGAATGAAGCCTAAGGCCAGCCCACTAGCGCATATACGCCGTGTTTTCACGCCTATACGGTACCCATGCGAAGCATTAGTTTCCAATGCAGCCGTTCACACTGGCGGATATGCGGCGTGTAAATACACAGGCAGCGTGAAAAATAGAACATATACGCCTCCAGCGCATATACGCTCAGCCAAAAGATAGTTCTGGACGTATGTTTTGGCCAATATATGCCGGCGGGTCCCATAGTCTCCTATAGGAGCAGGGAAAAAGAAGGGAGAGGGAGGCATTTATGCAGCGTCCAACTCTCTGAAAAGCTTACAGGTACCTCTATATAGGCATTGGAAAGTATCCCGAGGATTTTGGAAGAGCGAGGGTTTTCCAGGGTGCGGCATATTTTTTCGCTAAAAATTATGCTTGCGGTCATGTGAATGGACGAGAAAACACTGGCCAGGATTGCAGAAAACTGCCCATTCAGGCACTTCTTTGGAGAGGGCGTGAAAATGTAAAAGCGCCGTCGCCGTTTATGTGCTTGTGTGAAAGAGCCCTAACCGTAAGGAATCCATGGAAATAAGTCGCATGCTGCTAATTTTCTAAGCAGATTTTTTTTTTCACATAGGTCTACAGAAGGTGCGCAAACATGCACATCTGCACGCACGGGAATGCACTAAACACTGCTCATACCCATGATCACCGGCACCTCGTTAATTTAATTAGCCATTTAAATCAGCTTGAGGTGATTCCCCCACTCGTGTGAGCGAGGGGTGCCAACGCAAATACGCACAGTATTTGCGAAGGCACATGCGCAAAATAAACTCGTTCACTGTGCAAAACATTGCAAAGCAACAAGTGTATTGCGTTACATGCTCTTCTTCCGAAGACCTCATGGTTACCGTATGGTTTCTTCCCACACTTTTATTAGTGACAACCAATCATCTAGTAGTGCAGCCTCCATTTGTAAAAGCAGAATATGAAATGAAAGCTGTTCTGTGATTGGTTGCTATGGACAACAAAGATAGGTTTTGTTTTAGGCATTTGTCATAATTTGGCCGCAAAGTCATTTGACTAAGGGCTTTTACCCACTAGCTGTTTTTTTCCAGCTGCGATCTGCTGCGTTTTTTTCCCAAATGAGACTTTCTAATGTTAAAATCGCATTGCACAAAAAAACGCAGCAACGTGAAGTTCCAATTTTTGTGCAATGCGATTTTAAGATTAGAAAGTCCCATTGACATTTGGGAAAAAAACGCAGCGAAATTGCAGCAAAAAAAAATGCCAGTGGGTAAAAGCCCTAAGGGTGGTTTTACACGGGGTAAGAAAATCATGCGATGTTCATGCAATTTTCGCCTGATGCGATAGTAAAAAAGCAGATTATGAAACCAATGATTTTCAATGGTCTCCTTCCCATCTGCGATGTTAAGTGAACAAAACATGGCAGCATGCGCTATCTTACTGCGAAGTACAATTTTTTTTATCTCCCATGTTTGCCTATGGAGGCTTCTTTTTATTGCAGCACAATACAACAAACATGATGTTGCCATGTAATGCGATTTTAACAGTAAAAAGTCCTATTAATTTTGGTGATAAAAAAAATCACGCAATTTTATCACGGGCAAAAAACTATCGCTGAACAAAGACGTAATTTTATTAGAGACCCAGTCCCTTCCACAATTGGAGCTTAGAAGTTAGACATATAACTCTAGACTTCAGCATAAAATCAAGTCAGCACATTTACTATGCATCAGTTTTGGTGTGAATACACGTAAGAATGGAAAAATCAAGCTGAGAGACTTCAAACGAGGCATAGTAATCAGTGCTAGATTAGCTGGGCAGAGTATTTCACTGTCTACCTTGTGTGGCTTTCTTGTACAAAAGAATAAAACATCCAGCTAAGAGGTTTCTGGGAACGTAAAGAACTTGTCCTTGAAAGCCTCCATAGAATAATGTAAAAGATCTAATAAATGGGCAGTAAACAGTGAAGCAAATTGTAGCCAAATACAACGTATCTGAACACATAAGAACTAGAGATGAGCGAGCATACTCGTCCGAGCTTGATACTCGTTCGAGTATTAGGGTGTTCGAGATGCTCGTTACTCATAACGAGTACCACACGGTGTTCGGGTTACTTTCATTTTCTTCCCTGAGAAATTTGCGCGCTTTTCTGGCCAATAGAAAGACAGGGAAGGCATTACAACTTCCCCCTGCAACGTTCAAGCCCTATACCACCCCCCTGCAGTGAGTGGCTGTCGAGATTAGGTGTCACCCGAGTATTAAAATCTGCCCCTCCCGCGGCTCGCCACAGATGCATTCTGACATAGTTCAGGGAAAGTGTTGTTGATGCCGGAGCTGCTATAGGGAGAGTGTTAGGAGTGATTTTAGGCTTTAAGAACCCCAACGGTCCTTCTTAGGCCATAGAAATCGCAGATCGCACCTATGTACGATCTGCGATTTCTGTTCTCTTCTCTATATGCGCTCAATGGGGCCGGCGGAAGCAGCGCCGACCCCATTGAGAACATATAGAAGACAAATCATTCTTCAGAGAAGAACGATGTTTGCCCATTGAATTCAATGGAGCCAGCAATACAGCAGGTTCCACTGAAAGCAATGGGCTGCCGGCGATCGCGGGATGAATTGTCGGGCAGGGCTTAAATATATAAGCCCTTCCCTGCAATTCATCCAGAAATGTGTTACAATAAAAATATATACTGGCGTATAAGGCGACGGGGCGTATAAGACGACCCCCCAACTGTCACCTTATACGCCGGGAATACAGTGGTGCAAAGAATAAAAATCATTACTCACTTCTCCTGGCGTTCTGCGCCGCTGCTGCAGGCTGTCGCTCCCTCCTGGTTCCCGGCAGAGCATTGCTTTCTCTACGAAGGGCTTTAAATCCCCGCCTCCAGAAACACACGTGCCTTCAGCCAATCACAGCCAATGACAATGATGTCATTGAATGGCTGTGATTGGCTGAAGGCACGTGTGTTTCTGGAGGCGGGGATTTCAACCACTGCGTCCAGAAAGCAATGCTCTGCCAGGGACCAGGAGGGAGCGACAGCCTGCAGCAGCGCCGCAGAACACCAGGAGAAGTGAGTAATGATTTTTATTCTTTGCGCCGCTGTATTCCCGGCGTATAAGGTGACAGTTGGGGGGTCGTCTTATATGCCCCGTCGCCTTATACGCCGGTATATATTTTTATTGTAACACATTTCTGGATGAATTGCAGGGAAGGGCTTATATATTTAAGCCCTTCCCGACAATTCATCCCGCAGTCGCCGGCAGCCCATTGCTTTCAGTGGAACCTGCTGTATTGCCGGCTCCATTGAATTCAATGGGCAAACATCGTTCTTCTCTGCACAGCTGTTACAGCTATGGCAGAGGAGAACGATCTTTATGCTGACAGTGGGGGGGGGGGCACCCTTGCCGCTATTGTGGCTTAATAGTGGGACCTGGGAACTTGAGATGCAGCCCAACATGTAGCCCCTCGCCTGCCCTATCCGTTTCTGTGTCGTTCCCATCACTTTCTTGAATTGCCCAGATTTTCACAAATGAAAACCTTAGCGAGCATCGGCGATATACAAAAATGCTCGGGTCGCCCATTGACTTCAATAGGGTTCGTTACTCGAAACGAACCCTCGAGCATCGCGAAAAGTTCGTCCCGAGTAACGAGCACCCGAGCATTTTGGTGCTCGCTCATCTCTAATAAGAACCCTTTGTGGTGCAGAGTGTTAAGGCAGCAGAAATTAAGCCCTAAGCTCTCACTCACAACCTAAGGTTGTGAGTTCAATCCTCACATGGTTCAAGCCGGCTCTGCAGAATAAGTTGGTCCTATACAAATAACAAGATTTATTTTATATTATAACTTGTAGTTTCTTATCATGGATAGGCCATAATAGCTTTCGACCATTTTGAATGTCATTGTTGTCCAAGAGACACAGAAAGGCAAGACTCTAATGGGCAAAAAAAGCACAACAATTGGACAATTGTTTGAGCATTGCCTGCTCAATCCAAATTTCAGTTGCACTGTAGTAATGGGAAGGTTAGAATTTGGCACAAGCAGCATGAATCAATGAACCTCTCCTGCCAATAGTTCAGAGCATATCAGTAGCACCAACTAATTAGCGGCAACGGCAAGAAGCTTCTTGTCCACATGGGTCAATATTTTGAATTTCCAAACCTCATGGAATCTATGCCACGACAAATTGCTGCAGTCCTGAAGGTGAAACAAAGTCTAACAAGCTACTAGATGGGTGTTTCTAATGAAGCAGCCATTCGGGGTATCGTCAGAGAAAAATTCAATTCTCGTTAATAGGCAATTACAGTATTGTCAAGGTGTTGAGTTAAAACAATGCTTCTCTGCTATGAGATAGCTACTGGATAGCAGCTGGCAGTTAAAAGATAGCACGTGCTATTGGAGATTTAGTAAAGAATCGTATTTATAGCTAAATCCACAAATAAAATGTACATATGTAGAAATAAGTCTACTAAAACTTTTGTTGCATAAATTAATTGGAAAGACACTCAGGGCTCCTTCACACGAGCCTAAGCGTATGCACGCTCACGAGAGGAGGACGTGATTGCACGCTCACGAGAGGAGGACGTGATTGCACTCTGCATGGAGCCTGATCACGTTGAGCTTTGCCCCACTGCTGGCCCTGTTCACATCGGCGCGGGACACACCCGCATCATGTTTGAACAGATGGGGTGGTCTAATGAGTAGACAGGCCATCCTAATTAGTACGCGGGCCAGCCTAATAAGTAACCAATGTTAGTAATTTACACAGTGAAACAGCGCATTTACGAGCACATTTACGTAAGTTAGGTGCATATTTGCACACCCCATAGACTGCTATTGAGCCTTGGGTGTGCAAATGCGCATAACTATAGAGCATGACGCATATTTTTGCCAGCATCGAAAATGCACACAGAAAATTTACCAATGTGAGTGAACCCATTAAAACCTATGTGTTTTAATGGCTGCAGTTCCTGCGGACAAATTTCAGTGTGCAAAACCAAGGACAAAATCACCCGTGTGAGTAGCACTCAAGGGGATAAATGCAGCATTGGAGTTTGCTAACTAAGCTTTCAAAAAGTCAAATGGAGAAGTTGAACTTGAAAATATAGGTCATTCATGTTTTGTAGAAGACAAGCAAACCGCATGTCCAGATTAGGGGCAGAGCCACCTGGTGATGGCAAATTCAATAAAAGAGTACAAGAGGGGCTTGGATGCCTTCCTTGAGCAATGCAATATCATATGTTATAGCCACTGATTACTTCAGAATAGTTGATGATCCGGGGATTATTCCGATTGCCAGATCGGAGTCAGGAAGGACTTTTTTTTCCTTAAATGGGGAAAATTGGCTTCTTCCTCATTGGGGTTTTTTTTTTGCCTTCCTCTGGATCAACATTGGGGTGTAGAAAGCTGAACTGGATGGACATATGTCTTTTTTTGGCCTTACATACTATGATACTATGTTACTACATGAGTCCATATAGCAAAGCACGATGTGATGGGGAGATAATGCATGTGTCAAAGACGAAAAGTAGGTCTGTGAGTGAAACCATAGGAGTATAGAGTCTGCATAATGCATTCACAGGCAGCAAATGGCAGTATACTTTTGCCTGTCCCAGTGTTTATTATATTTGCATTCACATCCCGAAGCACAATGTGATGAGAGCTTAATGGAATATTAAATAACTGATGCCAAACTGTTGACAGATGGACTGGCATCAGTTTTCACAAACTGGCCCTGTCCTCGGAATAACAATGATACGTCTCTACAGTGCTTTGTCAGCAATCATTTTCTCGATAAAAAATAAAATGACGTTTCTACTTGACTGGGTTTTATTTGATTCAAATTAATGTTTTTCAAATGGTAAATGGAAAGAAAACTGGAAATCCTCTAGATTTTGCCACCTTGATGTGCAGCAAGTGTGCCCTGAATTTCTATTGATTGGAAGCTTAGATAAACAGCCACCTCTCTCTTTAATTAAATGAAAGTTAAATGCACTCTAATGGACAATAGCTTTTAAAGGTGATCCCATTCTAGCACTGCCAGACAGGATTAGTTACTTCAAGAATTGGAATACTTTTTTCACATTTTCCCGCTGGAGCCAGTAGAATCTATACGGTAAATTAGGAGAAAAATACATTCAATTTTTATCTGCTCTGAAAATTGGACATATAGTGCCGTAATATCTGACATTATAGATATCTGCGTGATAAATACAGTACTTTAAGTCCTTAGAAAATACAGTTCATTGTTTTCTATTTCTTAGGCTACTTTTAGTTATTGACCATTACAATAAGTAAAATCAAATCAAATTAAAAAAAAAGTATCTGATATTTTTCACAGCTTTTTAACGACATAGCTATAGAGGGTGCAGTGAGTATGTCCTGGCGCCTTAAGGCAGGGTGCAGTGAGTATGTCCTGGCGCCTTAGGCCGGCTCCGCACGATTAGGTCTAATTGTGGGAGCCCGCAGTAGAACCTGACCCTGAGCCTGGCTGGTGTCCACAGCTACCTGTCATTCAACCATCTCTTCTGTACTGCGGATGGTCCGCACTGCTCGCCGTATGACATGCGCAGTACAGATTTTTTTTTTTAAAACCCATGCTTTTTCCGCCTCATTGCCTAGCACTAATGTGGAATCTGCAACCTTTTCAATTGTGGTAAGGCCGCAAGTCTGACAGCTTCCATTCATTTCAATGGAAGCCATCCGCGTAGAAACCACTCAGAAATACAGAATGCTGTGATTTTTCCTCTGCAAGTGGAAAATTGCAAGTTTTTTTTCGCTCATGTGCAGGAAAAAGCATGTTATGGGCAGTATTTTCTGCGGAATCCGAAGGTGGACGCATGCTCCAAATTTCACAATGCAAATTCGGGCGTGTGCAGCCAGTTTCTGTGGTTCTAATTTCCTCTGTTGCATGAGAATACATAAGTGCAATAAATGTCAATGACAGTTGGGGAAGGTGACCCTAGCGTAGATCTTACATTTGGCCACAGAGGCTTCAAGGTATACCTGTAGCTCGATTAAAAATGCTTGACATGACATGAAGAAATCCTTCAATGAATCTGAGGAATTTAAAGCTCTGTTCACAACTATGTTGATGCTTTCCATTGGGAATTTTTCACATTTGACTATTTTTGCAATCAAAACAGTGGAAATTTTAATGGCACCAGGATTGACTCAATTAAAAGTCAATAGAGTATATTGGCCACTGCTTGGATTTATATGATGGCTCCGTCAAAAGATCGTGGCCTCTGTTATTATCCTGAACCATCATGCTGTTGTGAACAGAGCCCTATGCTGTCATTCCACTCACAGTGATTATCACTGGCCATACTTAGATAAATGTGCTACGTTATGTTATATTTTATAGCTGTATAAAAGGTACTTTTTTAATTTTATTGAATGCTTGTTCAATACAACAAAAGAAACAATAATTAACCCCCCCCCCAAAAAAAAAAACATAGTAAAGAGTACAGAGCACAACGATCACATTATAAATTTCGCATGAAATGAAGTGAAATAGAGATACAAAGAATCTAAACATTTCAATATACATCAAATTTCCCAGAAAATGACCATAAACTAGTCCATGGGAGAGTAAAACAGGGATTATTTAACCAGTGGGGTCCACATTTTCTAAAAATTCTAGGGGGCTTCGGTGTTTAAGGTAAGTATATTTTTCCAGTTGGAGCGTATGGTTTACTTTATTAATAAATTCCCTTCTGGAGAGGGGTGTGGCAGACAACCAATGGAATGCTAGTAGCTTCCTAGCTTGATACATTAGTCTTCCAATTGCCATCTTCACTATATTGTTAATCTGTATGCAAAGAAGGTACTTTGAGAAGTTTATCTGTTGTCCATGTAAGGGTCTCTGCATGCATGCCAGGGTGATATGACTGACCAATTCTTGAAGGAGGAGCTCTATAATATGGAAAAAAGGTTTCTAGGGGTTAGGACTCACTGATCTGGACAGGCAATCACTATCTTTTTTTTATTCTAAATTAATAAGTTTTCAAATGTATAAAAAACAGGAAAATAAAGTGGGAATGAAAATCATCAGATAAAATGTTAAATAAGAACAACCTAATAATATATATAAACAATCTGTGTTCCAATCAAACTTTGGAGACGAAAAGCTTTCTAAATGCAGTAAAAAACTACAACAAAAGGGAGGGCGGAGATAGAACAGCCCTTCCATCTCCATATAAAAGGAAATAAAAGACTGAAAGGGGAAAAAAAAAAGAAAAAAATTAGCTATTTAGGTCATGAGTAAAAATAGCTAAAGCAAGCCTCGAAGAAACAGAAAGACAGGGAAAAATAAGGAAAGGAAAAAAGAGGGGGGCTATTCAGGAAACTCTTATAGACAACGGAGTCATGGAATATGATGCAGGGGGGTCTAGGAAGAGACATTTAAGCTGTGGGTATCTGTCAATCACTATTTAAATAGGAGGCAATGGAGATCTCCAAATTTCGTCTCATGAGAGCTGAAATGATGTCAATCAGGGCAACAAGAATTACTAGCGTGTTCATTACTTGAAATCATATGCAAAAAGGAAGATGGGACAATACCTCTGTAGCGCCACCTATTGGATGGCAGCATTCCTTCAAATCAATGTCCAAACCTTTATACAGGTCTTTGGAACAATTGAATACCAAGCCTGAATCCATACACAGACAGCTGTTTTAGGTTTTTTGCCCCTCATCAGTGTGCACTAGGTTTCTGGCTTGGCTACTGAGAGACCTATGATGTGTGTCAGAAGGATCACTACTTAAGGAGAGCACCTAGAAGGTGAGTGAAAAGACTTATAAGGCTGTGCATGCTCCTCTGGGAAATATATGCAGATAGGGGAGATGTAACAATACCTCTGCAGTGCCACAATTGGATAGCAGTATTCCTTCAAATCAATGTCCAACCCTTTATACAGGTCTTTATAACAATGATTGGGAATTGAAAACCAAGCCAGAATCCATACACATACAGCTGTTTGAGGGTGTTTGCCCCTCATGAGTGTGCAGTAGGATCCAGGCTTGGCTAGTGAGAGGCCTATGACATGAGTATGAAGGGGTAATATCACTTCTTAAGGAGAGCACCTAAAAGGTGAGTGAGGAGACTTATAAGGCCATGCATGCTCCTCTGGGAAATATATGCAAATAAGGAAGAGGAAACAATATTTCTGCAACGCCATCTAGTAGATGGCAGCATCACTTGAAACAACTAATACCCCCCCCCCCCCTTCTATTGTTATCAGATCTATTGCCAAATACTGCATTTACACAGAATGCAGCATTTGGCACATTCAGTTTAAACACTAGCCAATGACTGAACGGGCAGCGACAATTGTGCACTTCTCATTCGTCGTTCATTTTCAGCCAGCATAAAAATCATCACTGGCTTTTGCACTTATTGTGCAGTTTAAACACTGAACGATTAATGAGTAGAGATGAGCAAGCGTACTCGCTAAGGCAAACTACTCGAGTGAGTAGTGCCTTATGCGAGTACCTGCCCGCTTGTCTCAAAAGATTCGGGTGCCGGCGGGGGAGAGCGGTGAGTTGCAGGAGTGAGCAGGGGGGAGAGAGTGAGAGAAAGATCTCCCTCCTGTTCCTCCCCGCTCTCCCTCTCCACTCCCCGCCCTCCGCCGGCACCCGAATCTTTCGAGAAGAGTGGGCAGGTACTCGCATAAGGCGCTACTCGTTCGAGTAGTTTGCTTTAGCGAGTACGCTTGCTCATCTCTATTAATGAACAAGAATCGTGCAGTCCAAATATACTGCCAGAGTGCGAACAAGCTGGTGATGGTGTTGCCAGCTTGCCCATCTCATGTAAAAGGGGCATTAGCATGTACATACAATGCCTGTGACATAACATGTGCAATTGTATTTATATACAGTATTAACAATGCCAAATATCCTCTTGTATTTATAAATAGCGTATTCTTAAAGCTTTGGAAAACTTCCTTTTGTCTCATTTGTGGGGTAGTTAATCTAGGATGAAATCTGAGTCTAATTTAGTGCCCATTATCCCCCATTTAATTAACATTTTCAATTTTGATTAAATCTAACTACTTTAGTATAACCTACTAGAAAACAATATTATTAACAATCTATATTATTGCATAAATAATGTAATAAAACTGGGATTACGGTGAGTAATTTCTGCAATTTGTATTAAATTTAATACAAACCAATTCTTCTTTGCATGAGCTCTTGGAAAACCGGAATGATGGTCTGTGTTTTTATCCATCAGTAAGAGGTTGTACATTCTGTCAGGTGCAATGATGATGGGACTGGCAAATGAAATGTTGAAGGATTGAATTCTATTAATACACATTTAATCAGGTTTTACCAATTCATTCCATAAACAAAATGTTGAACTTCTATTTATTCTCCATTTGTTCTGAAAGCCTATGAAGAGGGTGAGAAATTGCCACCATTTATAACTGTGTTGAGACCTCTAGAAATTATAAATAGCTAAAGATGGGGGTCAATTCCAATATCCTTTTTCTACCTTTTTGTGACTTCAAATGGAAAATTGAATTTAAGGAAGAATTAACATATAAATCTGATTTTCGTTGTGCACTCAGTCAGAAATTACCAGGATTTGAAGCTATTTAGAGACCGTCCTTCAGACATACTTTTACTGAAGTGAAACCTTGCTGAGCTCCAACTGGGAAGCATCAGAAGGTATGACTGACTGCAGTACTTTGAAAGCTCTTTAGGGAATGCTCAATGGGAGTTGAGGGGTTTATGATTGACTTTCGTATAATCAGGTAGCAAGTAACCAAGCTTCTCCTACAACCCCAGATGGTTGCTAGCGTTATTTTGCAGCCCAATGCAACAGATTACGTTTATTCACCCAAAACCAATTCAGAAACATTTGATGCATTTACAACCAGTGGTTTCGTTTCTTCTATGAAGCATAGCAAGGAGTACATTACTTTTCCCTAAAGAATCTATAGTGTTTTTTATCTATGCTATTTGTCAACCAGTCAGACATTAGCTCTTCTCTCACATTTAACTTTCTGCACTAATAAGCTTTAAATAAGAGAAAACTGGTTCCTATTTTGCACAGTTGACTACTCTTCATAAATCGCAAGTATCAAAACCAAAAAGCTTTATGTAGTTTTATTTCCCACAAGTCGAGTATTTACAAAGGAGGCAATAGTAAATCTAATCAACCAGGGTCCAACACAAAAAAACAGTGTGTGGACCACTTGCTCTTGAATAGCTCAGTATAGAGCATACTTTTAGAGAGGACCTGCTATGTCTTCAGATCAATATGGCTTTGCATTTGCCTTCCTGTAGTGGCCTAGTACATACTTTCCTGGCCCGCTTCATAATGTCATACATGCCATGTCTTTTGTTGGTGCGCTGTGCAAATCTGTCTAGTCATTCTATTATATGTATTGCACAGCCGCAGCGTGTGATGGGTTAAGTGTTTGCAAAAGCCTGGGGATTGCCTCTGAATGTATTAATTTATGTCCTGTCATGTGGTATGAGTGAGGCTGTAAATAGAAGTGTGTGTGAGCGGGAAAGAGAGTTGGGCCATTCTAGAGTCAAGCGATTCTACAGAGTCCATTCTTCAGAGTGCCCACCACATGGGGGTACCTTCAACATTCATGTGGTGAAGATGGAAGAGGAAGAGAGGTTCCCTAGAGTGGATGTACCAGCGATGAGAGAAGAGTGAGCCCCAAGTCGCGCGCGAGAGAGAGAGTGAGCCAGAAGTAAGTGCAATTCCCAAGGCCTAGTGCAGAGGTACTTTCTGACCTATTTTCCTATGTGGCTGTCCGTAGTAATTGGATCACCCCATAGAGGTACTCTTCTTCATTCGTCACACACGGCCATCTTGAAGTCTGGGATCACCATGTGGAGAATGGCGCTATGGGGGATTAACCCATAGCCCTGCTTAGTCTCTCCCTGCTATGGGTTAATCCCCTATAGTTCCGCTCTCTCTTCCTGTTATGGAGGATTAACCCATAGCCTCACTCTGTCTCTCCCTGCTATGAGTTAATCACCCATAACCCTGCTCTGTCTCTTCCTGCTCTGGGGATCCCTGATGGATATCCCCATGGCACAGAGAGTGGGTGGAGCTATAGAGAGGGGGTGGGGCTATTGACCTTCTCCCAGATTATCACCATTGCAAATATAGAGGGGGTGGGGCTAGAGGGTGGATCCCTTTATCCCCGCCCACTCTCTCTCTCTCCCTGCTATAGGGAAATACCTTTAGAAGAGAGTTGGAGGGAGTTCCCTTCTGCCTCCTGCTGCTGAGGAATTGCTCAGCAGCAGGGCTAGAGGAATATCTCGCTGCCTACAGCAAGACAGGAGGAATATCCCGCTGCCTACAGCAAGACAGGAGGAATACCCTGCTGTTTATAGCAAGACATTTAAACCATGCTGCCCAGAAGCATTATAAACATCCAGTTGTAAATTCCTGTTAGTCCCTGCGGGGATTAAGGGAACCCTTGATGCTTCCCCTCATCCCTGCGGGGACTAACAGGAGTTTACAGCGGGACATTTAAGATATGCTTCTGGGCAGCACATCTTAAATGTCCTGCTGTAAGCAAAGGGGTAGTCCCTCTGTCGGCAGAAATCTTATTTTCCTGCTCAGTAGTTTTCATCGACTCCTGCTCCCATAGGAGTCAATAGAAACTCCTGCGCAACTCGCACCAAAGATAGGTCCGATCCTATCTTTTCTCGCATCATGGACCTTAGATGCGGGCATTGTAGCCACAAATGTCCTATCTTGGATTGTGCGAGTATTTAGCACATCTAAAATTCCTTCATATGAATGCTTCTATAGGGAACCATTGGTTTTTATAGAAGCGCTCTTTTCACGCGCCTCTAATGTGCGGAAAAAGCACTCATATGGACGAGGCTTCAGTGTGAGTGGAAGCAAGACATTTACACTGCACTGATCACTAGTGACAGCTCACCTTTCCCTGTTGAATTGATTGAGGTCTTGCTAATGTTTGGACCTTTCACATGTTATTGCCTTTGCAGAAAATGTCCATATGACTTTGGTTGGCAACATTTGGCTAACTGTGGCATAAAAGTAAAATAGAACATCCATATTAGAGCATGCATGCTATAAGGGGGTTGAGAGCTATAATTTGCTAAGTTGTATAATACTGATATATATATTCCTTCAACCAACATTAATGGAACCGTACAAATAGCAGATAATCAACCGCTATAAATTACCATATGGATATAGGGGTTTGCTCAACATGAGATTGTTTTCATTATTTTTATTAAGCATAAAATGGTCCTGAAAAGCTTTCTATAGCTAATCATATCCTTGTGGGAAATGCAAAAAGCAGCTGAATACATTAATTCCATTCAACAAATGGTGAGCTGTGCACAAATTAGTCTGAAAGTAGAAATATTTGATCCCTATTGGAAATAGAGCATCTGTAATTCGTACTGTACATGCCTTAGGCTGAGCATAAATATGTTCAAGAAATATGGTTCATGCAACTTTTATGTTGTGATATCCCTCTTTGTTTACAGATGTTTCATTTAGCCGATGGTTTATAATAAGAGTGGGTTTGCATTTTTTTTATAGGTTTAATATAACATAGTAAGTTAGGTTGAAAAAAGACATATGTCCATTCAGTTCAACCAATTATTACCCCCAATGTTTATCCAGAGGACGGCATAAAAAAACTCATGGGATAGAAGCCAATTTTCCTCATTTAGGCTAAATTCACATGGGTGAGTGCAATATGGGGCTGTGAATCCCACCCCAATATCGCGCTCCCCACCATGTAAATTCCCCAGGGACGCAAGGTGCTTTCATGGCAAAACAGCCTTGCATCACTTCGGGATGAAGGGAACCTCCGTTGCTGCTGTCACAGGACCTACCATTGTGTCTATTTTAATATTTTTAAGGCAGCTCTGCACTTCTTCCTGAGTTAACGTCCATTTATACAGGACAAGCTGTCGGACAAATGATGCCCGACACTCTTCCCAGTGATGCTTGCTCCTGTGCTGTTACACAGGAGTGAATATCACTAGCATTGCTCCCAGCGCTTCCTCTATTCACAGTAAACAGACAGTTGTTCAGAAGTGAAAGACTGCTGTTTACATGAATGACTCGGAGTTCAGTTTTCTGCATGCAGAAACTTAACAAGTGAACAGTTCTCGTTCAGTTGTTCAGTCGCTGCATGCATTTTCACGGGACGATTATCTTTAAATTTCCACCGGAGAATCTGAGCAATTCTGAACAATAACCATCCTGTGTAAAAGGGCCAGTAAACTGGTGACGTTTGGTGGAGAGTTTACTTTATAACTATGCATTTCACCTGACATTTCATTTTCCTCTGTGAATACACTGGAGAAAAAAAACTATTTAATAGATTTGCTTTCTCCTCATCACCCGCTACAATATTTTTTATATTGTTTATGAAACAATTTCAGTATTAATCTTTTTACTATTTATATAGTTGAAGAACACTTTAGGGTTAGTTTTACTCTCTTTGACAATGAGTCTCTCCGTCTCCACCTTTGCTGATTTTATCTGCTCTTTACATAATTTATTTTTCTCCTTATAGCCTTTAGTGCTTATCTGCTGGCTTCTCACTTGATGTTATACTGTACTCTGAGGTCATATGTCTAATTTCTATACAGGAAAGATCCAATTGTGAAAGGGCAGGGGTCTCTAACGATGTGGCGGTTTAGTGTACGCCTATCAGAAAGATCACAGAATTGCTTGTTTCTAACATCTGATATAGCGTTTGCTCACCTAAATTTACTTTTGCTTCAAAGATTGAGAAAAGAAATAATATAAGTTATCCACACAAGACTGCCTACAATTGCCTGCTACATGTACTAATCTTACAGTTATTATTATGAAATTGTTTTCATAACATTCTATATCATTTTATCCCTGGATGATCAACTACTTTGATATAAAATGTTCCCTACTGGCTATGCAATAAAACGTTCTCCATTACCAGAAGTAAAAAGGTAATTACTTGGGCACTGAATGGATATAACCTATTTTTAGAGATATATAAGGCAAGATGAAACTGTGTCCCACCTCAGTAATTTGTAATTGGTTGCATGAGATTGCTGACTACCAGATTACACATGCAGAGTAATTGTTAATGTAGGTTAGATAGAAAGCCTGTGCTCTTGTGGCCTGCTATTAACCAATCAGGATGGCCCATTTATCCTACCTGATTTTCTTTCTTAAAGTAGAATTACTGTAGTGTTTCAGACCGTAATAACTTTCATGCACTCCTACCCATTTCTTTCCCATTCTTCATAAATTTCTATTATATAATTACAATTATTTATAAACATAGAAAAGGCACTTAAAGCTTAAAATATATACTTTGCACTGAGGTTTGACAACATCTAGCTACATATGTTACCATTATGAACTGCAAATGGTTTTATTAAAAGGGGGGTCTGCAGCAGCTGAGATGCATATTATAAAGAATAATGTTCAACAGTATGCTCTATAAAGTATCATCCACAGTATGCTCTATAAAGTATCATCCACAGTAAGCTCTACATAGTGTCATCCACAGTATGCTCTATGTAGTGTCATCCACAGTATGCTCTATATAGTGTCATTCACAGTAAGCTCTACATAGTGTCATCCACAGTATGTTCTACATAGTGTCATCCACAGTATGTTCTATGTAGTGTTATCCACAGTATGCACTACATAGTGCCATCCACAGTATGCTGTATATAGTGTCATCCACAGTATGCTCTATATAGTGTCATCCACAGTATGCTCTACATAGTGTCATCCACAGTATGCTCTATATAGTGTCATTCACAGTATGCTCTATATAGTGTCATTCACAGTATGCTCTATATAGTGTCATTCACAGTATGCTCTACATAGTGTCATCCACAGTATGCTCTATATAGTGTCATCCACAGTATGCTCTATATAGTGTCATCCACAGTATGCTCTATATAGTGTCATTCACAGTATGCTCTATATAGTGTCGTCCACAGTATGATCTATATAGTGTCATCCACAGTGTGCTCCTTGCAATATGAATCAAAGTATTTTCCTATACATTACACCCATATAGAGTTTCAGTCGCAATACCTGCAGCGTCAGCCGCAACAATCCCCTGCAGCAGTTGAAGTGCGTATTAGAAGGAATAATATGCCACAGTGTACCTTGTAAAGTGCCAATGATAATATGCCCCCATAGAGAATTAACCCCTTAATGCTCTAGATTGTACATTTACGTCATGGAGGTTCATGGTTTGCATGGAGCTGATCCCACTCCATACAATACAGGTGATGGCTGTTTTTGACAGCTGACATCTACCTGCAATAGCCATGATCAGAGTTCATGTGGCTTCGTGGCTGTTAATCCTTTAAATGTTGCTGTCAATTCTGACAGTGGCATTTAAAAGCCTCGATCAGAATCGATCAGCCCCCTCGTGATGAGATCATAGAGTGCAGTTTGAGTGTTATGACTGCCAGGGGCATTCTGAAGGCCCTCAAGGCTGCCATTGCAGATTGCAGATGGACTGCCTGTCAGATCGCAGTATAATCTGGTAATAGCTGAAGCAGCAGATGTCTTCACGACGACCTCAGTGTAGTCGCCGGCACTTGTAATTGCAGGCACAGCTTGCATTAATTTCAATGAGAGTTGTGCCTACAGTTACAAGGGCCAGCCACTGTGCATTTGCGGCGCTGATAGCATGTGCCAGCTCAGCTGATCGGTTGGGGCCCCAAGCAACAGACCCCAGACGATTAACTATTGATGACCTATCCTTTCCTTCCCTACTGCAAGACCTATGATCTTTGCTATTGTGTTTGCTATTGCGTGTACAGAGGAGGACCTTTTCCCCAGGGAGATATATAAGTGAGGAGACTGATCCAGCAGCGAGATGGAGGACTGTGCAGCCACAGTATGTGTATATATATATATATATATATATATATATATATACACATATATATATATATATATATGCAGCGTTCACTAGATGATCAATCAGTGCACTGCCAGATGGTTAAGGCAGCGGTCAGGGCTCTCTGGATTTATCAGACCACCCTGCCTCTGGATGATAAGGTACAGACTTTTTCCAGCAAGATTTTATCTTACTGAAAACTGAGTCTTATAGTCAGAGAAAAAAAGGTATATTATTGAAATCATTTACTTCGTGAATCGTGACTTTAACTAGAAGCAACCAGATTGAATAAGTTCAGTTTTTTGTATGTGTGCTGTACGACTTTTTGTACTTACCAAATTGGAAAAAGTGAAGAAATCACATGGAGAGACCTCTGCCTCCTCTGTACTATAGAAAAGATAAGGCTTTCTATTCTAAGCGGTGCCAATTATTTTAATTCTTGTCAAAGTACCGGTGCACGAGTGAATATAGATACCACATATAACATTATGAACAATGACTTCTTAAACATTGTGTTACATAACAGGAATGAGAATAAAAATCCTGATATTAATACCATTCACCCTGGAATTAATGGCTGCCATTCATTTTTACAACTACATTATCCATGTTAAATGGTCTAAGGGCTCCTTCAGACGAGCATATGTCTTTTTGTCTGTGCCTACCCGCAGCACATTTGTCCCATGAATGAGTCACTTTTGCACGCGTATCAGCACATTTTACTGTGCTTTTTTGTAGACTGGACATTGTTCACATCGGCGCGGGACACACCCCACTATGATTTAAAAGGCTATTTAGCCTATTGACGTGTAGATGTGATCTTTTTCATAGAATCATAGATTGGTAGAGTTGGAAGGGACCTCCAGGGTCATCGGATCCAACTCCCTGCTCAGTGCAGGATTCACTAAATCATCCCAGACAGATGTCTGTCCAGCCTCTCTTTGAACACGTCTATTGAAGGAAAACTCACCACCTCCCGTGGTAATCTGTTCCACTGATTGATCACCCTCACTGTCAGAAAGTTTTTACTAATATCTAATCTGTGCCTCCTTTGTTTAAATTTAATCCCATTGCTTCTAGTCTTTTCTTGTGCAAATGAGAATAGGACTGATCCCTCTGCACTGTGTCAACCCTTCAGATATTTGTAGACAGCTATTAAGTCTCCTCTCAGCCTTCTTTTTTTGTAAACTAAACATTCCCAGATCCTTTAACCTTTCCTCATAGGACATGATTTGCAGACCGTTCATCATCCTGGTAGCTCTTCTCTGAACTTGCTTCAGTTTGTCTATGGCTTTTTTAAATTGGGATGCCCAGTACTGGACACAGTATTCCAGATGAGGTCTGACTAAGGAGGAGTAGAGGGGAAAAATGCTGTTTAAAAATTTTTCAAAGATCTTTCCCGGTATAGAAGTCAGGCTCACAGGCCTGTAGTTTCCTAGTTCTACCTTCTTCCCTTTTTTGAAGATGGGGACAACATCTGCCCTTTTCCAATCTTCTGGGACTTCTCCTGTTCTCCAGGAATTTTCAAAGATTATGGCAAGTGGCTCAGCAATTACCTTTGCTGCTTCCTTTCATATCCTAGGATGTAATTCATCTGGACCTTGAAACTTGAATTCATTTAAGTTAGCTATGTGTTCCCGCACGATCTCTCTGCTTATAGATAGCCTGCATTCTTTTATTCCCCCAATAGCACAGGGAAGATCAGTTGATTTTATACCTACTATCTGAGAGAAAACAGATTTAAAAAGTTTGGCCTTCTCAAAATCATTTTTAACCAATTCACTATTTTCATCCTTTAAAGACCCTCTAACATCTTTAACTTTTCTTTTGCTTTTGACATACACCCAAAATTCTTTTTCATTGCTTTTGGCCTCTGTTGCAAGCCTCAATTCATTATTAGCTTTAGCTTTTCTGACACTTGCGCTACAGTTTCTGCAAACCGCATTATATTCTTCCTTAGATATTCCCCTATTTTCTTCCTTCTTTTAGCATGTATTTAAGTTCTGTGTTCATCCATCCTGGTCTCCTTAAATGCTTCCCTTTCTTCCTCCTTTTAGGGATTATTAACGATTGTACTTTGAGAATCTCATTTCTCAATATTTCCCAACCTTCTTGGACACTTCTGTCCATAAGAACATCCAGCCATTGGATTCTTCCTACCCTCTTTCTGAGTCCCTTAAAATCTGCCTTTCTGAGATCCAACCTTGAGGCCTGAGTTTTCTCAGGATAGCATGATCACTGCCTCCTAAGGTCCCAGCCACCCTTACTTTCTCAACCATTTCCTCTCTGTTAGTAAGAATTAGATCCAAGATAGCAGACCCCCTTGTTTTCTCTTCTATGTTTTCCTGCAGTTTTGCGCTGTATTTTCTGCATCCGTAGCATACTGCTGTGCATTTACGTACCCCCGCCCTCCCCCCCCCCCCTGGGACTTCTATGGGGCCCTTTGGTGCGCAAACGCGTACAAAATAGAGAAACATTTTTTGAAGCATGTAAAATAAGCTCATGTATGTTTTAGGCCTCATTCACACAAGAGTTGTGACTTACACTGGCCGCATTGCGGACGAAAATTGCTTAGGTGAAGAATATCTGCAATCGAGTCCTGAATTTACTTGACATTTTCTTGTCCATTCACAAATATGCTACAGCACGGAATTCTATCTGTCGGCAGAAATCCTCAAAATGACTTCGAATGACGTATGAGTTAGAACTTTATGTGTTTTTTTTTGTTTGCTTTTGTTGAAATAAGAAAAATACATCCTTTGGAACATTCTTTGCTGGATTGTTCTGCCCCATTTACAACAACAATAGAACCCTTACAAGCGCAGAGATCTCTTTTTCCATACTTTATTTCCACTGCCTTTTACCAACAGCCTCCAAGGGTTAGGGTCCTTGAGGTCTCTAGCTGCACTCCAACCATTGGTTGTCCTACGGGTTGTAAGGCATTCAGAAGCATCACAGTGGACAGGGATTCTGGTTCTAGTGGGTAGGGTCCCTTATCAGGGTCTTCCCTCATGGGCGCCTGGTAAGTTCCTTTCCTTATACTCATGCGGTCACAATCATTTGCACGGATATTTGCCCATTTCTATACAGGTGCTGTCCCAAACAATTTGCTAAATGTTCGTTTGGGGAATGCAATAACTATAGGTCTGCATCAATTACACATTTCTGTCTAATCTGTCCTCGTGACCAGTTCACCGTTACACATTCAGGCTTAATGTAACAAAATTGATTAGATAGTAGAGGGGAAAGCTTTGCATAAAGCCTTCAGTGACAATTCTAGTTTGGTACAGTGGGGAACATTTATTCATAGTAAGATACTAAATCAAGTCCAAGAAGACCATTGATCAAGGGTGGTCAAGATTATTCAACATTAGTAGTGCATACAACAGTGGTACGGTATGTTATTATATACAACATTGCATACGCGGTATACTTGTGAAGTACTAATAATTGCTTTGTTAGGATATTTCCGAAAGGAAAAACATAATGTCCAATTTTACTCCATCCATCCGGTAGGCCTTTTGAAGTCTCACACTCATGTCCACTTACAGTATTATCCATATCCTTCAATGAAAAATGAGCACACACTGTAGCTTTGATCTTCGTTTCCTCTTAGCTGGAAACATGACATGGATAAATATTTCCCATTACCAGTAAAGAGCTCCATGTATCAGATCAGAATATAAATGAATGAGCAGTAGCATCAGATGTTATTGTCATCTACCAGGCTTCCTCGGCTCTTCACAATATTTCCTACACGTCTGGGACAAATACAGCCAGCATAATTAATGCAAATAACATGAAAATGCCAAACAATGACAATTTGTGTTCCATGAACTAATTCCAAAGAAATTAACACCCTAATGCAAGCCCTCCGTCCTGGCGTCATTCTAATTTATAACACACATTTTTTTTGTTTTTTTCTTATGTAGGAGTACAGTAGAATAGGAATAAAGGATTTGGTGATAGATTGATTTATTCTCCAGAGTGCATTGTGTTTCTGAGTAACATTGATTGCAATGCGTGTTCCCTATCTGTGTTCCTTAGTATAAATTACTAGTTTATACATCCCATGTTGCCTGGGTATAATTCGGACATCAAGCTGTTTTGGGGTTTCTGCAGCCCTTGATGTGATGCAATGGCTTTTTCTTACAATACTTTAAGTCAGGCCTCATGCTGTTTCGTGGTTTCTGATGCCCTCAGAAACTAAGCCTTATGCTGTTCCGAGATCTCTGCAGCCCTTGATGCCCTGGCTTTTTCCCGCTCAAGTCGGTTACATTGTACAATTCTTTCATTCACTCGCAGTAAAGCTGCGTTATTTGCTTTTGGCCTAACTTATTTGATGGGTTTTCGTTTTCTTCTGAGGCATTTGTTTTATTTAAATCTGATTATATATTTGTGCAACCTTGAAACATCTGTTGATCCAGAAGAAGCTAAAAAACAAAAACAGCACAACATACAGATATTGTATACATATGCCAAATATTTGACATTGGTCTATAAAAAAGTTATTAGACTTTTTCGTCTTTCTATCTCCTACGTCAGGCCACAGATATGCGAAGGACATTTCAGAATATGTATTATTTGTACTATGTAGCCAAGACTGTTCTTTATACTTATTTATTTTTCTGGGTTCTACAGAGTTGTAATACAGTGCCCCTTGAAGTGTATTGGGCCATACTTATAAGCCTAAACCTGTTTAACAAAAAATCGGTAGAAGCTAAAAAACCAGAACATAGCTATGCAGGGAATCATTTAGTCCAAAGGTCAATAAGCAGAGACAATATGTTCTTTAATGGGTGGATTATTGATTTCATACTTTGTCTACTAAATATTGCGCTATTCCTGCTACTCCTTGCTAGGCATGCAAGCATGTTTTACAAATTGTATATTTTGAAGCACAGTTTATTCTTAGCAAATACAAAAAAAACTCGCAAATTGGATATGATTTGGTGAATTTCAATCATTTCAGATAATATACAGAAAAATTGTACAGTACTATGAGTATTAGTGGTAAATTACATTTTTCATAAATTTTCTTCCTTCTACTTTTTGTCATGAGGTCGTTTTACGCTTTTTGCTAGATTTTAAGAAAATTAAACATTTAACTATATGTGATTCTACTGATAATTCACAATGCATTATGTCAGAATAGACTGAGTACAATATTATTTCTTTCTTGATGGCTATCAGTGTGCAATATATGGTGCTGTCATTGAAAGACATTGGTGGAAGAAAAATTGATTTTTTTATTATATGTTCACAATTAAAATAAATCCAATAGTGCTCTACTGGCCATATACTTGTATCTTAGACTTCTTCATTGGGCCACTACAGCAAAAAAAGGGGCAACCTGACACTGCAGAACTCTCCTTCAACTGTCCTTTGTTAACCGTTGTTGAGTCCCAATTGTGGTGCTTTTAGATGGAGTATATCGTTTAAAAAAGTATTCAAATGAGCGAAAATCTAAACGCCTACCAATGACTGAACAACAAACGAGAATTGTTCGCTTTAAAAAAAAAAAATGCAAATGAACGAAAGTGAACGATAATCATTCAGTCTAAATGAGAGCCAATGACTGAACAATGACCAAGACTTGTTCGCGTTTGTTCACCATTCATTTTGTGTAGGCATAAAAACCATCATTGGCTCGTTCCCTTATCATTTGGTTTAACCAGCAATCATTCAGTCCCTCTTGTTCACTTATATAGGGACTGAATGGTTCTGAACAATTCTCATTACAGGCTGCCTAAGTGTGAAAGCTAGCGGTGACGTCACTTGCTCATTCAATCGAGAATCGGCTCATCTAAAAGGACCTTTACCCTTTATAATTCTGAAAAATGCACCATATAGGAACTGCAGAGAAAGGCCTGCAGTGTTAACAAAACAAATCAGAAATAATCCCATAGTAATTAGGCTCAATCACTTTCCACCAATGTAGCACTAACAGTTATCATAGAACAGTTATCACATGACCTGTGTATACATGACTAATGGAGTGAGTCTTGCAGCCCAAAGGTTTAGCAATAATCTGCCCATTACACTGTAATCTACCTCTAGCCAATTATTGGCAAAAGATAAAATGATCAATAACTCTATAATACCATGTAGACTAATGCCAGATCTCCAACCTTTCTGTCCATAATTAGTGGAGTCCAGAATCTAGAACCTTCCCAGATCCTCCCCTAAAACACCAGAGGAAATATCCTTGCTAACTCTAATGACACCTCACTGCCAAGACTGCTATGACTATTGCCCTCCAACCCTAAAAAAATCGCACTCCTCCCCTACTAAACATGTGAAAAGCCTCTCCATTCCTTTTTTTTCTTTATATACATAATAATCAAACAGAAAAACACCCCCTGATGGGTAGGAGGTTCCACAATGTCTACCTAAAATGGTTACTACTAACCTCTTCTTCCTTGCTTTTATACTTAAGACCACTCCCCAATCTATATATCACACCTCCCTGTAGATAGATAACCCCTTCTTCCCCTCCTAAAGCTCCACTTCTCTCAAACTCCATCATGACAGCCTTCCATTAGGTCCTTCAGCCTTAAGAATAGCCTTACTTACTTGGCATGATTACTAACCTGTTTATGGGTTTGGTTAATTTTACCACTGCAATCAAATTAGTTTTTCTGCCCATTTAAATTGTCGTAAGACTTTATATTATCTACAGTATTTGCATTGCTTCAAAACAATCAAGTAAAATGCTTTATGTATTATCTTATAGTCACCTTTATAAAATGGGTTTCTTAATGTCTACAAGACCACCATTTGTCTTGGAACTGATGAGAAATGTATTTTAAACCATTGAGTTCTCTATTGCTTTTCTGTAACCATGAATGCCATATGTGGATCATGACAAGTAATAGCAGATTGCATGTAGTACTTCTCCAGTATTATGTTAATCCTGATAGTACTGTACATTGAATGTACAGGGGATGGACAAAAATATGGAAACACCATACAAAATGCATGGCATTTTAACCATTAGCACTGAGCTACCCTTTTTGTGTTTAGCCATTAGCACTGAGCCACCAAATTTGTGTTTACTTTACCTCTTGCCCTGCTCTGGGTGGTTTTGGGAGGCAGCTGGTTGCAGCAGCTGAATGGCTCATATCCCTGACCCATGGAGCCTTGTTGTTCGAGCAAATGTTCACTTCTGCCCAGCAGCATCTGTGTCATATTACCTCCACTTAAGTTACATGGAATTATAAATCATATTTCAATAAGACATGTAGAGAGACCAATTTAAGGCATGCATTTCATACAGTGTTTCCATATTTTTGCCCCACCCACCTGTATCTAGTTATGCATAAGTCATGTGATAAAAGAGAATGGCTCATTCTGGATTTTAATAATGTTATTTTAAATTACAAGCCTAAACCTATAGTATTCCTAGTATACCCTCTCTTTAATGCAGTTTTTACCAACTCGATAGCTTTTGTATGCGTTTTTGTGTTCAAAAATGGATTTTCGCTGAACTTTTGTTCCTCATTGATAGAACATTTAATAGCATTTTAAGCGAAATGTTACAAAGTTTTTAACCTTGTATCATATATGGCATTATATTCACAAATGATGGGACTTTCATGATGTATATCCTTTTCTTTTTGCAGCAAAAAATAATTTGTCTCTATAGATTTCCGTTAGCCATGTGTGCATGTAATGATTTATCTAGCAAGGTATACAAGGCCCCCTACACACTCCTCTTAACTGATAATAATTTATCTTCTGGATGTTTCCAAGACCTGTGTCCTCAACACTTTCTACACTGGCAAAGGACACTTTCTGTTTCCCAAGAAGCCGCTGACTAAGTGCGATGCTAGACGAAGAAAAATATCTTCTGGCAGCAGAGCTTAATTCACATTGTAAATGGTAAATTAAACCCATATCCTTTTTCTGCGGTCAGACACTAATTGTTGAACTGGACATCGGGCTTTAAGACACAAAGAAAAGAAATATATCTGCAGGAGAAGGCTATCTTATAATGTCAGCTGGAAAGGCATTACTTGTGGTAAAAAAAAACGTTTTTCAGAGTTTATTTAATTACTGATGTCCTACAGACTGATCTTAAAGGGGTTGTCGGGTACCTTTTTTAAACTTTAATGGCAGGTGTAGCTGTGAGAAAATAACAAATACAGCAGTACTTACCCATGCAGAGGCCACAGTGTCACCACGCAGAACTCCTGGCATCGTGGCTCCTGGATGTGAGTGCTGATACCTGGAGAACGGGACGTGATGCTGAGGCTTCTGATTGGCAGGCAGTGGTCAGCTGACTTCCGTTGTCAGCAGAGACTAGGACAAAATTGGGGCTGCAGCACTGAATCACCGGGGCCAAGGATGGGCAAGTACTTCTGTTTTGCTTATTTTCTCACAGCTGCACTTAGTATTACATTTTTAAAAAGTAACAGAAGAAGCCCTTTAATGTCTTAAAGTGGCTGTTCCGAGAAAATATTTAAAAAAACATGTTCCCCATGATAAAAAAAATAATAAACAAGCTTATTATCACTCATGCTGGGTCCTTTCATCTCTTGCACTGACAGCCTTGGGTCTCACCTGTGACATACGGTTTACAGTCTGCAACAGCCTATGTATAGGACATCACAAGGTGCAGCAGCCAATCACACACCTGATTACTCGTGCACTAAGGTCATGGATTGGCTGCAGCAGCCTGTGATGTCCCTTGCATAGGCTGTTGCAGCTTGAAAACACAGACCCGGCATGGAGGACAGAGCTGAATTGCGAGAGATGCTGGGACCCCGGAGATGTGAGAATAAATTAGTTTATTATTTTCTATCATGGAGAATATTTTTTTTTTTTATTATCTCGGACAACCCCTTAAATCCTATCAAGGACTTTACTGAGATTTTGATATTTAATATCATTAGGATAGGTCAATCAATATCAGATCAGCAGGGTCCAACTCCTGGCACTCCCAATGTTCAGCTGATTGAAGGGGTCATAGTAAATAGGACTGAACTGCTATACCAGGCACAACCACTACTAAATACACAGAGCTATGCCTGGCAAACAGTGAAGGGGAGGCACCGCTGCCTTTTTAATCCGTTGGTCATGCAAGCGTCGGGTGTTTGACCCTCACTAATCTGATATTGATGGCCTATCCTAAATTTAAGCTATCAATGTGAAACTTTGAAACCACTGGAAAGTTATTGGAGTAAGAGCACATTTGGCTATATGATTATAGAAAATGATTATGATAATTAGAAAAAAATGCAGATATGTCAAAAAAGGCATAGAAAATATTAATGTCAACTACAGCTGGCAGTAAGACACATTTTTGGCATAAGTCAGTTGAATTAAGTTCTATGGATACGTTTGGCATCTGTGCTGGTAGTTTTATTGGCACACGCATCAAACATAGGGTATAAGCAAAGTAAGAACAGAGCCTAATATGTATAGACAATGTAGTCACCAGAATAAGAAGCCATTGACAGCTGAAGGAAAGAAGTATCAGAATGGGGAATGGCATTGCATACTCTCTCTCCTAATAAAAGCAATGCAAAAGAGCTTGCAATACCATTCTTGGCCACTGCACAATATACAGTGCTGTAGGTTTCTGGTTTCTTTACACTAGTGCAGTGGGCCTGGGAACAGATGACCTGTGTGGGTCCTGGGCTGCAGACCCCCTCTAATCTTCTAATAATAAGATATCCTGATGGTACATCATCAGTAAATATGTGCGGGAAAACTGCTTTAAATTCTGAGTTAAAGAAAGACACTGATGCAAATAATGACCATCTCCATACATTGCTGGGGAATATGCTGGTGCTATTTAAGCAGCAGTAATAAATATATTTCAATCAAACAATATCTAAATGTAGCTTACTGTATTACTTGTTCTGGATTCATATGATAGAGGTCATCCAGCTTCATCCAGAAGTCAAACACTAGTATGTAGATGTTCTCTCTGGTGGCCTCATTTCTATTCTGGACACATGTGATATAACAGCACCATTTGCAGCTGTAATCATAGATCATGTATGGAGAAAGTCACATGACCACAGGGCTTTCGCAAGAAGGCACTTGAGGGAATTTTATGCTCTGTGAAGCATGAAGGTCAAGAAGTTTCTCAGCCACTTACTAGGAGCTGTCATTGTGTTGTCATTTAAGAGAAGGATATATCTAAGTGCTGAAAGGAAACCAGTGCATTTTATTGTATACGAGAATTTTATAGGCAAGTTTGCTTTCAGATGGTGGGCTTTAAATCAAAAGTTACAATTCCAATACGATAAAGATACAAAGTTTCCTATCAACATCAATCAGCATGGTGCCATCATTTCAATTCGTTACCATTAATATTCAGGGAACATATTTGATTTGGTATCTACTCCAAACCTACATTTTTGTGACACATTCATAGTGAAACTTCAACACTCAGGAAGAATTTCTGTACAAATTAACCCCTTAAGCATGTGGCCTAGTTTGGTACTTAAGGTTGCGACAATCGTTTGAGATTTTCATCTTCACTTTTCAAAAGCTTGGGCAGGGCTGTATATAATGTACTATAGATTTTTTTTTTTTGTAGAGGGGGGGGGGGGGGGAAGGGGTGCAGGGGTCCAGAGTAAAGAAAACAGCAACTCTGCCTTTTTAAAATAATTTTATTCTAATTCAAGAAAATTAATTTTCTCTCTAAACAACAAACCAATAACGAACAAGAGAGGATCATTTTAAAAACTAAGTATGCAGTTCAGAATACATTTCGCAATAAATGCCAATTATTGAAACACGTGTCCAAGAGAATTAAAACTATGTGTACATTACCAACAGACTCGGGTAGATTCATAATTGCCCTTCTATAATTGTCTCCAACAGGCCTGACACAGACACCTACCAACTGCCAACAGGGCAACTGACCTCAGAGCCTCAACTATAAGGGGTTTAATGCAGTGTAATCTATCCATGTTGCCCAGGAGGCCAACTGAGATGAATTAGTGCCAAATCTGTGAGAGTAAATTTCCTTCAGATGGAATGTTTGGTTAATAGAATTTGTGACCTCTGAAATCGAGGGAACCCCCGAAGATCTCCAATGTCTAGTGATTGCTAATCATGATAATTTTGCCATTTTTAACAGCTTTAATTCTGATGTGTAATTGACATATTACCCTTTTTCCTGTCGGTCACTATGGTTATGATAATAGCAAACTTTACTTTTTAAGGTTTCTGAACTTTTGCATAGTAAAAAATATTTTTTGCGGAATTGTATTTAATTTTAACATTGCTATATTCAAAGACCCATAGCTTTTTTCTTTCAAAATCTGGTGGAATGGAAGCAAAATGAAGCCTTTCCTTTTGCTTTATGCTGTTTTGAAACGCCATTGGAAGCAATGTGAAATAAAACGGATCTTTTTTCTGTTTTATTTCAGTTTCTCCAAAAATGGAGCAGAGAAATGTAAATTCTTAACTGACCCGAACACAGGTGTGATACCAGCCTTAGATGTCTGAATTCTCCTGAAGAGAGATGCATTAGAGTATTACTAAATTTGCTTCACTTACGAATCGAGATGAGCGAGCCTGCTCGGTAAAGGCAGTTACTCGAGCAAGTATTGCTCTTCTCCAGTAACTGCATGCTCGTCCGAGCAAATGAGGGGCGGCGGGGTGGAGCGGGGGGGAGGGTGAGAGAGCTCTCTCACCCCCCCCCCCCCCCCACTCCCCTCTGCTCCCCCGCCACCCCCCGTATTTGCTCGGACAAGTATGCAGTTACTCGAGAAGAGTAAAGCTCCAATAACTGCCTTTACCGAGTGTGCTCGCTTATCTCTATTTACGAAGTTATTAAAAAAATAAGACAGTTCTAAATGAAGGGTGAACAATGACACTGTTTGAACCATTTTATGTTTCTATATTTTATGTTACAGCATGGTTTGTGTATTGTAGCAACCAATGGCTACCACCTCCATACCACATTATTTTTCTACACCTTCATAGGGTTAGATTGACTCACCAAAGCACCAAAGGATCTTCTAGTGTGCCTAGGCCTAAACACAATAATGGACCACAGATGTCCAACTGAAGACAACCACATTTGAAGCTGACTTTGAAGCCATTTGATTGCCACTAGGATCTTTTTCTTATAGGTTGATTCACAGATATCATCGATAAGGTTATGTCCTGTGTATGTTACATGAGTAACAAAGTTTATAGAGTAGATGGATTGTGTAGGTATAGATGTATTAAAAGAAAGTGTTTTCTGTTAAGAGACATACAGACCCTTTCTGAAATAGAAGGCAGTGTGGCTTATTACCATTGGTATGGCTTCAGAGTTGCAGTCAAGTGTTCTTACTTTGCAAAGCCACATCTGACCATACATAGTGTCCATATTGCCTCATGCCAAGGAAGTTTAATACAGTATTTTGGGTCAACCTTTTAAATGAATGCTGATCATGTTATACATAGAAGTGTAAGCTCTGCCCGAGTGAGATCCCCTCTAACACATGCATATGTTATAGTATATCGAGAGGGGTATCATCACTCCTTAGGGAGAGCACCTAGAAGTTAAGTGGAGAGACTTATAAGGCCATGCATGCTCCTCTGGGAAATATATGCAAATAAGGAAAATGGAACAATACCTCTGCAGTGCCACCTATTGGATGGCAGAATTCCTGCAAATCGACCTTTTATATAGGTCTATGCAACAATGATTCTGAATCCATACACACAATATGGCTTATGGGAAAGGTTTGTCTTCGTGGACAACCCTGTAAGCCTTTTAAAGCTATGATGAAACAAAGAAATGCATCCAACCTCACGTTTATGACACTTTTTCCCTTTTTGCTTCACATTACAAGGTACATTGTCATATATTTATTAAAGTTATTGATTTTTTTAATTAAAATCATTGATTTACTAGAGCTGATTTGTTAACTTGATTTAATGTTGAGTGGTTACAGAAATCTTGCGAAACCATGTAAGTGTTGACTTCATAGGTCAACACTTTTAGATAATCTTAAGTGCCTTAAGAACTGCTCTTGATCTGGAAAGTCTTTTATAATTAAATGTAAGCACAACTGCAGAAGTGTCACTGAAGAGCGCAATTTGTTTGTAATGTTTTCATTTATCTTGTATGTATCTATTCAGCGATTATTCTGGTTCACTTGGAAAAGTGAAATGATGGCAGTCTGGTGTTTATTTTCACCCTGCGTAATATACCATATAATATATGATTAAACTGGTTCATTGCGTAAAAAGGAAAAATAGGGTTTCTTATTGCAGAAACTTAAAATGAATGGCACAAGACCACACTACAGCTCAGTATGACCTACAAGCTGTGCAATATGGCATACAATGAATAGGGTTATACTGTACCTACTGTATGATTTTGTATGGTAGGCAATGGCATCTCTCAAGTCATCTCTTTGAGAAAATACTTCCATAAGCAAAGGGAATAAACCCATGTAGTGCTTGCTGGGTGGCAACCAGGAGGCTGAAACATGGCCACCATGTGGCCGCACATGACACAGACATACAAGATCTGTGTGGTCTTCAAATAGACTGAAAATTCATTGTTGAAGGAAGATTCCAATCTCAGCCAAATAATGGCCATGATAAGAACACTTCTCTGTATGAGAAGGCTGAGTGGTCAAGAGAATGGAAGCAGCTGAGTGGGGCTGTGCCACCCTGTTTACGTAACGCCTATAAATTGTATTGACATTGGGGAAACAACATAGCACAGAGAGCTACATTGTTTTATTAAGGGTGGTTTCAGATATCTGTTGGAACCTCCAGTCGGAGGTTCCAGCACAGATCTGGCACAAAATATTGGAACAAAAAGTGTTGCATGCAGTGGTTTTTTTACTGGCAAAATGCCGGGCAACTGGGCGGAAACGGAAGGGAGCCCATTATTGTCAATGGGGTTCATTTGGTGCTGTTCTGTCCCATCATAAGACAGAGACTTTCTGCCAGAATATTCCGCTTTCCTGCTCACCAAATAGAGCAGGAAACTGGAACCCCCCAACAGATGTAAAACCACCCTAACTGGGAAGTGGTCGTATGTTACTTATATGAGAAACAGTTTAGACAGCCGGATCAGCAGTTTCCGTAACCCCCAACCACCCTGTAAAATATTGGTTTCTTTGTATGCAAACTTCTTTCTTATATTAGGAGGACTCGCGCTGCCTTCCTAGAAAAAAAAATGCAGATTTATTGTAGGATTCGTAATTACAAGAAGAATAATAAAGTATAATAGTTTCATCTGTCATTGTCCATATGTAAGAGGTTAAAGTTGAGTAAGGTGAGGCGTCTTGATTTGTCTATAAGTATGTGTCTTCAATGTTTGTGTTATGCAGGCCCCAGAACTACCAAGGGACCCCTTAACACCTCTTCAGATAAGTAAGGCCGCCTGCAGACGGCCGTGTCGGATCCGGCTGTGAGAATTCTCGCAGCGGGACCCAACCCGAGCCCCTGCAGAGAGCAGCGCGTCACTCACTTGCTCCCGCGGCCCTGGATCTTTCATGTGCCGGCTGCCGGGCAGCATGCGCAGACCAGAGCCGGTGGCCTGGGAGTAAAATAGAGCATGCCACAATTTGTTTTCTGCACGTGATTTAGCGCAGACAAATTGCGGCCGTCTGCATAGGATGGCATATTGTAATGCAATTCTATGCAGGCGTGTACGGGCGGAAATCTTCGGGAAATCCCGCCCCAAATTTCCGCCCGTGTACAGGAGGACACAGGACAGAATATTCTGCAACAGTGTTACCGAAAATTTCCCCTTGCGGAATATTCAGCACCAGAATTCGCACGGCTAATGTGCGATATGTAAATGTGGAATAAAAAATAGCAAACTTCTGCTGCAGCTCCGCATCAAAATCCACAGTTAGATGTGTGGATTTTGCTGCGGAATTCCGTCTGATGTAAAAGAACCCTAAGGGCTGTCTCATGTGAGTGCATTTGTGTGTACATTGCGCAGAGAATTGAATGTTTTCAATGGGCACACTCTCATCTTCTCTTTTTGTGTGTACATTTTGGGTACATGGAATAATAGCAACATGCTTTATTTTTGTGCGTATTTTGCACACCAAAGGCCCCCATAGAAGTCTATGGGGGTGCGCAAATGTGCACATATGTACTTGCAGGTATGTGCAAAAAACTGCATACCTGTGAGTATAAGAATCTCATTTGGCTTAATAGCCATTCAAATTCCCCTGCCCCTGTTTGGTAGCAGAACCTGTGCAGGGTATTAGCGCAGGCATGTGCACGCAAAACACTCCTTTAGGGCTTGAACACAATACCTATGTACAGATAAGATAGGGCGGGACCTATCTTCCTGCTATTCTTTCAAACTCCTGTGTAATAGCATGGGGTTTGACAGCAGACGAGAGGAAAAAAACCTCATTCATGTACAACTCTGCTCCGTACCAGCGAGCGTAGTTTCACATATGTCCGTCTAAAACTGCCCTTACTACTCAAATATGTTGCGCAGGAGCGAGCGTTTTTTTCATTTACACTCATCTGAGACCGCCCTTATATACCAACAGGGTAGGTGTGTCCTTCACACCAAAATTTTTATATATAAACAGACATGACATGTATATTCACTAGCTTTGGGCACATTCACACAAACAGTATTCTTGCGTGAATTTTCTGTGATACAATTCGCACAAGACACACGAACATGAAATCCATTCTTTTGAATAGATTCATTCATATGAGTGAGTAAAAAAAATTGCAGCATGTTCAGTCTCTGGGCATTCGCTTCACAAATTGTTTGCAATGGGACCTTGAAAGACATTGCATGGCACTCGCATGCGATGCGATATTTCCCACTGAAGTCAATGGGAAACACTTGTGATCCTTTCACACGCATGGATTACAATTTCACAGAAGTGATGTAATTTTTAATCAAACATGCTTTGCATCGCAGTGAAAATCGCATGTTGGCAAGCGCACACGCCCATGTGAATGCAGCCTAAGACCCCATTTACACGGACAGATGATCGCTCAAAAGACAGTTTGAGTGACAGTTTTGAGCGATCATCTTTGCATAGTCTATAGTAGCTAATTAGCTACTAAAGAGCTAATCAGGCACAGCGGGATACCACTGCTATTGCTTGGCAAGCAATACAGCTGTTTTGCGTAAGCAAACAGCTGCATTGTTCTCCACACTTACAGCTCGTGTCCTGCTGTGAATTGCCAGCGGAACAAGAGCTGAAAGAATCTTATTACCACTGCCGACTGTGATAACATCCTGCACCGCTGATAAGAGTTCATTGCTTAATTCAAGAAAACTAGAATTGAGCGAGGAACGACTCGTGCACGAAAACTGCACGATGTCCGTGCATTTAGACCCAACGATTCTCACTCAAAAGATTGCTTTGTGCGAACTTTGAGCGAGAATCGTTGGGTCTAAATGGGTCTTAAGTGTGTCAATATAGATGGATGTATCACAGCAATGTGTGAAGTTAACCCTTTCCATTATCATTCTCATTGAATCTGCAATAAATCTATTTTACAACTCTCCCTCCCTCCGCATACAGCCGGACTTTGAATGGTCAGGCTTGGTTTCGGACATAGGTGTCGGTCCCAGAGATGGAACCTGCATCTGTCAGACTTTTATAGTACATAAAAGTCCTATATAGGAATAACCTTTGAAGTGATTGCCGATGGATACTGTCTGTGTGGTTTTGCCGGTGTGCATGGACTCGCTGTGTTTGCATACGTAGGGTTCCTCCGGGAACTCTGGATTCTTCCACACGTCAAAATAAATATTGATCTATTAATTGACTTCCTATGAAATTGGCGGTAGTGTGTGAGTGATGACAATCGGTGTACAGTGCTGCGGAATAGTGGATGTTGGAAGTCTATAAGTAATAGGAAATGCAATGGGAATGTACAGTAATGTAGCCCTCTGGAATAGAATGATAAATGACGCTCCTCTTTAATGTTTTTCCACTCTAGTCACCTCTTTAATACTTATTGCAGGCATACAAGTACAACATTAAATCATTTATTGCCTTAAATATTTTTTCTCCACTGTTGCCGCCGTGTGACAACATGTGTACTTAAGAGATTTGGGTGCAGAAAGATCATGAATCACTGGAAAAAAATAATCGAAGAAGAAAATAGGCAAATCAAACATTTTTAACATTAATCAAGAAAAAAATGACGGGTGTTATTCGAGCGAGTGGACAGTGATGTATGGGAGACCCAAGGCGTAGTGTATTTATGAGTTGCGTTATGTATTGCCTTCTCTATTATGCATTAGCATCAGTGATATTCTCGGCAGCCAATGGCCTTCCAGCTTCTCAATGGGGAGGACATATTCTATGATTCAGAAGTAATACGCTGTGAAAGGCTGACGTTTATGTCTCATCATTATTATACACTTGTCTTTACCTAAAGGCAATTTGAAGACACTGAATTTGCTGGTATTTAAATGCCAGGGTGGTGTGTGTAGTATACATTGACTTCAATGACACAACCTCTGTACGTCCATAGTTACGAAGAAGAAAGAAATACCATTGTATTGCCATGGAACAAGTTAGATTGCTTATTGCATACAGTTCGGAGCACTTCACAATAAGTTATACAATAAGACTCTACAATCTGTTGTGGTGTGGGAATATGCATTAAAACGCATGTAGGCTTGACCTGCCTGTCAGGACACATGGATATACAAACCGTAACATCAAGCACTGGGCCTACAGCTATATGGGAACAGGTGGACTGATGGCCTCATGAGCGCATCGCTGCATATCATATATCGCTATTGCAGTTCCGAGGTAAAAATATAGCTCGGAGCTGAATACAAAATGGCCGTATGTCATAGATCAGTAAATAGCTAGAAAAAGAGCTGTTGTCAAACAGTATAATCCAGGATGTAAAGTTGTCATAGATTGCGATAACGTCTTCAGCATTGAAAATAGTATATCGGCTGTCTCCTACCAATTAAAGCTATGCTTACCGCAAAATGAATATTAGGAGAACTAGGGTCGGATTCACATGGACGTATTTGTGCACAAAAAAATTGTGCAGAGAATGAAGGCAATAGTTTTCAATGGAATGGTACACATTGACCTGCTCTATTTGCGCACCAAAGGTCCCCAGCAAAATCTATGAGAGGTGTGCAAATGCAAGCTCAATGTGTGCGCAAATGTGCAATATGCTGTGCAATTCCATGAAAAGAAGAACACATCTGGATCTCATTAGGCTTAACAGCAATTTATATTGCGCCGACATGCACACAAACAAACTTCATTCATAGAGCAAATACGTTAGCCCATTAGCGCATATGCTCGTGTGAAGGAGCCCTAAGCCCAAAAGTGGGTGGTACACAGTGTAGGACACTTTCACACTATCAGGGTGCGTTCACACGAGCGCATAAACGACGCGTTTTTGCGACCAAACGTATATACGTGACCATCTGAGGCATTGGTTTCGAATGTATTCGTTCACATGGGCGATTTTACGGCGTGTAAAAAAAGGCAACCCGAAAAAAACGGAACATATGCGACCGAAATACGCGCCAACGCATATTCGATGGCCGAAAAGATAGTTTGCAAAGTAGGAACAAACGAAAATACGCTTTCTAGCTCTGGTCGTGATCGGCGAAAAACGTTCTCTCGGGCGATTATACGTTGCGCTCGTGCGAACGTAAATACACCTACGCTCGTGTGAACGCACCCTCAGAGTGGGGGCAGATGTTATCATTAGGTGAATTGCTGCATCACCGATGCAAAGATTACAGAGAACGAATATCGTTCAAAATAGTGTTCAAACTAACGAAAGTCAACGATAATTGTTCAGTGTAAACGCAGCCAACGATTGAATGACGAATGATAACTCATTCACTTTTCGTTCATAGTTCATACAAATCATCGTTGGCTCGTTCACTTATCGTTCGGTTTACACACTGACCATTGTGTCTTCTCAACGTATTTGTGCATTGAGTGAGGTTGATTTGCCCGTGTATCAGTGCATTGCACCAGGGGCGTAACTATAGAGGATGCAGGGGATGCGGTTGCACCCGGGCCCAGGAGCCTTAGGGGGCCCATAAGGCCTCTCTTCTCCATATAGGGAGCCCAGTACTATGAATAAAGCATTATAGTTGGGGGCCCCGTTCCAGGTTTTGCATTGGGGCCCAGGAGCTTCAACTTACGCCTCTGCATTGCACTATATTTTTTTGCGCCCACAGGTCCTGTTTATATATTTCCATGACCCCCCCACCCCATCCTGATTTATAAGGCTATTTAGCCTAACTAGGTCCAAATGTGTTCTTTTCCCTATGACTTTGCACAGTGTTTCACTCTTCTACTTGTGTATTGCACGCACATTTGCACCTCTCCCCCCATTGACTTTCCATGGGGCCTTTTGGTGCAGAAATACGCAGGAAGATAGAGCAGGTATTATTTTTTTGCGTGCGACCGAAGCCCGTTAATGATAATAAACAAACTGACACTACTTTCAAGTGCACAATGCGCAGTGCAAATACGTCCATGTTAAGCCGCCCCAATTCTGACATTGTTTACTCGTTCAAACGAGAAATCGGCTTCTCTAA
The DNA here is from genome assembly GCF_035609145.1 of Eleutherodactylus coqui. Classification (NCBI taxonomy): domain Eukaryota; kingdom Metazoa; phylum Chordata; class Amphibia; order Anura; family Eleutherodactylidae; genus Eleutherodactylus; species Eleutherodactylus coqui. The sequence continues at coordinate 118,001,384 of NC_089840.1, read as the reverse complement.
ATGGACCCTTACACTATAAATCTGGTGCTTGAGAGATGTTCTTGAAAATCCCATCATCGGAGGGAATACTTTGTATATTTATACATCATCCATAAAGAAGCACATTTTAACAGACTCTATACTAGGAAGAGTGAAGACGTGTACTATGGTACTGTTATTAAAGCCTTCAGCATCTTTAATCGATTTGACCTCCTAAAGTGATCACTTTGATTAATGTTATCTCGCACACTCCATTGACAACTGTATATACTCAGCAAAATGTTGAAAATGAAATTTCACCTTTGATTAATTTTGCCTATGCAGTTAACAAAGGGAACATCTAGAAAGGATACCCATGCCTTATTATCCTTCACCTAGTTGTCAAGTTTCATATTACAAAGTAATAAGTTGTCAAGTTTTATTTTAGAAAGTAATATCCTTTTGTTGCCCAGAAACCGTCGATGAGCTGCTGTTGACTGATCTATTATTGATATTTCTCCACTTATTTCTCTAAACACATAATGGTGTGATGTGAATGCGATGACTCTCATATCGGCCTCTAAAAGGACTTACCAAGACAAGACTACTACATAGGAGCTGGACACAAAATACCTTCTCCAGATCGGATGTAATTTATAACCCTAATTAAAAAAGGGAGAATTAACCCAAAACTACTAATACAAGTACCTACCTAAAAGCAGAGCACCCGCCCTGATGAGGGCAACGCTATGCCAGGAACCCGTGGTGACCCTAACTCTTCTTAGTTGAAAACAGGGGCAATGGTTGTTATAGTGTATAACAATGTATATAACAACAAGTCAGGAGATAGTTGTAACTTCACCTCGGATTATACTTAACTCAAACTGACTTATCTGAACTGTAGTACAGCACAGGAGCCACCGACTGGACCAAAAATGCCTTCAGCTAGGAGTATAATTGGTGTCCTCTGTGAGAAGGATTCGGAATAAATGTAAACAGACAGACGCTGGTTGGCCGGCTGGGACACATGTCCTCCAGCCAACCAATCCATCCACACACCAATAGAGGAATACTTATGCCAGCATCCAACGCCATAATGACACTGAGCATGTGCCAGCCCGGGGATGAAATGGGCAGGGGCCTATGCTGTGACATCACCCGGTCCCAATCCGACATGGCGGGCAAATCATGACGAAGGCCTTTTAAAAGCGATTGCTGCCAGTCTGACTTCCATAATACTCAGTAATCAGTTGTTCTTACCAGGGGAAGCCACATCTGCCTACTCATTTCCCTTGCAGCGGCTGAAAATGAACCATTATATGGCAGCTGTACAAATTAATGGTTGTATCTTTAATGCATGTTCAGGTCTAACAGAGCGAGAATTGTCCTAGCAGAGGGACCACATTAAAACAGCCATTTTTGTACGCATTCATGTGCTACTGAGATGAGATAAGCAACTCTAGCTATTCATACAAGCTATACTTTGAAGAAAATAAAGTTACAATCACATTTGTCTATATTAATTGATAGTTTGCTTGCTGATAGTTTCCGTGCGGTATCAATTTGTTTTTCCACTGGGGTAGTAAAATTGTGCAAGCCATGACTTCCTGACTTGATTTAGAGATACCATAATGCACCCTCTGAGCAATTTACATCACAAAACAAATGGGGACATTTACAAAAGACAGTACGCCAGAATGTTGGCATCCAAAATTGCTAAATTTTGCACAAGCACCGCATGCGCAAAAATCTTATGACTTATCTTCCATCTGCATGTGTCCCGCTTCATATATTCAGCGCACCGTGTGCTGGGGAAATTTTGCTAATCCCAGTGCAGGAAGTGCCAGGCTTAGTAAATTTCCCCCAAAGTTCTCTGCAAACTGAGGCCTTTCCCATTGGTATCTTGTACCCTAACATGCAGCTTCATGAATGCTACCCAGGATGTACATTGGTCTTGGCATCCAATCCTCCATTGCGCTTGGCAATTGCTTGAGTTCTTATTACTTATGTTACAAATGTTCATTTTTCTTTTGTGTAGTATCATATATAAGAGCCAATGGCTGAGATAACTGAATTAATCACTGCGCAAGGTGTATAGAGCCGCCAAGGTGTGGTATGTATGTCACACAACAGTGTGATCCAAAATTTCACAGTTATCTCATCTCTTAATCAATAAGACAGCGACACATGCTGCTAGGAAATCTGTCGCATGAGTTGTTTAATAAAGTCAGATTAGAGATTCTAAGCAGCTAAAGATCACACCAATAGAGTTTTTATGCTTAAATTAAAGCTTTTCCAGGTGGAATTTTAAATATTAAGATCTTTGCGGGGTCCTCTAAATCTAGAAAATGCAGAATTTGCCCACATCTGAAAACTATCCCAGAACTGGACCCAAAATTGTTTGCTGTTTCTTTGTCACAGTGGATAATAATTAGCCTACAGATTAAGTTCTGTTGTGGGACACATTCGGCATATACACTAGAGAAAATTCCAAGATACTGTATACACTGAACTTATAGCCCCGATGTATGTCATACAGTTACATCTGCTGCACATTGTTAAATACTTTCCACTGAAAAGCATCCACCAGATTAAACCTCAGTTGATTCAGGAAAAGACAAAAAGCCCACCCATGAACGGTATAGAGCAACTGGCCGTAGAGTAATAAAAACAATTCCATCCTTATCCCTACTTGCATTAGGAGAGACCCCTGGATGAAAATAATACATCAATATCAGTAGTTCTGTACCTTGTTTTTTCAATATCTACCTTTTTTTTATCTATCCACACTTTCAATGATTGGCAAATGTCACTGGAGCATATTCCATAATGTTACAATACTTTAAAATTTCAGATGTGGTATCCGCAAAGATAATAACTTGTTATAAAAATCAAGCACCTAGGAGTTGTCATTTTTCGGCAAAACGCGACATGACTAGATGATGGTCTTAAAAGTGGTTTTACCCTTGGCTTATAAAAAGGCTCTCAGAGGCTACTCATGTGTAGTGGACCATTTTCTCCACTTGTACATAGCTTGTTGACCACTTGAAAAAATTTCGCCTAGTTAACAGAGTCTGAAAGGGGGTGAATTATCGGAAAGCGAGAAGCTGGATGGTCATATCAATGAATTGCCCACCACCTGGGCCATTCTGACCAGACTGTTGGGAGGTGCTGGACCAGTGGATGCGTGAGAACATGCACACAAAGCGACTGGGCTCAGGACACCCTTTAGAGACTACCAGTAGAAAGGATCACTTGATTGTCCTTTAAGCACGAGCAGCTCCAACTGTTTCATTGTACACCATCCAGAGACAGGTGGCACTATTATTACAGGCTCATGTGAACCTATGCCCAACCATATCAAATCTTGCATCCAACATGGCCCAACGTGGTATGCGGCACCTTGCATCAAATCCAACCTAGAGGAGGCCCAACAGACTCCTAGAGCCTCCCTTCAAGTGTTCAGTTTTCTCCAATAAATTATCCTTTTGCTCTGATATTGTAATCACTTGTTTATATCAGCGTTACAATCACACAGAGAAAGTTTCATTTGATTTTGACAACTCCTTCAAGATGCTTAATTTTTTTTCTTCAGAATGATTGTAGCTTTATTAATTATGACCATGCATCTAGCTGACAAAAAAATAAATTTATCAACTTACTGTACTGATTTCTATATGAAATAGCCATAGTCTTCAACTGTTTTATTATTTTTGTTTCTTTTTGGTAGTGCTCTATTTCACAGTTTTTAGATGCTCAAGTGGTTGGATTTATTTCTTGAGCCTCAAGCACACTGAGCCTTGGGTAAAGCAAAATGGGGAGATGCAATAAAATGGGTTTTTGTTTTGATCAGCAGGAATTCTCCTGCTAAGTGTTCATTCATTGTCTTCTAGTTTGTTGTTGAAGCAGTTGCTATGTAACTGTCCCACAGCTAATCCAGTAACATAGGTCATCTGACTACACCGATAGGGCCCAAGCTCATTTGGACAGGAGTTTCTGATTGGCCAGCCTCTCTTTAAATATTCTTGGCTTCTGCACGGTGTTGCTTGGTATAGCATAAGCTATGTGTGCTTTAATCCAATATTTCAGGTAGGGCTTCTATTAGGAATAGCTGTAAAAATACTCAGTGGGACAGTGGTGTCTGGTGTTAGGGTAAGCATCTCGTAGATAAGAGAATGCTAGAATTACTTTTAGTAAATGTTCCTGTCAGTTTGTTATTATCGGTTTATTATTATTCATCTGCTCTATTATCTGATTACCATCATCATCCATTTGTGCCATCTTTTGGTTACCATCTCCATTCTGTTCCTGTCATTTATGGCGAGTTCTTATTCTTGCATCTTTGTTACCTACTGGTATTGATACATGCTTCATATTATTGCTCATTTTTGGCATAATTAGGCCCAACTGTAAGTCCTGGGGGTATTTGCATAATGGTAGACACTGTAAGTACCCAGGAATGGTGATTGCTATAGGTAAAGTGCAGTTGTGCTGTCTTGTGTCTATCCAGAATCTTTACAATTTTATGCAGAGAAACTTCAGAATACTAACATCTTGATATAAATCATCTCACACAAACAGAGTCAAAGGATACAGCAATAATTAATTTAAACTTTTGTCTTGTAAGTGACATGACCTTTTCCCAAGACAGAAGGGTCTAAAATCTCTTTCTTTTAAACAAATAAAATGTCAATGTAGCTTAATGATGTTAGCAGCAGCGTTCAGTAGGGGCTATTCTTCCAGTAACAGAATACTAATTACATTATCCTGTATTTATATAACTCACTGTTTTCCATACAGGCCTTCAGTTAACCTCTGCATGGCTATAAACACTCATTGTAAAAAAATACCAAGTATCTGCAAGGAGTGGTCGGAATCAAATGAAACTTTCTATGTGTGATTGTAGCATTGAGTGATTACAACATCAGAGCAAATTGTGAAAATTTGAGGCTCTAGTACCCTGCTGGGCTGCCTCTAGCTTGGATGCAAGATATGATACGGCTGGGCATTGAGGCATATAGGTTTTGTATGATATTAAGCAGCATATCAGTCCACATTTGCTTTAACTGAGCCAATATATTGTGCAAATTGGTAGGCTGTCGAAGTTGACATCCCAAATGGTCATATACATGTTCTATTCATGATAAATCTGGCGACCAGTCAGCCATGGAAGTGAGACAATGTTGTGAAGACATTCCTGTAACCCCCTTGTATTCTGCTGAAAAATGCCTCTTGGAAGCCGCCATGAGAAGAACACGTGTGGCCGCAGGATGTCCTGAACATATAACTGAGCTGTCATTGTCCCTCAAACCACTACTAGGCATGACCATCGGCATATACGATGCCTCCAGGACCATCACATCATTAGTGGGGGCAGTGTGCTTCTGCACAGCAAAGGCAGGATGGATGTGATCAGCCCTAGGACTCCAGACACAAACACTTCTGCCATGTGTGCTCAAACTAAGCCTGGATTTGTCGCTAAAGACAACCCTGTTCCACTCTGTAGCATCCAGTCTCATAGTTCATAATACCACTGCAAACAGAGGTGAAAATAGGTGTGTTTCAAAGGCCATACACCTAATGGATGCCTTGAGACCAAATGTCCTTCAGCCAAGCGCCTGGAAATGGTTCCATCAGGCCAGTAACGATGGCACCACCTGTCTCTGAACGGCAGATAACGAAACTGTTGTCGGGTGATCAGCCTATTCTCTCTACTGGTGATCTGTAAAGGGTTTCTTTAGACCAATTTCCCTTGTGTGCCCTCACTCATTCACTGGTGTCCACACCTCCCAACAGTCTGCTCAGATTGGCCGAAGTGGTGGGCAATTTATTCATATGACCATCCAGCTTCTTGCATTCCAATAATGCGCCCCTCTCAAAATCTCTTGCGTCATAGAAGTGTCTAGTGGTCAACAAGCTCTACACAAGCAGACAAAGAGGTCACTACACACAAGGGGCCTCTGACAGCCTTTATATAGGCCAAGGGGGAACCACATTTAGAGCCTCAGAATGCAAGACCATTCATCTAATCACACCACAACTCTAATCATTTGCATATCTGCCTGAGATCTAACTGCATGTTGAGTTTTGCAGCGAAATGATAACTTTAGGTGCTTGATTTTTTTTACAATGAGTGTATAATTCCAATACACCATATGCCATTAGGTCTCAGTTGTTGCTTATTGACTCCTATTGTAAAAATAAAAAAAATAAAAAAAATATATATATATTTATATATATATATATATATATATATATATATATATATACACGGTATATATAGTGTGGTATGTGTTTTTACAGGATCCCATTGTTTTGAAAAGTTTTGTTGGTAATTCTGTCAATACAGTGAATAAACGTTATTCCGAATTGTACTAACTAGTATACACATATACTAGGACACATTCAGTATATATTTGGGGGCAATAATGATTGATGATTGATGAATGGATGAACTAAGGACTAGTTATGCACATACTTCAAAGCTCAATGGATACTTAAAGGGGTTGTCCCGCGCCGAAACGGTTTTTTTTTTTTTTCAACCCCCCCCCCGTTCGGCGCGAGACAACCCCGATGCAGGGAGGTAAAGAAAGCTCACCGGAGCGCTTACCTGAATCCCCGCGCTCCGGTGACTTCTCTACTCACCGCTGAAGATGGCCTCTTCCTCCGTGGACCGCAGCTCTTCTGTGCGGTCCATTGCCGATTCCAGCCTCCTGATTGGCTGGAATCGGCACGTGACGGGGCGGAGCTACACGGAGCTACACGGAGCCCCATAGAAGACTGCAGAAGACCCGGACTGCGCAAGCGCGGCTAATTTGGCCATCGGAGGGCGAAAATTAGTCGGCACCATGGAGACGAGGACGCTAGCAACGGAGCAGGTAAGTATAAAACTTTTTATAACTTCTGCATGGCTCATAATTAATGCACAATGTACATTACAAAGTGCATTATTATGGCCATGCAGAAGTGTACAGACCCACTTGCTGCCTCGGGACAACCCCTTTAAAAGCAATGATTTGATTATTAATATAAACTACCAGGGCAGTATTGTACCTGTAGATCTAGGCAATGGATTGGATATAAAATAATAAAATGTGCTGTATTCACACCCAGCTCCAGACTATGCAGTTCAAGTGAGAGTATACAGATATTATTGCTGCAGCCAATTACTGCACACCGCTATGGCCTGTGTTTCTCCCTAATGAAAGGAAATGCACCCTCGCCTGAGCATGCACATGTATGGGGGAGTTGGGAGGGACAACTTTCGATCTAATGAGTGTTTTGCTATCAAAAGTGTATGGGCAGAAGTTTTACCCTAACTCACCAATAGGGGTGCGAACAATAAAAGTTCTGAGTGATCTTAAAAAAAGATAGTTGGAATAAAAGTGATTGATTTCTTTTGTACACAATAGAAATGTTCCTATAAAAAAGTGGAAGTATTATTTGTATGAAGTGCTACATTTGGGTTGAGTGATGGCAGGTGGCAGGATGAGTCATCTGGCACTATATAACAATGACATTGGAATTTCTGCTCTAAATTACAATTAATCAACTATAGATTTCTAATTTTTAATACAGAATTTTTAGATTGACTACAAGACTAAGCATGTATTGCATCAACTTCAGAGAAAAGTGAACCAGACTATAAATGAATTATCGTAGATATACAGTCTTCTAGGAATCATGATTCCATAGGTGTTCATATTGTTCGCCTACACTAAACATCTATATCTAGGTATAAAATTCTGCCCGCCGCCATACACAGCTGCTTGGGACTATCTCCAACAGACCAGATGCTCTAGAAACCTTTACAATATGGTAACATTTCCAGACACGGTTCCCTGATGAGGCATTGCTTTATATTACCATGGTCTGTAGGATGAAACAAGTAGGTTATTGAATTTGCCATCATACCTCTGTATATGAGACTGGACCCTGCTGCCATCTGTCACATCTGCACTTCAATAATAAAAGGTGATTACATGCGTGAAAACAGATATTATCAGAGGCAAATAATTACATGATAACGTGTAGAGGCTTCTTTATGTGTAAACAGCTGTAAAAACAATGTTATGTTTGTAAAGTGGTTGATTCTCACTAAGCCAATATACAGGCAGGAAAATGTCTTTCACAAAAAAAATGGAAAAATTTGGCTAATTCAGTTTTAGAAATATTCTGTAATATAAAATGTACTAAATACTGGCTCTATATAGTAATAGTGATTACAGTGCAGTTACCTCCAGTGATCACAAGTCATGTTGTCTCTTTTTGGGATCGTCCATATTCAGTTTTCTTGTTTTCAAACATGAGTCGCCTCTGTACACCTTCCCCACCCTTCTGCTGCAACCCCTATTCAACTTTTCAGTGCCCTCACCATAAAATAATATGTCTGCTGTGGTCTCATTTAATAATTAGTGACCCCATATGCCCCGCTGCTACAACTCCGGCAGTGTCAGGTATGCCCGTGGGCCGTAGCCTTTCTGCTGCTCCCTAAACTAATAATTCAATAAAACAATTAAAAGTCCCCAAATGTATATTATTGTAATCATTAATACTACATCGGTTTTTTACATAAATACAGCACCAGAACCAAGATCATTAAAGGGATAAATTGTAAACTCAAGTCAGCCTCGGCTATTTAAATTCATACTTCCTAATGTGACCTAAACAATGGTAAGTTATGATGGAAGTTGTCAGTTCACAAACAAGAATGCTACTACTCATCATCACTCTACAGATCAGACAGTGACTATGTAAGTACTGATCAAAGGCAGCCAGTAGCAGAATAAACAATGACACTGTGACTAACACATGATATCATCTGTAGTTAGCATCTTCATTTTCTTCTCCATCCAGTCCGGACTGACATGACGACTTCTACTGTACACAAATTGGCTCTTCAGAGGTAGCCACACAGAGATCTTTGGTTCTTTGCTTTTTCATATACGACTCATAGACAGAGCAGAGGGCAGCATGTGTGAGTTTTATTAGTGAAGTTAACCCCTTCGACTCGTCGGAGATTTGTTAGCGGAGCCCTGCAGTGTCCCCTTCATCTTATTGGAGTGATGTGCCCTGCAGTTGCACACCTCAATGGCCTGCCCTGAGCATGAGTATGCTGCTCTGGATCCCCACCAATAAGCTGATCATCTGTCCCACTGTCAGCGCCTAAATAACCATGAAGACCGCAGCTCATTTTTTGCACTGTCTTGCATCCTGTCACCACCTGTCACCACCACCAATGAACTTCTCCTTACCAGCCATAATACTAGTATCTCCTCTTTGGCCCTGCATAGCACTAGTGTCCTCTTTCTGTTGCTCCACTAGATAATGGTATCCCTCTGCCACCCTTCCTCTAAATGTCCAGCAACATAAGTTTAACCTACGGTCTAGCCAGTTTAGATGCTGCTTTTCTGTCTCTCGGTCAGTGCAGGCTTCTCCTTTTCCCCTGTCTGGCCAGTACTGAGGGAGCAGCCTGTAGTAACTGAGAGACAGCACAGCAGTGTCCAGAGCAACTAGAACATAGGTGAAACTTGGGGAAAGGGGAGACGAGTAAACAGTGGGACAAGGGATTGAGCCAATTGGCCTCAGGTCTCCTTGCCCCATGGTCCCCATAGTAGTTGTGTGGTCTGCCTAAATTGGTGTTACGCCACTGCCAGGGGCATAGCTTGAAGATATTGGGCCCAAATGCAAAATCTGTAGCAAGGCCACCCAACTATAATGATTAATTTAATGAGGAAGAAAGACCTTATCTGTTCTAGTCACGCTCGTGTCAGCCTCTTCAAATACTTGTCCATAGTCTTACAAAATATACAGTAAATATGCCTATTGTTGAGTAATTCCCTACTTCTTTACCACACAGGAACCCCTAGAAAAAATTCCCATCTCGAGGATCCCTACCATGTGTGCAACCTATGCTGCAATAGAAACAGTTCTTCAGGGAAATCTCAAATTAGGTTCCATGAAAATCCGTCTGGGAAACAATATTATAGGCTTTTTTCCACATATTCCATATATTTCCAGACAAATAACAGATAATGTATGTCTGCTTCCTCCTGCTTCTGTACAATATTACCTAAATATCAGCTATTTGTTTTTTTTCTACTTAAAGGGTTTGTGTGGTTATCAGACAACATTCCTCTAATAGGATTGCCCATAGTAAAATAATAAACTGAGTAGCACTTATCTCTCCACTGCCGCCAGCATCTCCAATGCTGTTGGGATCAAGCACTGCAGTCCTGCTCTGGTCCTAGTGTTTGTTGTGAGAGCTGATGTCACTGGAAGTCTGGTGACTGCTGCAGCCAATCAGAGGCTGCAGCATCACCACCTTCTCGTGGCATCTGTGTGCATATGCTGAGCGCCATGATGCTAGGAGTTTGGGAACGTGCCTCTGCAACCTCTGATTGGTTGCAGCTGTCACCTAACTTCCAGTGACATCAGCTATCACAACAAACACCGGGACCAGAGTGAGACTGCAGCTTCACATCCCAACAGCATTGGAGAGGTACATACTGCTACGTTTTTTATTTTACTACAAGCAGCCCTATTGGAGGAATATTGTCGGGTAACCACACAACCCCTTTAAAATCAGATAGTGAAGTATATTACATTTTTGTAATCTGTTTTTATTTTCTGATTGTAGATTTTTTTATTCTATGTTCTGTACATGATTATGGGTCTGGCCATGCACTAATTTGGGAGAGTGTTTGAAGCATGCTATATGATATATGCAGAGGTCATTGCACATAGAACGGGAGGAAGTGAGTTGTGGCCATCACCTGTTGTGAATGGTGGATCCTGTGATATATATATATATATATATATATATATATATATATATATATATATATATATATATATATATACACACACCTTTTCATTGTAAACCTGCTTGTGGTGATAAATAGATTACTGCTGAAAAGTTTTTTCTATAGAACAGAAAGCATCAAAGGCTTAGTGGTCAATGGGAAAACTGGAGGATTTCAGGATTTTGTTTAAAATATAGCTCAGTTCCTCAAAACATTGAAGAAAAGATCATCAAAAATTCTTAAGAAATATGCTTAAAGGGAACCTGTCACCAGGATCATGCTGCCCGTTGAACCTGGCACAAATATGCACAGTGCCTCCATGTATGTGTTATTCTGAAACGCAGTAAAATTTCAGAATAAGCACTCTTTGAAGTTTGACTTGAAATACCTGCAAGCTTACAAGCAAGATGCCTAGATTACTAACTAATATAAATTTTAGAGCTTAACACTAGGTAACATAAGCTTAAACAATATGATGAATAGACCAGTATAATAGTAGAGGACTGTGATGGGTCATTTGACAGCCAATCCATTATCTATGATCTCAAAGGAACAACTAAGGACTCCTAGTGATCACATTATCTGACACATGCCATGTCCTAGTGACCCTTTTCAGTCTTTTATTGTTGATATTTATTTATATTAGGCTGTTTTCACATCTGCACTGGAACATTCAGAGGTTCCATTGCACATCTGGCACAAAATACCGGAAGAAACAGCACTGCATGTAGCACTTTTTTGTCCGGTAAAATGCCAAACAGCTGAGCAGAAATTTAATGGACCCCATTATGGTCCTTGTTGTCCATTTGGTGCTGCACGGTTCCGTCATAAGACGGATCCCATTCAGCCAGGGGATTCCCCTTACCTGCTCCCATAATGGAGCTGGAAAGCTTAACCCCTGACGCAGATGTAAAAGCAGCCTTCTTCTTCTCACTCAAAACTCTGGAAAGTGAGAGCAGACTTAAATTATATAGCTCATTAGTCCAGATATGTTATTAAAAATATGCTAGCTGAACTGCTTTAGAACATATTACTGTGAATGTAAAACACTGTATTCATTGCATTAAACATTGCATTAAAATCTTTCTGCAATCACTACTACTACTAATAATCATAATAATTAGAGATGAGCGAACGTACTCGTCCGACCTTGATATTCGTGCGAATATTAGGGTGTTCGGGATGCTCGTTACTCGTAACGAGCACCACGCGTTGTTCCGGTTACTTTCAGTTTCCTCTCTGAGACGTTAGCGCGCTTTTCTGGCCAATTGAAAGACAGGGAAGGCATTACAACTTCCCCCTGTGACGTTCAAGCCCTATACCACCCCCCTGCTGTGAGTGGCTGGGGAGATCTGATGTCACCCGAGTATAAAAATCGGCCCCTCCCGCGGCTCGCCACACATGCCTTGTGACTTAGCTGAGGGAAAGTACTATCGTGCTGGAGCTGCTGTAGGGAGAGCGTTAGGAGTCAGTGTAGGCTTCAAGAACCCCAACGGCCCTTCTCAGGGCCACATCTACTAGTGTGCAGTACTGTGTTAGCACAGTAATTTTTTTTTTTTTTGTCCAAAATTGGATCTGCAGAGCATTGCGCCCAGCAATAAGGACAGAAGTGGGGGTTAGGCAGGGAGAGTGTTAGGAGTTAGTGTAGGCTTCAAGAACCCCAACGGTCCTTTCTAGGGCCACTTCTATCCGTGTGCAGTACTGTCCAGGCTGCTGTTAGCAGTGTTGCATATTTTTTTTTTTTCTCAAAACCGGCTGTGCAGACCATTGCACCCGGCATTAATACTACAGGGATAGAATTGTGTAGGCAGGGCCAGAAGACATTTATTATTCATTGAATACACGCAGTGGGGTCTTCCCTTTGCTAAAAAGGAAAAAAATTATATTTGGCCAGCCTGTGTCAGTCCTAAGGTCTCCGTGTACGTGTGTGCTGCGTGTACAACGTACAAAAATCAGACGCAACCAGCTACGCTTTACTGCAGGCTTGCGCCATTGTCTTTCCTGACTGGCAAATACCTGCTCTGCTAGAGTTAATAACTCTGCTACACTAAAGTTGTGTGTCACTTTTTCAGGGCCACACTACAGTTCTAAAAGTTATTGTTCATTGAATATACGCAGTGGGTCCTTCCCTTTGCCAAAAAGGAAAAGAAATTATATTTGGCCTGCCTGTGTCAGTCCTAAGGTCTGCGTGTATGTGTGTGCTGCGTGTACAGCGTACAAAAATCAGACGCAACCAGCTACGCTTTACTGCAGCCTAGCGCCATTGTCTTTCCTGACTGGCAAATACCTGCTCTGCTAGAGTTAATAACTCTGCTACACTATACTTGTGTGACACTTTTTGAGGGCCACACCACAGATATTAAACTTCTTGTTTTTCATTGAATACACGCAGTGGGGTCTTCCCTTTGCAAAAAAGCGAAAACATTATATTTGGCCTGCAGGCCTGCGCCAATTTATTTCCTGCCTGGGAAATCAAATCACTGGTAATACAGCATGCTGAGGGGTAGGGGTAAGCCTAGAGGACGTGGACGTGGACGTGGCCGAGGACGCGGAGGGCCAAGTGAGGGTGTGGGCACAGGCCGAGCTCCTGATCCAGGTGTGTCGCAGCCGACTGCTGCGCGATTAGGAGAGAGGCACGTTTCTGGCGTCCCCACATTCATCGCCCAATTAATGGGTCCACGCGGGAGACCTTTATTAGAAAATGAGCAGTGTGAGCAGGTCCTGTCCTGGATGGCAGAAAGTGCTTCGAGCAAGCTATCATCCACCCACAGTTCTGCGCCGTCCACTGCTGCAAATCCGAATCCTCTGTCTGCTGCTCCTCCTTCCTCCCAGCCTCCTCACTCCACTACAATGACACATGCTCAGGAGCGGGAACACTCCCAGGAACTGTTCTCGGGCCCCTGCTTAGATTGGGCAGCAGCGGTTCCTCTCCCACCAGAGGAGTTTATCGTCACTGATGCCCAACCATTCGAAAGTTCCCGGGGTCCGGGGTAAGAGGCTGGGGACTTCCGCCAACTGTCTCAAGAACTTTCTGTGGGTGAGGAGGACGATGACGATGAGACACAGTTGTCTTGCAGTGAGGTAGTAGTAAGGGCAGTAAGTCCAAGGGAGCAGCGCACAGAGGATTCGGAGGAAGAGCAGCAGGACGATGAGGTGACTGACCCCACCTGGTGTGCAATGCCTACTCAGGACAGGTCTTCAGAGGGGGAGGCAAGGGCATCAGCAGGGCAGGTTGCAAGAGGCAGTGCGGTGGCCAGGGGTAGAGGCAGGGCCAGACCGAATAATCCACCAAGTGTTTCCCAAAGCACACCCTCGCGCCATGCCACCCTGCAGAGGCCGAGGTGCTCTAAGGTCTGGCAGTTTTTCACAGAGACGCCTGACGACCGACGAACAGTGGTGTGCAACCTTTGTCGCACCAAGATCAGCCGGGGAGCCACCACCAACAGCCTCACCACCACCAGCATGCGCAGACATATGATGGCCAAGCACCCCACAAGGTGGGACGAAGGCCGTTCACCGCCTCCGGTTTGCACCGCTGCCTCTCCCCCTGTGCCCCAACCTGCCACTGAGATACAACCTCCCTCTCAGGACACAGGCACAACCGTCTCATGGCCTGCACCCACAGCCTCACCTCCGCTGTCCTCGGCCCCATCCACCAATGTCTCGCACCGCACAGTCCAGCCGTCGCTAGCGCAAGTGTTGGAGCGCAAGCGCAAGTACGCCACCACGCACCCGCACGCTCAATCGTTAACCGTCCACATAGCCAAATTTATCAGCCTTGAGATGCTGCCGTATAGGGTTGTGGAAACGGAGTCCTTCAAAGCTATGATGGCGGCGGCGGCCCCGCGCCACTACTTTTCCCGATGTGCCGTCCCAGCCCTGCACGACCACGTCTCCCGCAACATTGTACGCGCCCTCACCAATGCGGTTAGTGGCAAGCTCCACTTAACTACGGACACGTGGACAAGCACAGGCGGGCAGGGCCACTACATCTCCCTGACGGCACATTGGGTGAATTTAGTGGAGGCTGGGACAGAGTCAGAGCCTGGGACCGCTCACGTCCTACCCACCCCCAGAATTGCGGGCCCCAGCTCGGTGGTGGTATCTGCGGCGGTGTATGCTTCTTCCACTAAAGCACCCTCCTCCTCCTCCTTCTCCTCAACCTCTGTCTCGCAATCTAGATGTGTCAGCAGCAGCAGGACGTCGCCAGCAGTCGGTGTCGTGCGGCGTGGCAGCACAGCGGTGGGCAAGCGTCAGCAGGCCGTGCTGAAACTACTCAGCTTAGGAGATAGGAGGCACACGGCCCACGAACTGCTGCAGGGTCTGACAGAGCAGACCGACCGTTGGCTTGCGCCGCTGAACCTCCAACCGGGCATGGTCGTGTGTGACAACGGCCGTAAGCTGGTGGCGGCTCTGCAGCTCGGCAGCCTCACGCACGTGCCATGCCTGGCCCACGTCTTTAATTTGGTGGTTCAGCGCTTTCTGAAAAGCTACCCACGCTTGTCAGACCTGCTTGTAAAGGTGCGCCGGCTCTGCGCACATTTCTGCAAGTCCCACACGGACGCTGCCACCCTGCGCACCCTGCAACATCGCTTTAATCTGCCAGTGCACCGACTGCTGTGCGACGTGCCCACACGGTGGAACTCTACGCTCCACATGTTGGCTAGGCTCTATGAGCAGCGTAGAGCTATAGTGGAATACCAACTCCAACATGGGCGGCGCAGTGGGAGTCAGCCTCCTCAATTCTTTTCAGAAGAGTGGGCCTGGTTGGCAGACATCTGCCAGGTCCTTCGAAACTTTGATCAGTCTACCCAGGTGGTGAGCGGCGATGCTGCAATCATTAGCGTCACCATTCCTCTGCTATGCATCTTGAGAAGTTCCCTGCAAACCATAAAGGCAGCCGTTTTGCGCTCGGAAACAGAGCCGGGGGAAGACAGTATGTCGCTGGATAGTCAGAGCACCCTCCTGTCTATATCTCAGCGCGTTCAGGAGGAGGAGGAGGAGGATGAGGAGGAGGGGGAAGAGACAGCTTGGCCCACTGCTGACGGTACCCATGCTGGTTGCCTGTCATCATTTCAGCGTGTATGGCCTGAGGAGGAGGAGGAGGAGCAGGAGGAGGAGGATCCTGAAAGTGATCTTCCTAGTGCGGACAGCCATGTGTTGCGTACAGGTACCCTGGCACACATGGCTGACTTCATGTTAGGATGCCTTTCTCGTGACCCTCGCATTCAATGCATTCTGGCCACTACGGATTACTGGGTGTACACACTGCTCGACCCACGCTATAAGGAGAACCTTCCCAGTCTCATTCCCAAAGAGGAAAGGGGTTCGAGAGTGTTGCTATACCACAGGACCCTGGCGGACAAGCTGATGGTAAAATTCCCATCCGATAGCGCTAGTGGCAGAAGGCGCAGTTCCGAGGGCCATGTAGCAGGGGAGGTGCGTAGATCGAGCAGCATGTACAGCCCAGACAGTGCAACAGTCTTTAAGGGCCTGGCCAGCTTTATGGCTCCCCACCAAGACTGTGTCACCGCTCCCCAGTCAAGGCTGAGTCGGCGGGAGCACTGTAAAAGGATGGTGAGGGAGTACGTAGCCGATCGCACGACCATCCTCGGTGACGCCTCTGCCCCCTACAACTACTGGGTGTCGAAGCTGGACACGTGGCCTGAACTAGCGCTGTATGCCCTGGAGGTGCTTGCTTGTCCTGCGGCTAGCGTCTTGTCGGAGAGGGTGTTTAGTGCGGCTGGGGGAATCATCACAGATAAGCGTACCCGCCTGTCAACCGACAGTGCCGACAGGCTAACACTCATCAAGATGAACAAAGGCTGGATTTCCCCAGACTTCTGTTCTCCACCAGCGGACAGCAGCGATACGTAAGCAATACGTAGGCTGCACCCGCGGATGGAAGCTACGTTCTCTCTCACCATCCAAAACGGGGACATTTCTGCTTCATCAATCTGTGTCTAATATTCCTCCTCCTCCTCCTCCTGCTCCTCCTCCTGAAACCTCACGTAATCACGCTGAACGGGCAATTTTTCTTAGGGCCACAAGGTTCACTCATAATTTTTCTAAACAATTTTTAGATGTTTCAATGCTCTGAAATGCATTGGAACTTTAACTTGAACCAATTTTTCGTTAAACTGGGCTGCCTCCAGGCCTAGTTACCACTTAAGCCACATTAACCAAAGCGATTAATGGGTTTCACCTGCCCTCTTGGTTGGCCATGGCCAATTTTTTTCAGGTACATTAGTACTGTTGATACAGCAATTTTTGTGGGCCATCGCCTACAGTGTAATCAAATAAATTTTTAGCCTACCTGCATTAAGCACGACATTACTACCTCAGCTGTGTTGGGCAATGCAATGGGATATTTCTATGTACCGCCGGTGGCTTCCTGGCACCCACCCATGCTGTAGGTGCACACAGAGTTTTTACTACATCTGTACACTTGAAAAGAACCCCAGTCTGACTGGGGCATGCAGTGTGGGCCGAAGCCCACCTGCATTAAGCACGACATTACTACCTCAGCTGTGTTGGGCAATGCAATGGGATTTTTCTATGTGGGTTCCAGGGAGCCACCCATGCTGTAGGTGCACACGGAGTTTTTACTACATCTGTACACTTGAAAAGAACCCCAGTCAGACTGGGGCATGCAGTGTGGGCCGAAGCCCACCTGCATTAAGCACGACATTACTACCTCAGCTGTGTTGGGCACTGCAATGGGATATTTTTATGTACCGCCGGTGGGTTCCAGGAAGCCACCCATGCTGTCGGTCGACAGGGACTTCACAATAGGGAGTTGTACCTGCCTGTGTCTATGAATTAAAAAGCCCGGTCTGACTGGGGCATGCAGAGACACCTTGACAGAATGAATAGTGTGTGGCACATAGGTTCCCCATTGCTATGCCCACGTGTGCAGCTCCTGATGGCGGTGGCACAGGATTCTATTTCTCATTGCTTCTGTACAGCATTGTGGGCTATCGCCCCGCCACTTTTAAAGAGGGTCGCTGCCTAGCCGTGCCAACCTCTGCAGTGTGTGCCTGCGGTTCCTCCTCATGGCAGACGCACTTCTAAATAGACATGAGGGTGGTGAGGCATTAGGGCAGCTGAAGGCTGCGCAGGGACACTTTTGTGTGCGCTGTGGGGGGGAGGGGGGGCGGTTGGGCAGCATGTAACCCAGGAGAAGTGGCAGTGGATTGTTATGCAGGCAGTGATTGTGCTTTGTTGGAGGTAGTGTGGTGCTTAGCTAAGGTATGCCATGCTAATGAGGGCTTTTCAGAAGTAAAAGTTTTTGGGAGGGGGGGGCCCCACTCTTGCCGCTATTGTGGCTTAATAGTGGGACCTGTGAACTTGAGATGCAGCCCAACATGTAGCCCCTTGCCTGCCCTATCCGTTGCTGTGTCGTTCCCATCACTTTCTTGAATTGCCCAGATTTTCACACAAGGAAACCTTAGTGAGCATCGGCGAAATACAAAAATGCTCGGGTCGCCCATTGACTTCAATGGGGTTAGTTACTCGAAACGAACCCTCGAGCATCGCGAAAAGTTCGTCCCGAATAACGAGCACCCGAGCATTTTGGTGCTCGCTCATCTCTAATAATAATGTCAATTTTCTAATCAAAAAAATAGTTTTGCATAGGATTCTGTCATTCCCACTGCAACAGACTTTGGAATGGAGGCTTAGAGTGGGGCCACGGATCCAAGTGTGAACAGAACATTTGATATAGAATAGGTTCCACTGGGTCCCATTATGGTGTCCATCCTTATGATGCAAGCAGCATTATTCTTCTGGCAGAAATTGTGAGGGACCTTTCACACGGAACAGAATTGTCCGCAATGCAAATGTGAATGTCGTCAATTAGTGTGGATTTAATTTAATCATGAAGTTTTGAAGAAAAGATGCGCAGATTTAAACATGCGAGGAATTCCAGACCCATAGGGATAACATTGTGGCACAGAAATGTCCATGCGGACTAATTAATTCCATCCCGTGTGAAATGTCCCAAAGGAGACGTCAAACATAGCCTTTCACATAAATGTGAACACAGCCTGAGTAAAATCTGTGTGCAGCAGGTTATATGGTGGAGGCAGTGCAACAGCTTATGGAGTAGTGTGTATACTCCGTGTGTTGCTTTACAGTACTCCATGCATATGAAGGAGATATTGTTCTTTCCAACAATGCATTGCATATAGGGGAAACACATCCTCTAATATTCCATCCAATGGAGCAAGTCACAATTATTTTTTTCAAATTGTCAAAGGATCAACAAAAAAGAAGCCACCATACATTAGAGGTACTGTACTTTGGTGGGTGCCCTACTATGGAGTTGGGTCATGAAGTTTGTTTCTCCTTAAGGAGAACACCTAGGAGGTGTGTGTGGAGACTTATAAAGCTATCGCTGCTCCTCTGCGAAATATGCAAATAGGAAGATGGATCAATACCTCTGCAGTGACACCTATTGGAAGGCAGCATTCCTGCAAGTCAATGTCAGACTTGCTAAACAAACCTTGTAACAATGACTGGGAATTGTGAAAAAAAAGTCAGAATAACCATACACAGAAAGCTGTTTTGGGGTGATTGCCCCTCATCAGTGTTCAGCAGGTTTCTGGCTTGGCTAGTAGGAGAGAGTGTCTTTTGGTTTTTTAGGTAGAACACCTAGAAGGTGTGTGAGGAGACTTCCAAGGCCATCCATGCTCCTGCGGGAAGGCTGCCTTCCAGTAAGTGACGCTTAAGAGGTATTGTTCCATCTTAACATTTGCTATTATGCAGTTGTGATACAGCCATGCATATTACATAGTAGATTCTTTTCATATTGTCTTCATGGCTACTTTTTGTATAATGAAGCCTTTAAGGCTATACCAGATCAGTTTTCACATGGTTGCTGGGGAAGCCTGACAGACCTAATTTACTTTGATGAACTCAACTGGGGTTCTACCAAGGTTCTGATATTTTTGATGTTAAGAACAGCCCTGCTGATTCTGCCTTTCTTGCCATCAAAAAACACCAAAGGAGGACTGAAATCCCCGAAAGAGACTGTGAACAGTGGCATGGCCATAGCTTTAGAAGTTACTGCTGTGTTACAAATTACAACGTCAGATAAAAAGTTGAGAACATTAGTTAATAGCCAGCATGTTAGACCACCGTCAATAAGTACACGTGTAGGTGCAGCAAATAGCCGATCCTCAGTTGCAGATACAAGGTTTAACATGCCGGCTGAATTAATTCTTCATAGGTATTGAACCAGGGTAACATTGCTTAGCTTTTCTTCTCCTTTATCAACAAACCATCTACCACAGGCATGCTTTCATCCTGCCAATTCTTTAAGTAGCAATATCCATGCCAACTTCTTCACAGCTTGCAAATGCCTAGAAATATGATTACACTGACCCATAATTACAGGGCAAACTCACTGTTTCATTTTCCCTCAACCTGTTTAAGAAATATTTCATTTAATACAAAAGAAATCCTTTTATCCCGTGTCTACAGTATGCTGAGAAATCTCATTACTTTCTCTTGCAAACAGACAAATTTAGCTTGAGATAATGAAGTTTACGCTAAACCCAAATACATGAAAATTTAGACTTTATGCTATTCAATGTCTTACTTTCGCACTCTATAATACATATTTTTGTGACTCAGGAAAGCAAATTAAAAGTCTATAGGCGTCTGTTGAAGTAAGCAAAGTATGCGCATATTGAGTCACTGGCATAAGCTCTTGCACCTGACTCATGGAGTTCCAACCAGTTTCGCCAGCAATTTACATGTAATTAGTAAAAAACAATAAGGCTTCTAGGAAATGTTTTCCTAGTGTTGTTATTGGCCTGCGCTGACTGTTATTCAATATCACTGAGCCAACAACATCAGGAGCTCAACCTGATTTGCATTACAGCACATTAGACAATTGCAATTAGCAAGTTACCATATATACCTGAGTATAAGCCTGGTTTTTCAGCACATTTTTTTTGGTACTGAAAAAGCCCCCCACGGCTTATACTTGAGTCAGGGAAGGATTAAAAAAAAAACCTCTTCATACTCACCTCCCAGCCGGCGCCTGTGTCCCTGGCGGTGGTGCAGCAGGTTGCTTGAATTCCTGTGTTCCCAGCGGCGATGCGGCAAGCTGCTGGAAATCTCCCCACTGTCCTCTCTGCTCATCTCTGTCATCCCCTGGCGTCAACGCTGCGATTGGATCGAGCGCTAGCCAATCACAGCCAGTGCTCGATCATTCACAGCTAATCATAGGCTGCTTTAGAATTTTGCCCGCTGTCATCTCCCTGCTCGGCTTTCAAATCCCCCGCCGTCAGCGCTGTGTAAGTAAGCGCTGTGATTGGATCGAGTGCCGGCTGTGATTAGCTGGCGCTCAGTCCAATCACAGCGCTTACTTACACAACACTGACAGAGATGACAGAGCTGAGCAGAGAGGATGGCGGGGGATGACAGCGGGGAGAATTCACGCAGGTTGCCACACAGACGCCGGCTGGGCGGTGAGTATTGAGGTTTTTTGTTTTTTTTTACTCAGCATATACTCGAGTATAGCCAGGCTTATACTCGAGTCAATAAGTTTTCCCAGTTTTTTGTGGTAAAACTTATTGACTTGGCTTATACTCAGGTCGGCTAATACTCGAGTATATACGGTATTTAATGCAGTATAGTGATGGACGTATGCCAACTTGGTGGTCTTTACAAAGTGAAACATCCCCCTAAACCAGTGTTTCCCAAACTCCTGTCTTCACGAACCCCCAACAGATCAGGTGTTCTGGATTTCCAAAATATTGCACAGGTAATGTAATTATTGTCAGTGCCTCAGACATTGCTGCAAGTGTTCTCTCTATAGGATAACCTCAGATCATGGGTGGTCTTGAGGCTGGAGCTTGAGAAACACTAGTCTACTTTCACGTGAAGGGCCTCTCACCTAGCCAAGCAGTACCCTACGGAACAAAACCCTAAAACATTTTTTAAGAGTCACTTTTCCTTATGGAGAAGACTGTATTTTGGCTTATATCCTTGGTTATGTTGCAAGACCTGTTTAAAGGGTTGGACATTGGCTTACAGGGTTGATATCCAGTAGGTGGCAATAGATAGCCAGCTTTTTTGCTTCTGATTGAGAGCTTATTTGTATGATGACAGAACCATGAAGAAGGCGTAAGGATGGTTTCACACGCAAGTTTTTTGTGAATAAGACAGTTTTTCTGGCAGTTACTTTGAGCCAAAGTCAAAAATTGATTCAGAAGATATGGGAAATATAAAGAAAAACTTATAGTTCTCCTTTCTGCTGGATCTACTTCTGTATTCAGGGATCTTCATGAAATCCTAAGATTTGTACGGGTCTTGGCAGCTACAAGTCCTATGTTAAAATATATTACGTTATTTTAAGCAGATCGGACTACATCAGACTTTTTCTTGAGTAATTTTGTTTTCGTATTTTTATAATATGTGTACCAGCTTTTATCAACACAGAATTTGGGAGATCTGCCATAATCTTAGAACTAGTAGTAGTAGCAGCAGTAGTAGTAATAGAAATACTATCATAGTATTTGCAGTAGTAAAGGTTTTAGCAGTATGAAATGAATTATTAGAGTAGTGTTATTAGTAGTAGCAATAATAGAGGTGGAGAAAGTCCAGCATGTCAAGAATAACATGAAATGGCTTTATTATGTGAAACATGTGTGGGTTTAAAACCTCCTTATGTGTTTCGAGCAATAGCTTTTATACATGGGTAACATCACTCCTTAGGGAGAGCACCAAGAAGGTGAGTGAGGAGACTCATAAGGCCATCCATGCTCCTCTGGGTAATATGCAAATAAGAAAGATGGAACAATATCTCTGCAGAGCCACCTATCGAATGGCAGCATTTCCTCAAATTAATGATTGATCCTTTATACAGGCCTCTAGAGCAATGATTGAGAATTGAAAACCAAAGCACAATCTATACACAGACAGCTGTTACAGGGGTTTTGCCTCTCAGTGTTCAGTAGGATCCTGGCTTAGCTAGTGAGGCTCCTATGACATGGGTCGGGAGGGGTAAAATCACTCCTTAAGGAGAGCACCAAGTCCAAATAATACCCCAAGACTATGACCATGTAATATCACCATGCGGTCACTAAATAAATATCAGTATTACTAATAATAAGACTATATGAGCGACATAATACCTGCAGGCTGTGACTATTTTAATACCAGCATACTGTTGCAGGAGAAAAAAAAAACATTATACAAAGACCAATAGTACTCCCATACAGTGACCATATAGCAGTAAATGCTAGCTCTAGACAGGCACTCTGTAGACCTTATAAGTGATTATAGTACCGTTATATCCAGTGATCACAGGAGTCATTCACTTTCTCTTTTCTTCTTTGTCTGGCTCATGGTGATTTCTCCCGGCCACAATATTTCTCTGCAGATTTTGACATGAGGACATTTTGGGCTACACGCTTTCCATCACCCTTGCTACATTATCCACATCTCTACACAATCTCCCCTTTTATAGTGCCACACATAGTAATAATGCGACCTGTGGTGCCCCACACAACAACAGTATCTCCATGTTTGTATCTCTTGTAGAAACCACACAGTAAGTGCTGCATATAGTGAAGCTCAAACAGTAAAAGGGCTCCCACTTAGCAAAAAGCCCTATTTTGTCTCCACTCACTGATACCCCTTTTGCTTCCAACCAGTCATATGTCCCCCTTATGTCTCCAGTCAGTCATAATGCTTTGACTTGCTTCTTTTTAGAAATAATGTCACCTTTTGCCCCCTTTATAGATATAAATGCCACGTTAAGATATAGCATAATGCCAGCTTTTGCCCACACTATATATAATGCCACCTTTAGCCCCGTTGGATATAATTCCACCTTTAACTCCCATTATATGTAATGCCACGTTTAACCCCCATTATATATAATGCCACCTTTTTCACTTGCTATATATAATATGCTGCCATCTTTTGCCCCTGTGGGATATGATATCATGCCACCTTTTGCCCCCTGTAGCTTTAATATGATGCCATCTTTTGCTCCTGATAGATATAATATAGTGATGGAGTTTTATGAAATTGCAGTCTCTCAATGCAAAATTTTACCCTGATGTGGTGCGTTTTGTTATCAAAACAACTCTGCCCTCATATGTATGCATTATGTAACTACCCGCTATGCTTCACACTCACTCACCATCGCCATAGCATCTACAGGGTGAACCATGATAAAGTAGCTTGGCAACATGCTCTTTGAAATCTGTCTAAAAGAAATGATGTCTTTGTTGCTCATAACAACAAATCACAGCACAGCTTTCATTTCTTACACTGCTGAGGTATAATGAAATCTGTGCTGTGATTGGTTGCTGTGGACAACAAAGATTTTCTTTTAGACAGAGTTAATAAGAATGTGGCCCATCCCGTACAACAAAGTTTAGACACCTTTTTCCTCTAAAAATATGATAAAATAAAAACCAGGTCATACTCACCCCTTGTGTTGCTCCCCGACCGCTGGTCATCAGCACCGCTCTGTTGCCTACTGACTTCCGCATTGTGCGATCATGTGACACAAAAAGAGCACTGCAGTCAATTCTTGGACTCAGTAATGCTGAGGCTGGGGAATGTCCATTGTGTCACATGATTGCACAATGCAGAAGTCAGCAGGGGATAGAGCAGAGGCGACTACAGTGGCCAAAGAGTGACACAGTAGGTCAGTATATACTGTTTTTTATTTTATTAAACACGCTTTTAAAAAAATTAAAATCAGGCGGGTCTGACTGTTGTGTCTCATCCAGCAGCCTGAGCCCTAACGTGACCTAACCGGCCCTGTGAGGTTGGTGGTCAGTCCACCCCTGTAACTGTGTGCCTGCCAGTGCCCACCTACCTTCTGTCTTGCGCACATGCCCTGCATACCTCTCCTAGCTAAACACTTGGATGGTTTATAATAACATAGTCTGTTCATTAGGTTAAAGGGATTTTATTATTACTATAAAACCTTTTCTAGCAGCTGGGCCCATTATAAAATAAAAAATAGATAATACCCCTCCTCAGAAACCTGAAGCAGAGCTGAGTGGCTCACATTGCTCAGCACTGGCTAACAGGTATATGGCCAAGTGGAAGCATGACACCACTGTGGCCAATCAGAGACCGCAGCATCACTGTCAGCTCTACTGACATCAGCACTCATTTCCTGGGTGTCATAATGCCAGGAGTTTGGGGACATGACACTGCAGCCTCTGATTGGCAGTAGCGGTCACATGCTTCTGCCTGGCTGTCTACAGGGAAGCCAAGGCCAGAGCACTGTGAGTCTCTCAGCTCCATTTCAGAGGTCTCAGAAGAGGTGCTTATGATATTGTTTTTTATATAATAATAGGCCCAGCTGCTGGTAAAAATTTTTATAGTAACGATAAAACCCCTTTAATACAACATGCAATGAATAAGAGCTATTGCTCGAAACACGTAGGGTTTTTTAAACCTATGTGTGTTTTTTTACTCCTGCTGTTTTGCATAATAGAGTTTTTTCATGTGATTCTAAATGGGCTGGACTTTCTCCAAGTATATGCATCTATAGAGGGAACCTGCTTCTGTGCCCCGAGATCATATTGCAGTGCTCATACAGGTGAACTGATGCCCTTCTGCTTTTTCTTCCAGTAATAATAGAGGTATTAGGATTAGTAATCGTTTCTTTTTGATTATTATTATACTTTGTGTCTCATTATGTAATTTCCCTGCTTTCAAACTGTGAAAATTATTATTGTAACGGCAGAATTAATAGATTACTCTTTTTCAGATATGTTGAAAACACTACTTAGGAAGTATGGCCCATTTTGTCTCAAAGCTAAAGAATTATTCACACAAGCTGCTGCATCTCTGTGATGCAACATTAATTTGGCTCCGGTTATCTCTGGGTTCCACTAGCTTTCGACACCTTTTAACAGACCAGCATGAGTAGAGATTTCTCATCGGCCCTTTGATGACACAGCTGCCAAGCAGCGTAAAGACTCCAGCATTTATTTGATGGATGCTATTTTGGTCCAATATTTCCAAGCCACTCAATAATTGTCACTGTTTTAGATAGCCGTGTGCTAGAATATGGCTCACTACACTACCTAAAGGCCAAAATCACAAAGTATGTGGGAAAAATTTCGAAGCTGGCCAGACAGCAATGTACATTTTTTTTTAAACTTTGTTTCTCTTTGGCCTTGTCACCCGATAATAAAGCCGAATATGATGACTAACGTTCTGAAGCAATTAAGAACAGGTTGCATAATGGTGAAGCAGAGGAAGAGAACATATGGCCACAGGCAATAACAGCACAATAATATTAGACATGTAACTTTTCTGAAGAATAAATGACATTTGGAAAATTGAAGTCATATGGAACAGACTCTAAGATTGCTAGCAGTAGCAGTGTTTTTCTTTTCTTTTTTTGCCTGACGAAAATCCAAATGTTGACATGTGATTGATGGCTGCATAGCCTTAAGTTAGCATTTTACATCGGTGCCTAAAGTCTTTTCCTTGTTGAACCTTCTCGGAAACAGACATTTAAATCATTGCTAAACAGGTCAAATGGAAGAACGTGTGAATGTTGTAGGAAAATGTCCTAAAACCATACATCATTTCTGGTACCCCTAAAGATGCAACTTTGGAAACTGCTGATCCTTATACCCTTTCTACATCTCAGCTACCAAAGGCATAACTTGTAACTATTGGCACAATACCTACGCTGCAGGTATATTTTGGGGTTTCAAAATATAACAGAATGAGATGAAGTCCTTCACAGAACTAAGACACGTCACACATAGCTTGGTGTAATTAAGATAGTTTCTTCCTTTACTAGTGCTGTGTCTCCATTTATAGTGTATGGCAGAGGCGTGACTTGAAGCTCCGGTGCCCCAATGCAAAACCTGTAACGGGCCCCCAACTATAATGCTTTACTCATAGTACTGGGCTCCTTATATGGACAAGAGAGGCCTTATGGGCCCCCTAAGGCTCCTGGGCCCGGGTGCAACAGCATCTCCTGCACCCTCTATAGTTACGCCCCTGGTGTTTGGTTAGCAAATATATTATACTGTGTGCAGTATGCTTCTTTATCATTAATTTAAGAACATGTTCTTGGAAAACTGGCGCTGATAGCATCAAGGTTGCCAGTCTGGATTTCTTGTTTCAAGTTGCTTATTCACCAAGGTTGTTTTCCACCAATTCTGCAAAGCTAAGATAGTATGTCTAGAATGCTCTAGTTATGGCAAATTACAAGTTTATAAAATGTCAGACTGAAGGATATAAGATGAATACATGGTACAAAATGGATACATATTTGCTGACCTAATAAAACAGTGCCCTAAACCTGCTATGTGCCATTTATAATGCTCGTGTCTTCTTAAGTGGTATAGGGATCTTGGGCTCCTTAGGCATCAGGGTCTAAATGTCAAAGCTACTTCTGCATCCCCTATAACCATGCTCCCGCTTTCCATCCCATAGACATGGCTTATTACAAAAAAGGGATATTGCCATCATCTGCAAAAAGGTAACGCTTAGACTCTCTTTCATACAAATGTCAACAGTTGTGTAACGAAATGCTGCAGTTTCTTTGTATACAAAAATTTTGGACAGTACTTATATTTTACTTATGGTTTCATTCCTAGGCATATTCTTAATAGTTGTGAACTATAAACACAGTGTATTGTTATGTTCTTTTATATACCTAATCCGAATTCTCAAAGTGCCTACAGACCTTTAAAATCTTCAATAACGGTCAACAGCTATTTTTTTCGGACTCCCTGAACATACAAATGCTCAGTTTGGTCAAGCGTTCACTTGGTTTACTAGAGTACAGTTGAGAAAGTCACAGCCAGACAGCTCTGGCAATCGCTTGTTGCCACTGGGTCGGGGGTGACAAAAGGATCAGGGCCTTGAAATTCAGTATACCCAGTCCTTCTTGCCTCCAAGATAGTCTTTTATGGAAGAGTCAAAAGGAGAGACTTTTATAAACATCTGATAGCTGTCCGGTTTTGCTGGAATCTGCTGACTCCGACAACTGTTGTCTAAAGTATATGAGAGCATTAACTCAAAAGCACAGATTAAAGTATCTTTAACTGGGACAACTATTTGCCAAATATTCACTTGATAGAGAAAATTTAAACAATAGTTGTTAAGTGCAAACATGGCTACCGACATGGTGACAAGCGATAAGCTGGTTGTCGTTTCATTTCAACTTAGCAAAAAATAGTTGCCGGTTGACCAAAAATGGTCACAATTATTCATATCTGAGTGACTTGTGAACAAATTTGCATGGAGATCACCTCTATGAATGCTATTTCAGCAAGCGGCTAATGAACAATCATTGCTGTGTGAAAAGCAAACAAACATCTGTCCTTCATATGTTTCAATGACTTTTCTGAGCAATTACCTAAACGATAGTTGCTCAGTGTAACGGAACCTTATGTTTCTTGCATGCAGAGTTGATAAAACATCACATGCAAGAGTAGTTATTGTCTCAAATATGCACATATATGGGGGTGATGAGTCAGCCAAGAAACTACCCTCAGTGCCTCAGTATTACTGATATTTGGAAGAAGGAAAGAAGGGGAAGCAGAAAGGTGAGAAACATGCATTTGCCCTACCAATGCACTAGTGGCCATCACTTCTATTTTCAAAGCAGCACATTAGGTCATTAATGTTTTAAACAAAAGTATTGGTAGTTCTTGGTGTTCTTAAAACAATTTAAAGTTCATGTACAGAATAAGTTAAAGACTAACTTCAAACCCTCCTAGACAAGAAAAATCTAGACAACATCCCAGAGTAGCTTTTTGCCATCAGAACCTTCCAGGTTGTTGAAATTGACAAAACATTAAGCTCTTTCTACATTTTCAATAGATGTTGGCCGAGCATTCTTTTAGATGACAACTATTTCCCCCATATTTCCTGAAGCACAAAACTCTTGGTTTGGCCATGTGTTCATGTGTTTACATGGAGACAGTAGAGAAAGCTGTAGCTAGACAGCAAGCTCGGCCACTTATCTTCAGGATCTACAAAAATTTAGGGTATTGAAATTCATCATGCCCAATCCTTTTTTCTTCTAAAAGCATCTGCTGGGGGAAAGTTGGGAGGACCCTATACACATGTGAGAGTTGTCCAGTCACACTGAAATCAGCAGATTAAAGATGACTTTAGTTTTACGTGTATGGGGTCTTTAGACAGGCTATAGAGAAGAAATACAGATAAGTCATAGTGTCCACTTTTTCATCCATACTCAGTAGTGCTGGTATTATCTTATCACTGAGTGATA
Source organism: Eleutherodactylus coqui (assembly GCF_035609145.1). Lineage (NCBI taxonomy): Eukaryota > Metazoa > Chordata > Amphibia > Anura > Eleutherodactylidae > Eleutherodactylus > Eleutherodactylus coqui. The sequence continues at coordinate 117,972,365 of NC_089840.1, read as the reverse complement.
CTGTAATTAGCAAACAGTATTATCACTTTAATCTACTTTTACATGGGCCAATAATTGTCCAAGTAATTGCTCAAAAGAGCAATTATGGATGACTGGCATCCCATGTAAACACCAGACCCAAACGGGCAAGTGAGGAAGAATCGCTGGTCATCTGGTCTTTAGCCTGCCCTGATTAAACAAGCAGACATTCATCTATGAACGACTACATGTTTACTCTAATTGGAGATGACCGTCCAGAAGAGGTCTCCGGCGTACCCTGCATTAATTCACCGAGCTATCATTTCTCCTGTGTTGGGATGGCTACCGGGTGCTTAATCGCCCAAGAGTTGTCCCTTTTAAAAGTACCCTTAGTGGAGAGTAGGTAATTTTGCAGTTAGGTAATTGTTGCTCAGCAAAAGGACTTAGTGCCCTCATAACAATGTCAATTAAAGATGGACCTTTTTAGTAGAAAAACTGTCACTTTGAAGGGTTCTGATTGAAAAGACTATAATCTAGGCAAGGGCTGAATTACAAATCATCTACTACTGTTTAGTGATACCATAAAACCATCCATAAACAAGAGAAATGTATTTACCTTGACGAGATGCTTTTATGCATTACTATGTATTTTTCTCAGTGTGTGTCTGTGTCTTTGTTTCATGGCTATAACTAAGCATAATGGTATGTTATGTATCCAAAAATAGTCTTGTCACATAGAAAAGAACAACACTTTATTTAGCTCCAGCTATAATCAATGTTAACAGCTTTGATTTCAGTATAAAAGGCGATCTTGAATAGCTCTACCCCTTTATTTCTAGATCCTTCTATTTGCTTCCTAAATAAGAAAACTTTGCTACCTTGAAATCATATGTAAAATAAAACCCTAACACCTGATATGCCGATCTATTATAACACAATCCCAGTCATTCTATGCATAAAAAGAAACCAGTTATATATAAGCAATCTTTTCCGAAGCTGTTTCATTGTGCTGTAGAAAATTTCATCTGCATGCTAATGAATAGAATGCTAATCTCATCCTGTACAAGGAAGTGACATAATGAATCAGGAGCCACAGCATGTGATCAGTATATTTAGATACGAGAAATGCATTTTACAAATGTATTTAAAGCGGTTCTCATGAAGACAACTCCTGGCCGCATGCTCTATTTGGTCATGTAGATATTATATATTAGGACCCTAGCTGGCCTTCATTCTGTTAGCCAGAATGGGTGTAATAATACATTTCTCATACAGCGAACTGACTGGCTGGCGAGGCCTCCTCCTGAGAAGATCAGTTGGTCACCGTTGCGCCCCTAACCTAAAACAGCTTCTCTCTGAATAGACAAGCCCTTTAAGAAGACATATACTCTACTGTTCAACCCTATTCTCTGAACTTGTGGGGCATTAGTGCATTCATGGGCATTTCATAGTTAAAGGAATTTTCCAGGGAGAATACTATTGATGACCTATCCTCAGGATAGGTCATCCATAGGTGATCGGCCGTGATCGATCACTCGGGACAGACATGGCTCCCATTGATTTCAATGAGAGCTGCATTTGCAGTTACAAGTGCTGAACATTTCACAGAGATGGCAGCAGAGGCTTCCACTGCTTCCGCTCCAACCTCTGTGTAATTGTGGCGCTGTCTGCAGGCACACAATCAGCTGATCAGTCGTGGTTCCCAATGATGGACCCCAACTGATCAACTATTGATGACCTATCCTGTGGATAGGTCATCAATAGTATTCTCCCTGGAAAACCCCGTTAAGCCAATTATGTAAATTTGAAGACTAAAAGATTAATAATCTTGAGGTTTTTAAAACCACGGCTGTTTATTCTCTTTCATGATAAAGTGTTAGAAGTAATGCTTCGGCATGTTTTTGCAATGATTATCAGTAAATATAAAACCATTGAAGGAGGAGAGAATTACAGTTATGGCCAAAAGTTTAGAGAGTGACACAAATTTTGGTATTCACAAAGTTTGCTGCTTCAATATTTTTATATATTTTAGTCAGAATTTTCAGTGGTATAATGACGTTCAGTTATACACATTTCATAAGTTGTTTAAAGGGGTTGTCCCGCGGCAGCAAGTGGGTCTATACACTTCTGTATGGCCATATTAATGCACTTTGTAATGTACATTGTGCATTAATTATGAGCCATACAGAAGTTATCAAAAGTTATTCACTTACCTGTTCCATTGCTGGCGTCCTCATCTCCATGGTTGCCGTCTAATTTTCGCCGTCTAATGGCCAAATTAGACACGCTTGCGCAGTCCGGGTCTTCTTATCTTCTCAATGGGGCTCCGTGTAGCTCCGTGTAGCTCCGCCCCGTCACGTGCCGATTCCAGCCAATCAGGAGGCTGGAATCGGCAATGGACCGCACAGAAGCCCTGCGGTCCACCGAGGGAGAAGATGCCGGCGGCCATCTTCAGCCGGTAAGTAAGAAGTCACCGGAGCGCGGGGATTCAGGTAAGCGCTGTGCGGATTTTTCTTTAGGTCCCTGCATCGGGGTTGTCTCGCGCCGAACGGGGGGGGGGGGGTTGAAAAAAAAAAACCCCGTTTCGGCGCGGGACAACCCCTTTAACTTTTATTGACAAATACATCAAGTTTAGACAAAGACTCAATATTTACAGTGTTAACTTTTGCCAAGGCTTCTGCAATTCGCTCTGGCAAGCTGGATATCAGCTTCTTGGCCAAATCCTGACTGATGACAACCCATTCTTCCTAATCAGTTTTTGGAGTTTATGACAATTTCTGTTTTTGTCTGTCCAAACACTTTTTGAGGATTGCCCACAGGTTTTCAATTGGGAGTTCTTGGCCATGGATCCAACATTTCAGTATTTTGTTCACCAAGCCACTTAGTTATCAATTTTGCCTTGTGACATGGTGCTCTATCATGCTGGAAAAAGCATTGCTCATCACAAAATTGCTCATAGATTGTTGGGAGCAGTTGCTCTTGGAGGATGTTTAGATACCATTCTTATTCATGGCAGTATTTTTAGGCTGTGTGTGAGCCCACTCCCTTGGATGAAAAATAACCCCTTGCATGAATGGTCTCAGAATGCTTCACTGTTGGCATGACACAGAACTCACAGTTGTGCTCATCTTTTTTCCTCTAGACAATCATTCTTCCAGATGTCTCAAACAGTCTGAAGGGGGCTTCATCAGAAAAAATAAGTACCCCAGTCATCTGCAGTTCAATTCCTGTACTTCCTGCAGTATGTCAGTCTGTCCTTGATGCTTTTCTTGAAGAGAACTGGCTTCTTTGGTGCCTTTCTTGACACCAGGCTGGCCTCTAAAAGCCTTCGCCTCACTGTGCATGTAGATGCACTGACAGCGAAGTGTTGCCATTCCTGAGACAGCTCCTTGCCTGTATAGCCCTTTTGATGCAAAGCAATGATGACCACATGGGTTTCGTTGGAGGTAACCATGGTTAACAGAAGGCAACAATGATTTCAAGCACCTGTCCCCTTTTAAAACAACCCCTCTGCTTTTAATTCAATCTGTACAATAGAATAATATCAGCTGCCTTGTCCTCATTAACACTTTTTCCTGAGCTGAAGAGAAGATCACTGAAATGATGTTAGCGGGTCATTTTGTAGCAGGGCTGAAATTCTGTGGAAATTGAGTTTTTGTGAATAATTTAATTTTTATGACTGCGGTTTATTGCAATTCATCTGATCACTCTTCATAGCAATCTAGATTTAATGCAAATTGCCTCTATAAAAATGGAAGCAGAAAACTTTGTGAAAACCAAAATTTGTGTCAGTCTCAAAACTTTTGTTCATGGCTGTACTAATCATAATATTTACACAGACAAGGCAGCCTCAGGATGTGCCAAGTTGATCACAGTCATAATGGCTCATGCCGGATGAGAAATTTGGTGCATCTTTAAGCACTTTTGTATAACTTTTCATCACTTATTAGGTGAATTATTTTGCACCAGTAATTTTTGTCAAAATTTTAGCGCAGTTGCTGCATTTTAAACAATATACCCCTTTCCTCATTATGCTACATCCATTTGTCAAGTGAAGCACAAAACATAAAACGCACAATAAATGTGGTGCAAAGCATGCACACTGGGTTTTGGTGCACATTAACCTAAAATATTGGCACATTTAACTTGGTCTCCAAAGTCTCCACCTTAGGGCGCGGTCACACGAGCGTAGGCGTATTTACGTTCGCACGTGCGCAGCGTTTAATCGCCGGAAAGAACGTTTTTCGGCGATCTTGACCTGAGCTAGAAAGCATATTATCGTTTGTTCCTACTTTGCAAACTCTCTTTTCGGCCATCGAATATGCGTTGGCGCATATTTCGGTCGCATATGTTCCGGTTTTATTTCGGGTTGCCGTTTTTACGCGCCGTAAAATCGCCCGTGCGAACGAATACATTGGAAACCAATGCCTCAGATGGTCACATTTATACGATTGGGCGCAAAAATGCGCCGTTTATGCGCTCGTGTGAACGCACCCTTAGTCTTTTTAAGGCTACAGCTACATGGCATGTTTTATCATGGTAACTTCAGCCTAGCTGCTTTACAGTAGCAAATCACAACAGCAGAAATGTCGGGGAGGTGACAGACACTGTGTTAATAGGACTATGCAGGCCATGACAATATGGTAATCAAACAGAGCTTTCATGAGCCACCGAGGAGTTTTTGTTGAAAATATTCCAGCTTGCAACATTAGTGACGAGTATTGTCTGTAGTTCATATTGTCAACAATACAGGAAATTAACTGTCAGGAAAAATAGGCAAAATAGAGAGAAACTGTGCAGCAGCAGTGGACAAGGAATTCATTGTGATTTGATTGCAGAAAAGTGTCATTGAAAATTGAGATAAGTTTTAAAGGGGTTGTCCAGTTTAGTAAACACATTTTCATATATCCTATTATGGAATTGTGAGTCAATAGAGGGAGATCCTCTGATCAGGATTCTCATCTCTTGGCTAGATTGAAGAGTGGTTACACCAAGTGCCTTTGCTCTGGAGGACCTGTCCTGCTCTCCACTACACAGACAACTCATTGATATGAATGGGCACTTTGTGATTCTTAAAGGGGTTGTTCAACTTAAAAAAAAGTTGTTTTTTTTTCCAAAGGCGTGCGCCAATGTGTAAAGATAATAAAGAGCTCATACTCTCTTCTTCTAGCTCTTTGCTTGTGCTCCGCTGACGGCTCTGGTCTCTTTGCTGACGTCATCTTTGCAGGCTACAGTCAGCCTAAGCTGATCAATCATGCTGGAGGATATACACGTACCATGTCTTATCTAAACATAGACAAATGAGCAGACCTAGCTGTGGGCCTGATGTTGCTGCTGCGACCACTAGCAGCTAATCGTGGTGATATGGCCCTTGTGTATTTCTGAGACACCCTATTCCTTCTTTTGGCAGAGTACTGCCACACAACATCCACCTCTTCCTCCTCAACATGCAATATGCTATGAAGACTTTCCCAACCTGTCCATGTTTGTTCAAGCACCTGATCATCTTCCACATCCTCTTCCTCTTCGTTGTTCTTCTCCACCTGAGTGGACTTTACAGGTAGCACTGTGAGCTGGCACCTCTGTTTCCACATACCCATGAGTACACATTACCTGTGGAGAGCTGACCGCACACACTGACTCACACACTGGCTTTTGTTTTCTCCCTGTGGTTGTTTGGACTGCGCCATTGACATCAATGACTGGGAATAATCAACCAGCTCCTCAGACTGATCCATGTGGATTGTTTCAGATGGTGCAGGGAATTTGGCACGAGTTGAAATAGAGGGAGGATGCTCCTGGCCGACTGGTGCAGACTGACTGTGGTGTGCTTGTGACCAAGAAGAAGAGGAGGTGGTGGTACTTGAGGGATACTGTGTCCTCTACTCTACGACCTGTTCTGCATGCTGTGGATGTAAAGCATGGGCAGAACCACTTGTAAGGAATGTAAGTGTGCTTGCCTCGTCTCATGCAGAACATAGAGTGATTGCTTCAGTGTGAGCCACTTGAAGTGCCAACTTGGCCTGTCCTCTACCACCTCCATCACCAGAACTACTGACATGCTCTCCTAGCCTTTCTTCATGTTTTCACTTATTTATTTAAGTTTTTTTTGTTATAAGTAACTTTTCAGCCTGCTTTGTTGTTGCAGAAAACTACAATTAGCTGCGTAACACTTACAAATAATTTGTAGTGGCCGGATTCGCAATTTTGAGAAATGTGTGAGGCCACAACACGCACTCTATGTCTTCTTGCTGTTTCCCTGTTTGTGTCTCTTTTTGTTTTGTATTCACAAAAAAACACCACCAACTAAAGTTCCATTTAGATGGGACGAATGTCGGGCAAATGATGCCCGACACTCTTCCCCGCACATACTCACTCTCTTGCTAGTAGCGCTGTCTCACAATGGGGCGGCTGGAGGAGATTTCTCGCCTCGTGCTCCCCCGCCCCTCTCCATTGACTTAACATAGCGGCCGTTCAGTACTGAACGGCTGCTATTTACACTAAATAATCATCGTTCAGCTCATCGTCTATCGTTTATGCTGCATAAATGATGGACGATGAGTTGAACGATCATCATTCAGTGTAAATAGTAGCCATTCAGTATTGGCCAATGGAGAGGGGCGGAGGAGCGCGAGGAGAGAAATCTCTTGCAGCCAACCTGCACCCCTGCTGGCTGCACTGTGACTGAGCCAGCGATACTAGCTCCCATGCATCATCATGGGAGCGAGTGTATGCAGGGACAAGTGTCGGGTATTGCCCGACATTCGTCCTGTCTAAACGGACCTTAACTAGGCTGCAAACCTTAAGTGACGCTATATGTGAAAGCAGAAAGCTACAGAGTATATATTGTATTTTGTGAACTGACCCTGTTTTACACAAAGTAATTTCCTTTCCCTCACAGCTCAGGTATCTTTGCAATGTCCGCAAATAATTTGTAGTGGCCAGACTTTCAATTTTAAACTCTGTCTAATATACATACCGTGGAGATTTATGAAACTGTCTAAAAAAAAACTGTCTTAATTGCCCCTAGTGACCAATGACAGTGCAGCTTTCACCTTATATTCTGCTCTGGTAAAATGAAAGCTGTGTTGTGATTGGTTGTTAGGGGTAAGTAGGACAATTTTTCTTTTAGACAGTTTCATAAATCTGCATCTATGCCTTTTTGCTGTTTCCCTGCTTTGATTTCTTTCTGTTGTACATTCACCAAAAACCACAGCCAACTAACTAGGTCGCAATCCCAGGGCGGCATGATATATGAGAACAGAAGGCCACAGAGTATATATTGTGTATGTAGAACTGTCCCTATTTTACGCCGCCTAATTTCCTTTCCATCACCCACATGTGGTTGCATAACACCTGCAAATACAACCTGCCTTAAATTTTGTGCAGATATACAGTTTTTAACAGCAGCAGCTAAATGTATTCTATGCCGAATATCTGCCCCTAAGTACAAACCAAAATTTGTATAGGCATATCAATGTAATGCAGCTTCTCTACCCTGTGTGCAGATCTCAAATTGTCGCTTGTAACACTGTGCCTATGTTATATATAGCTAGGTCATGTGTCCAATGAAATTGCTGTCCATATGCAAGATTCCCTGCCTCTGATTGGCTGCACTCTAACCTCTTTACCAGGCATTTTGGGAAATTCGATTTTCCAGTAATTATTGTTAAAATTGGGTTGTACTCAACCGATCTACTTTGTTGAGTAACGGGGCGATTTTACCACCCAATTGATCACGATGAGCAACACTAACAACCAGGTAGAGTTGCTGTGTGTATACGGTATTCTGCGCTATATATGCTGATGATAATCGTTATAAAAGGCTGTGATATCAATATACCACTTAAAATTGCCATTTCTGTAAGATAAAACCCCCCAACTCTGATAAAGCTGAATATACAGTATCTTCTAGAGTATGAATATAACTCCATATTACTTAGACAATTTCTCCTGTACCTTAACTTCTCTGCAAACTTAATGAGCTTGAATATATAACCGTGCTGGATACAGGTCAGAACCAAACTAGCAAACACCGCCAGCTCATTATTACCAGGTCAGATCAATAGGCCAGCTCTATTTATAGAGATAGGCTAAGTGTGACTTAATTAGCATCAAAACGAGCTGAGACTCCTCTGCTTCTCGAAGGCGATGTACAGGATTTCAGTAAAATTCTTAATGGTGAAGTAAGCCCATGTCATATCAAAAATATGGAATTTATTATGATGTTATGTAGCACGGATCTAAAGAAGGAGTTAAACACCGTCTCCTTGATGTGTTCTTATATCCTCTCGGACAGTGCATGCTTAATTTGGCAGGTACTTCATTTGACAACTCATCTCCATACATAAAGGATCAGAAGTACCTTTGTCAGGTAGTTGCCTCAATGCCAACAAGTACAATCAAATTTAATGCTCTTTTGTGTAAGATGAATTATAGGAGCATTCTATCGGGACCGGCCAAGAAGACACACAATATACCTAGAACTGTTGAAAGAGTATTACATTGCTTGAAATCACATGTCGAGGGTGTAAGTGTTCGAAGCTGAGTCAATAGACACTGATCTTTCATTAAATACTGAGAAAAACATAGAAACTGCTGGGAGACCAAAGAAACGGCAAACATGAGGGCAGCTGGAACAGGTCATAGGTTGTCCTTTTCTTCTGCAATATTAACCCTTTTGCCGTTTGAGTAGTCAGCCTACAGCTAAATTTTCCGTAAGATATGTCTTTTCTTATTCATTTTTATGTGATGAATGGAATTGGGCAAGAGTTGCCCAATATAACTGCAGCGCCTTGCAAAAGTATTCACACCCTTGGTGTTTTTCTTTTTTTTTTTGCATTACAACTTGAAATTAAAATGGATTTTTGGAGGTTTGTTCCCTTTGATTTAAGCTGCTTTTACACGGAACGATTATAATTCGGATTTCCGTCAACCAGCGAGATGATTGTTCAGTGTAAATGTATGCGCCGACTGAACGCCGAACGGAAAGTCTGCCTGCTTAGTGTTGATGGAGGCGGATGGGTTGGCATTATTCCTGGCCCGCTCTACCTCCATTCATTCAGCGCAGTTAGAGATGCTCTTTCCTGTGCAAAATCACAGGACTGATCATCATTGGTAAGACAATAACAGAAAACTTTAATGTGTGGAAGTATTCAACCCCTAGCTAGCCAAGCCAGTAACCTACTGCACACTGATGAGGGGGCAAACACCCCGAAACAACTGTCTGTTTGGACATTGTTACAAGGCTTGTATAAAGAATCTAACATTGATTTGCAGGAAGCTGCCTTCCAATAGTTGGCGCTGCAGAGGTATTGTTCCATCTCCCTTATTTGCATATTCAACCCCTGAAATGCAATACTTAGTGAAGCCACCTATTGCTGCAACTACAGATGCAAGTCTCTTGGATTATGTCTGTATTAGTACATCTAGTCAGTGGTATTTTTTGCCATTTTTTCAGGTAAACTTGCTCCAACCACTTCAAGTTAGATGGTTGTCTTGGTGTACAGCAGCCTTTAAGTCATGCCACAGATCTTCAGTTGGATTGAGGTCTTGGCTTTGCCTATGTTAGTCCAGGATATAGAAATGTTTCCCCTTACATCACTTCAGTGTAGCATTAGCAGTGGGTTTAGGGTTATTGTCCTCCTATAAGGTCAACCTTCGTCCTAGTCTCAAATCTCTAGCAGACTGAAATAGGTTTTCCTCAGGAATTACCTGTAGTTATGTCCTTCCATCTTTCCTTCAGTCCTGACTAGTTTTCCAGTGCCTGTAGATGAAAAGCATCTCCACTGTATGATTCTGCCATCATCATGCTTCCCTCTGGGAATGTTCTTCTTGGCGTGATGGAAAGTGTTGGGTTTGCACCGCATATCAGATTTCCCATGATAGCCAAAAAAAAAAAAATTCCAGGCTCATCTGACCAGAGAACCTTCTTCCATGTGCTTGGGAAGCCTGGCACATGCTGTTCGACAAAATCCAAATGTGTTTTCTTATCTTTTTCTTTAAGCAACAGATTTCTCCAGCCACTCTTCCATAAAGCCGCACTCTAGTGACAGATACTTCCATCTTCACAGTGGATCTTTGGCACTCCTCAAGAGCTATCATTGATATCTTTGTTGAGTCTCTGATTAACACCCTCTTTGCCCGGTCTGTGAGTTTTGGTGGGCGGCCTTCTCTTGTAGGCTTCTAGTTTTGCCATATTCTGTCTATTATGTTACTCCATGAGATGTTCAAAATGTGGGATTTTTTAACAACCAAACGTTGGTCTATATTTCCTCACCACTTTATTTCTACCTTGCTTGAAGAGTTCCTTGGCCTTTGTGCTGCTTGCTTAGTTTGGCTTTTCGGAACAGGTATATTGATACATCTATGTCAGAGCCCCGGCCCCTAGATGATCCTCCAGTACTCTGATGAACCAGTTCAATCCTTTTCATTGAGAATCCTAAAACCATCAGTTACTGGTCACTCCAGCAATATTTCTAAGATGAAGGCACTTGACAGGTCAATGGCTTTTTCTGTGCTACATCTTCATGTCATTGAAACATTCGTTTTTTGGATTGATCCACAATGTACTGTCAGAGATGTTCTTAGAGACTGTTGGACTTTATTATGGACTGTATCTAACGTTTACAGATGTAGCAGAGCTGTTGGTGCTCCTGAAGGTGCTTTCAGACATGCAGAATTGTTCCGTAAGAACATTGTGGAATATTACGTTCTTGCAGATATGCAGCACCAAAATCCATTCTGCTAATATGCGGATTTTGATGCAAAATGAAAAAGGCAGAATTCTGCTGGCAATTCTGTATCAACATCCACTTTTAGCCAGGCGGATTTTGGTGCAGAATTCCATAATGTCAACCTCGGCAACGTTCATGTGGAATAATTTGCCCGTGTGAGAGCCCCCTTGTGGGCACTATTCATAGCATTTTTCCATGTGCTCAAGACTTCTTTCTTTCAGGAAGCTGCTTCCTTATAACCATATTATCCCTCGCTGGGCTAACATCTTCCTTTCATAGGTCTGTGCCTGTATGTTAGGCCGGCTTCATATGGGTGTAATTTGCGTATTTGCGTTTGGGTCGTTGCTTTTTTGTGTGCTTCTGCATATTTTACTGTATGTTTTTTCATGCACAAAAAATACGTAAGAATGCTCTCTTTCATTTCAATGGACAATTAAGTTTAACCTTGGGCCAATTGGCGTGTAATATGCACCTAAAATACGACATGCTACATTTTTTTGCGTGTGCAAAAAACGCACATGTGACCACACCCATTGAAATCAATTAGTTCTATTCACTGCGTATTGCATATACAAATAATGCATGCGTAATACACAGCGCAAATGTGTTCATGCAAATAAGCTCTAAGGGCTTCTTCACACGGGCTCTTTTGCACGCGCAAAAATTGTGTGCACAATACGCAGAGAATAGAACCTATTGACTTTAATGGGTTCATTCACATTTCCTTCTTTTGCACGTGCATTCATCTCGCACGCAAAAAAATAAAACAAGCTCTATTTTGTGCGCATTTGTGCACCAAAGGACCACAAGTATATGTGGGGTGCGTAAATGTGCACGTAATACGCAAGAAGATGCGCAAAATACAGTGCAAAACTGTGGGGAAAAGAACACATCTGGGCTAGAATTGAGCGAACGAACTCTGGCGAGCTTGATGCTAGTTCGAGTATTAGCGTACTCGATGGTGCTCGTTACTCGAACGAGCATCAAGCAGTGTTCGACCCCGCCACAGTTTTTGGCTCCTCCCCGCAGTGACGTACCTGTTTTCGCCCCTCCCCACCACGACGCAGTGCGCGCCATTGGAAAATTTGTTGTTTGGTAGGCAGGGGGGAGAGAGAGAAAGAGAGAGAGAGAACCAAGAAAAAAAAAAAAAAAAGCTCGGGACCCGGCGTCCCACATACTAAAATGCTCGAGTCTCCCATTGTAGTCAATGGGGTTCGTTACTCGAGTATAGCTCTCGAATAACGTGGACTCGAGCATTTGGGTGCTAGCTCATCTCCAATCTGGACCTCATTAGGATAAATCAGGATGGGGGGGTGTTGGGTGCTAATGTGAACATGCCCTCCATGTGCTAAAAGTTATAGTAAAATGCGCAGCACTACACAGAACAAATATTGTTCATAGCGGAAATACATTGTATTGATGCATGCATGATTCGGAACACGCCCCTGTGAAGGAGCCCTAAGGCTGTCTTCATATGGGCGAGATTCTCGTGCGAGATTTGTGCATTGCAAGAATGGGGTCATACACGTGAGCAATTTTTGATGTGGGAAATAAATCGCGGCCCGACATCATACTTGCCAGTGTGAAGTTAGCCTAAGGGCTCCTTTAGACGAGCGTAAGCGCAGAAACACTCATGATAGTGTGACTTTTTGCGCTATTGTGTGCGTATCTGAGCTTTTTACTGTACCGTCTGCGCTGCCAGGGACCGTTCACATCAGCACAGGACACATCTGCGCTGTGATTTAAAAGACTGCGTGGCCCAATCAGTCTCTGGTGTTTTGCACAATTAATTTATGCAGTATTTATGCACCCCATTAGACTCCTATGGTGCCATTGATGCCCAAATGCACACCAAGATAGAGCATGTCGCTTTTTTTGTGTGTGCACAAAATGCACGCGCAAAAGGGAGAATGAACCCATTGAAAACAATGGGTTCTATCCTCTGCCCGCAAACGCGCTCATATGAGTAAGCTTTAAGGCTTCTCCTCTTTGAGGTAACGCTCTTCCATGCCCCTCCGCCTCCTGAATCTTTGCCTCTGTCTTGATACAAGTCAGTTTAAAGTCCCTTGTAGTAACGACAGTGAGAAGATGTTGCACAATGTGAGCAAGCGTGTTACTTGTTCGCCAGAGCAAGATGCCATAAATAAGAACATATTTCCATCTTTGACTCTGTTGACATCTGCATCGGAGCTTTTGGTGGAGATCCATCCCAAGTAGCAATAATACATGCTGCCATATTTCATGGAGGCGAAGGACAGTAGTCAGACGGAGATCATTATAGTCGATGGGGTTTGTCTGGCACTGTACAGTTCCATCATAGGACAGATGTTTCCTCTAGGGACTCTGTTCTCCTGCTGCCATGATAGAACATGGAAATGGAAACCAAAATGCGGATGTGAACAGAGCCTTGGACTGGTCTACAAATTATGACTCTCCAACTCTTGTAAAACTGTAAGTTGCAGCTTGCCAAAAACAAGCTGCAGATGGTCATGCCAAGCTTGGCTCTGCACTCGCACAACATCTGGAGAGCCACAGGTTGCAGACCAGTAAATGCTTAAAGTCAACACTTAAATATTTATGATGCACATAAATAATGCAGGTGAGCACTGACAGCACATACTGAATATTATATACACGGGGATGAACTCGCTTGCAGATAGGCATGCTGATCAATGTAGTTCAGCAAAGGCATCATTAAGGAGGGAAGATGCTACACGAAGGGGATTTAGACTCCTTGTATTGTGGACCTAAGGAATCATATTGAGAATGTTTTCGTCAAGATCACTGGAAATGTGTTTTTAAGAGTTTGCATAAAATTTGAAAAAAGGTATCTTTTTTACCTAGAAACAGTAGCTCTCCTGATGAATTGGGCTGAGCTGCAGTACCAGACACAGCCTGTGGACATGAGTGGCGCTCTTTTTGGAAATAAAAAAAACTACATAAATTTTTATACAATGCTGTGAAAACTTATCACTGATTTAACCCCTTAAGGACCCATGATTTTTTCTTTTCATTTTCACTTTTCCTCCCCCTTTTCAAAAATACATAACTCTTATTTATTTGCCTAAGGTTAATCCCAAACAGGCGGTTTTTAACAGCTCCTGCATTGTGGAGTGCGATGGGCTCCCATTTCCGCTTCATACAAACACCGAACCTCCATGATATAACTGTATGTCCTAGAGCTTGAAGGGGTGAATAAGATTATGTAATATGGGGTTATTACAAATAATCTTTCGATTTGATTCGCTCATAAATCCCTTTTAATGACACTCAACAATTTGATATCAGTGGAAACAGTAAAACGGTCCTTGTTACCCAGAGCAGCCAATCACAGTGCAGCTGTCATTTCTCAAGCTACTGAGGTAAAATGAAAGCTGCGCAGTGATTGGTTGCTATGGGTAACAGGGGCCGTCTTACTGGTAGACAGTTTTGCTGAATGAGGCCAAAAAAGTTTTATTCTGCCGAGGTTGTCGCTAGGACAGGAGAGCGTTTTGTGTCCTTGATTTTCAGATCTATCAGCCTGTTAATAGTGTGCAATGTCATTTTCAGACAAAGTTTGCTGAAAATCCAGCCATCGGGCGCAATTCATAAGCGGGATTCCCATTTTAAGGAAGTCATCTGTCCGCCCATCAGTAAGCGTGGAAACAGAGAAGTGTGTCCATAGAAGTTTTACCTGAAGTCCTCAGAAATCCACATTCAAAGCGAGCAGAGAATTGGACGTTCCGCCGACGATTGTGTGTATGGTTATGTGCAACCACCCTGCATGATCTGTGGCATCCCAGAAGTCACTACATCAGCCAGTCGTGATCTGCTATAACATGTATGGCAGGAACCAGACTACAGGCACAATGTGTGTCCAGTAACAAAGGGGTCACATTGATCACCTCTCATGTGGAAAACATTTTTGATGTTGTGTAACAAAACTTTTAGAGTTTCTGTTTCCATTGATATCAAATTTAAATATCCAAGTGTCATGAAAAAACGCGAGTTATGAGAGTTTCAAATCAGGAAGATCATTTGTAATAATCCCGTATATAGAAATACTCATATATGCAGTAATACTTAAAAATTAACTCAGCACCTAGAGGCTAGAAATACCTGAAGGAAGATTTTAATAGTAATTAGCCTTTTAAACAAAAGATCATTTTTGATCTGGAATACAGGCTCTATTGGGGGAAAGAAGGGACCCCAAATTTAATGTAACTCCGGCACAAAACATACTTATGAATAAATGAAGAAGACCTAGATGAAAGACTTGCTCTGCACAGAACCACTGCAGGCTGCTTTAATATGAGCATTTCCTATTTTACTTCAAAGGCTCTTATTGACACTTCTCAAATCACAATCTGACGCATGTGAGCTAAAATTGGAAAAAAAGTATCTAGGCATCAAGAGTCACATGATAAAATGCATTTAGCTCCAGTAATATATCTCTACATGACAAAAAGATGGTACAAGGACCATTCAAATCACAGACACAATAATGCTTCTCCTGGCCATATTAATGCTCATTCTGACCCCATTCTTTAATAGTAATACCTCTTCTGTCCCCTTCTTTTAATAGTAATGTCTCTCTTCGTCCCTGTTTGCAATAGTAATGCCTTTTCCTGGCCCCTATCTTTCAATAGTAATGACTCTCCTAGTCCCCTTCTTGCAATAGTAATACCTCTTCTGACCCCATTTCTTGCAATAGTAATGCCTCTCCTGGTCCCCTTCTTCTAATAGTAATACCTCTTATGGTCCCTGTCTTGCAATAGTAATTCCTCTCCTGGCTCCCTTCTTGCAATAGTAATGCCCCTTCTTGCCCCCTTCCTGCAATAGTAATGCTCCTTCAGGCCCCCTTCTTCAAATAGTAATGCCTCTCTTGGCTCCTTTCTTGCAATAGTAATGTCTTTTCTGGCCCTCTTCTTGCACTAATAATGCTTCTTCAGGCCCTCTTCTTCTAATAGTAATACCTCTCCTGGCCCCTTCTTGCAATAGTATTGCTTTGGCCCCCTTCTTCTAATAGTAGTTTCTCTCTTGGTGCAGCGTCCGAGTGGGGCACATCAAAGTGGGGGAGACCACGGGGAAAACAAGATGGATGTCACGGGTGACTCTGCGATTTCTCCTGTCAATGGCGGCAAAGGTGCCTTACTCTGTTGCTGCACAGTGGCAAAAGGGTTTTACAGTCTCTGAATATTGAATGGTGGTTTGTCACATGATGCCGGGACTCCAAGAGTTAATTGTGAAATAACTGACATGAGTCCTGGTAGCTTTGATTTAGGAAACTAGTAATGGACAGTTTTGCTTAACCTCGAATTTGTAAAATAACAGTGGCAGTGGATAATAACATTGCTCCACACTTTCATTTATGATGCAAAGACAATTGAAAACGTCAATGCTCTCTCTCTCTTAAAGGTTACTCAGAAAAATTCCCACAGTCCTAGTTATCTGGCACTAGTTATGCCACTGGTGAAGATAGTTTTGTTAGGGGCCTCTTTACACTTCTCTGGTTTCACTATTAACAGGGGCTCGTGCAACTCACTGTTGTGCTGATAGGTCCCACACTTTATCCTCCTCACTGAAGCTTGTTAAGGAACTGGGTAAGTCTTTGCTTTCTCCACTGGAACGTGTTAGATCCACTCCACACTATTGCACCTCCCCTCACGTCCTCCGATGACTGCTCACTACGAACCCTGTCACTGTTCTCCTCTAACTCCTCCTTCTCTTCCTGTCTGTTTCCCACACTTTCTATCTATGCCTCCCCTAACATTCTGTCTCAACCTGATATTTTCCCACTGGGGACTATCACACCATCCCCCTCTACCAATCAGTAATAGCATGACAAGCAGCCAATAAGCAGCCAAGCAGTTTAGCTGAAGCTTTAGAAGAAATGGGAAAGCAGGGTTTTTCCAATGAACAGTACCTTCTATGTCTGCTAGGAGCACATAGCTAGGTGTTAAAAAGACTGGGACTGGATGACTACCCTGAAGGAGCCCTGGGCCACTACACCGGCCCCCTTCTTGTGATAGTAATGCTTTTTCTGGCTCTCTTCTTCCAATAGTATTGCTATTTCAGGCCCCCTTCTTTTAATAATAATGCATCTTTTGGCCTCTTTTTTTAATAGTAATGCCCCTCTTGCCTCACCATGTTTATTATATGCATTAAAATAAAAAAAACATATGCTCACTTGTGTCTCTGCTCTTGGCTCTCAGTAACTGCAGTCCGTGCCACATGGGTCCCATGCTGACTTCTGCGTTGCAGACACTTTTAAATTTGGCCTCAGCTTTGATGAGGGCAGCAACTAGACATAGCAATCATTTGATTGTTATTTTTCAGCTCTTCCACGACCAAATTTAAAGGTGTCTGCCTTAGCATTGGCCCCAGGCCCCGATCGGCCTACCAGGACTTTTTCTCGTGGGTGCAATGCCCAATACGCCAGGGGCCACTGCACCCACCAGATGCAGATTGGGAAGTCAAATTGGCCCTGAAAAAAATGTACAAAGTAGCCTCATGTTGTAGGTGAGCCCAAACCAGCTGCAAGTGGGGTGAACACACATAGGCAGGGATTAAGAAATCGCTCGCTGCAGCCATGTAGGTGGTAGGAGAGAGAAATCTATGAGGCATGAATAGTTCATCACCACAAGTTTTCTATGAAGCACAGAACATGCTTTATTTTGTGAAAAAAAGAACATACACATGATATCACTGCAACCATCATGAGTCATGTAATCATCTTCATACTGTTATTGAACAAAACCCACTATACCAAGACCAATATTAACCAATATTAACAATAGTAACACTATATAAGCGCCAAATAATATTGGCACACAATGGTCAGATAGAGAATAATACCGACATACTATTACTAAATAAAGACGAGTATAAGGATTAATATTACCAATCTTAACACTGTAAGAGGGCCAAATAATACCCCCTGACTGTGACCACATAGTACTACCATACTGTTACAGGAAGAAAAACTCTTATTAAAAGACCGATACCACATATTGTGATAGATACTAGTTCAACACAATACTCTGCAGACTGTATGAGTGATTAAAGTGCCAAAATGTGATAGACACACATGACTATTGTGGACATTCTTGGACTCACTAATGCCAAGACCAGGGATTGACTGCAGTGACATGTGTGTCTGTCACATGATCGCACGAGCTGGAAGTCAGCGGGGAACAGCGGCAGTGACTGCAGGAAATGGGAGCAACAGATGAGTTGAGTATGGCCTTTTTTATTTTATGAAATACATTTAAAGTAGTCCAGGACCACCTTTAACTGGCCACAGGACTCAACCAGCCCACCAGGATTTTTGTCGGTGGGGTAAATGGCCAATCCACCGCTCTGCGTGTATATATATATATATATATATATATATATATATATATATATATATAAATTTTTTTTTGTATATTTTCTATTTTGTTTGTAAGGGGGTGAGTCCTTATTGGTTTTAGGCGAGAGTGTGTGAATCAGACCACGCTCAGAAATGGCATGGACAATGACATGGACACAGCAGGATTGCCCCACTTAATTTTTTTTACTTAACAGCTGAGCATGGGATAAAAAAACAAAAGAGTCCATACTCCCCTCTCTTCAGCCCCCCGGGAAACAGCTGAACAGCTCAAGCTCCTGGTATCTACATCCATCCGAAGTCAGGAGACTGCAGCAGCCAATCAGAGGCCGCAGCTTCACCACTTGTTCTCCTGGCATCAGCACTCACATCCTGGGAGCCATGATGCCAGGAATTCAGGACAGTGGTTGGCTGCTGCAGTCACCTGACTTTTGCTGGACATATGGACATACATTCCGCGAGCAGAAGCTACTCAGTGGTTCCCGGGGGTGGGCTAAAGAGAGGTAAGTATTGCTTTTTTTATTATTTTATGCTATGGCCAGGTGTTATTTTTTTATTTTTAAGTGGGAAAGCTCTTTAGCCAGAACGGATGTTTACTTAACATGTGGCAATGGACATGGTAGTTACATCCTCTCAGTAAGGGCATAGGCATAATGGTTACAAAGTCTTTAGGGCTGTTTTACACATTGGTTTTTTTTTTGTGGAACTTTTGATGCAGTGTTTGGAACCAAAGTCGAGTCAGACGTGGATTCAAAAGAAATGGGAAATATAAAGTAAGGACATATAGTTCTCCTTCTTGCTGAATCCTCTTCTAGCTTTGGTTCAAAACACTGCATCAAAAAATTCTGCAAAAAAACATGCATGTGAAACAATCCTTAAAGAGGCAAATAACTTGCTGGTTGCTTGTCTTTTCAGAGGCACACAACTCGAAGGTTTGCAGTAGAGATGAGCGAACGCGTTCGTCCGAGCTTGATATTCGTGCGAATATTAGGGTGTTCGGGATGTTCGTTATTCGTAACGAACACCATGCGGTGTTCTGGTTACTTTCACTTCCTTCCCTGAGACGTTAGCGCGCTTTTCTGGCCAATTGAAAGACAGGGAAGGCATTACAACTTCCCCCTGCAACGTTTAAGCCCTATACCACCCCCCTGCTGTGAGTGGCTGGCGAGATCAGGTGTTCGCCTAATATAAAAGTCGGCCCCTCCCGCGGCTCGCCTCAGATGCGGTGTGAGTTAGATGAGGGACAGTGCTGTTTATACCGGAGCTGCTGTAGGGAAAGAATTGGTAGTTAGTGTAGGCTTCAAGACCCCCCAAAGGTCCTTATTAGGGCCACTGATAGCTGTGTGTTGGCTGCTGTTAGCAGTGGGATTTTTTTTTTTCTCAAAATCGCCTCTGCAGACCGTTGCACCTGGCATTAGGGACAGAAGTGCTGCATAGGCAGGGAGAGTGTTAGGAGTGAGTGTAGCCTTCAAGAACCTCAACGGTCCTTTCTAGGGCCATATTTATCCGTGTGCAGTACTGTCCAGGCTGCTGTTAGCTGTGCTGCATTTTTTTTGGGCTTCTCAAAATCGCCTCTGCAGAGCATTCCACCCTCCATTGATACTGCAGGGAAAGAATTGTATAGGCAGGGCCACAACACAGTTATTATTCATAGAATATACGCAGTGCTGCCTGTTGGTGGGAAAAAACTGAAAACAAATCTATTTGTCCAGCCTCTGTCCGTCCTTACGCCTGTGGAGACGTGTGAGCTGCGTGAAAAACATTGCTAAATCATACGCACCCAGCTACGCTTTACTGCTGGCTTCGCCATTTGCTTTCCTTAATTGGGAAAAAAAATACCTGCTCTGCCAGAGTTATAATAACTCTGCTACCCTCACGTTCTGTGACACATAAGCAGGGACACAGCACAGTTATTAAACTTCTCATGTTCATTGAATATACGCAGTGCTGCCTGTTGGTGGGAAAAAACTGAAAACAAATCTATTTGTCCAGCCTCTGTCCGTCCTTACGGGCGGTGGAGACGTGTGAGCTGCGTGAAGAACAGTGCTAAATCATACGCACCCAGCTACGCTTTACTGCTGGCTTCGCCATTTGCTTTCCTTAATTGGGAAAAAAAATACCTGCTCTGCCAGAGTTATAATAACTCTGCTACCCTCACGTTCTGTGACACATAAGCAGGGACACAGCACAGTTATTAAACTTCTCATGTTCATTGAATATACGCAGTGCTGCCTGTTGGTGGGAAAAAACTGAAAACAAATCTATTTGTCCAGCCTCTGTCCGTCCTTACGGGCGGTGGAGACGTGTGAGCTGCGTGAAGAACAGTGCTAAATCATACGCACCCAGCTACGCTTTACTGCTGGCTTCGCCATTTGCTTTCCTTAATTGGGAAAAAAATACCTGCTCTGCCAGAGTTATAATAACTCTGCTACCCTCACGTTCTGTGACACATAAGCAGGGACACAGCACAGTTATTAAACTTCTCATGTTCATTGAATATACGCAGTGCTGCCTGTTGGTGGGAAAAAACTGAAAACAAATCTATTTGTCCAGCCTCTGTCCGTCCTTACGGGCGGTGGAGACGTGTGAGCTGCGTGAAGAACAGTGCTAAATCATACGCACCCAGCTACGCTTTACTGCTGGCTTCGCCATTTGCTTTCCTTAATTGGGAAAAAAATACCTGCTCTCCAAGAGTTATAATAACTCTGCTACCCTCACGTTCTGTGACACATAAGCAGGGACACAGCACAGTTATTAAACTTAGATAATTCATTCACTAGAGGCAGTGGGGCCTTTCGTTTTCCAAAAAGGGCAAAAATTATATTTGGCCTGCAGTCTTGCGCCAATTTATTTCCTGCCTGTGAAATCAAATCACTGGTAATACAGCATGCTGAGGGGTAGGGGTAGGCCTAGAGGACGTGGACGCGGCCGAGGACGCGGAGGGCCAAGTCAGGGTGTGGGCACAGGCCAAGCTCCTGATCCAGGTGTGTCGCAGCCGACTACTGCGCGATTAGGAGAGAGGCACGTTTCTGGCGTCCCCACATTCATCGCCCAATTAATGGGTCCACGCGGGAGACGGTTATTAGAAAATGAGCAGTGTGAGCAGGTCCTGTCCTGGATGGCAGAAAGTGCTTCGAGCAACCTATCGTCTACCCGCAGTTCTGCGCCGTCCACTGCTGCCAATCCGAATCCTCTGTCTGCTGCTCCTCCTTCCTCCCAGCCTCCTCACTCCACTACAATAACACCTGCTCAGGAGCGGGAGCACTCCCAGGAACTGTTCTCGGGCCCCTGCTTAGATTGGGCAGCAGCGGTTCCTCTCCCACCAGAGGAGTTTATCGTCACTGATGCCCAACCATTCGAAAGTTCCCGGGGTCCGGGGGAAGAGGCTGGGGACTTCCGCCAACTGTCTCAACAACTTTCTGTGGGTCAGGAGGACGATGACGATCAGACACAGTTGTCTTGCAGTGAGGTAGTAGTAAGGGCAGTAAGTCCCAGGGAGCAGCGCACAGAGGATTCGGAGGAAGAGCAGCAGGACGATGAGGTGACTGACCCCACCTGGTGTGCAACGCTTACTCAGGAGGACAGGTCTTCAGAGGGGGAGTCAAGGGCATCAGCAGGGCAGGTTGCAAGAGGCAGTGCGGTGTCCAGGGCCAGGGGTAGAGGCAGGGCCAGACCGAATAATCCACCAAGTGTTTCCCAAAGCGCCCCCTCGCGCCATGCCACCCTGCGGAGGCCGAGGTGCTCTAAGGTCTGGCAGTTTTTCACAGAGACGCCTGACGACCGACGAACAGTGGTGTGCAACCTTTGTCGCGCAAAGCTCAGCCGGGGAGCCAACACCAACAGCCTCACCACCACCACCATGCGCAGACATATGATGGCCAAGCACCCCGCAAGGTGGGACAAAGGCCGTTCACCCCCTCCGGTTTGCACCCCTGCCTCTCCCCCTGTGCCCCAACCTGCCACTGAGATGCAACCCCCCTCTCAGGACACAGGCACTACCGCCTCATGGCCTGCACCCACACCCTCATCTCCGCTGTCCTCGGCCCCATCCAGCAGTGTAGTTCAGCGCACCGTTCAGCCGTCGCTTGCGCAAGTGTTCGAGCGCAAGCGCAAGTACGCCGCCACGCACCCGCACGCTCAAACGTTAACCGTCCGCATAGCAAAATTCATCAGCCTTGAGATGCTGCCGTATAGGGTTGTGGAAACTGAGTCCTTCAAAAGTATCATGGAGGCGGCGGCCCCGCGCTACTCAGTTCCCAGTCGCCACTACTTTTCCCGATGTGCCGTCCCAGCCCTGCACGACCACGTCTCCCGCAACATTGTGCGCGCCCTCACCAACGCGGTTACTGCCACGGTCCACTTAACTACGGACACGTGGACAAGCACAGGCGGGCAGGGCCACTACATCTCCCTGACGGCACATTGGGTGAATTTAGTGGAGGCTGGGACAGAGTCAGAGCCTGGGACCGCTCACGTCCTACCCACCCCCAGAATTGCGGGCCCCAGCTCGGTGCTGGTATCTGCGGAGGTGTATGCTTCCTCCACTAAAGCACCCTCCTCCTCCTCCTCTGTCTCACAATCAAGATGTGTTAGCAGCAGCATGTCGCCAGCAGTCGGTGTCGCGCGGTGTGGCAGCACAGCGGTGGGCAAGCGTCAGCAGGCCGTGCTGAAACTACTCAGCTTAGGCGATAAGAGGCACACGGCCCACGAACTGCTGCAGGGTCTGACAGAGCAGACCGACCGCTGGCTTTCGCCGCTGAGCCTCCAACCAGGCATGGTCGTGTGTGACAACGGGCGTAACCTGGTGGCGGCTCTGCAGCTCGGCAGCCTCACGCACGTGCCATGCCTGGCCCACGTCTTTAATTTGGTGGTTCAGCGCTTTCTGAAAAGCTACCCACGCTTGTCAGACCTGCTCGTAAAGGCGCGCCGGCTCTGCGCACATTTCCGCAAGTCCCACACGGACGCTGCCACCCTGCGCACCCTGCAACATCACTTTAAGCTGCCAGTGCACCGACTGCTGTGCGACGTGCCCACACGGTGGAACTCTACGCTCCACATGTTGGCCAGGCTCTATGAACAACGCAGAGCTATAGTCGAATACCAACTCCAACATGGGCGGCGCAGTGGGAGTCAGCCTCCTCAATTCCTTTCAGAAGAGTGGGCCTGGTTGGCAGACATCTGCCATGTCCTTGGTAATTTTGAGGAGTCTACCCAGGTGGTGAGCGGCGATGCTACAATCATTAGCGTCACCATTCCTCTGCTATGCATCTTGAGAAATTCCCTGCAAACCATAAAGGCAGCTGCTTTGCGCTCGGAAACGGGGGCGGGGGAAGACAGTATGCCGCTGGATAGTCAGGGCACCCTCCTGTCTATTTCTCAGCGCGTACAGGAGGAGGAGGAGGAGCATGAGGAGGATGAGGAGGAGGGGGAAGAGACAGCTTGGGCCGCTGCTGACGGTACACCGGCTGATTGCCTGTCATCCTTTCAGCGTGTATGGCCTGAGGAGGAGGAGGAGGAGGAGGAGGAGGATCCTGATAGTGATCTTCCTAGTGAAGACAGCCATGTGTTGCGTACAGGTACCCTGGCACACATGGCTGACTTCATGTTAGGATGCCTTTCTCGTGACCCTCGCGTTGCACGCATTCTGGCCACGACGGATTACTGGGTGTACACACTGCTCGATCCACGGTATAAGGAGAACCTGCCCACTCTGATTCCCGAAGAGGAAAGGGGTTCGAGAGTGTTGCTATACCACAGGACCCTTGCGGACAAGCTGATGGTAAAATTCCCAGCCGACAGCGCTAGTGGCAGAAGGCGCAGTTCCGAGGGCCATGTTGCAGGGGATGTGCGTAGATCGAGCAGCATGTACATCCCAGGCAGTGCAACAGTCTTTAAGGGCCTGGCCAGCTTTATGGCTCCCCACCAAGACTGTGTCACCGCTCCCCAGTCACGGCTGAGTCGGCGGGAGCACTGCAAAAGGATGGTGAGGGAGTACGTAGCGGATCGCACGACCATCCTTGGTGACGCCTCTGCCCCCTACAACTACTGGGTGTCGAAGCTGGACACGTGGCCTGAACTAGCCCTGTATGCCCTTGAGGTGCTTGCTTGTCCTGCGGCTAGCGTCTTGTCGGAAAGGGTGTTTAGTGCGGCTGGGGGAATCATCACAGATAAGCGTAGCCGCTTGTCAACCGACAGTGCCGACAGGCTAACACTCATCAAGATGAACAAAGGCTGGATTTCCCCAGACTTCTGTTCTCCACCAGCGGACAGCAGCGATACGTAAGCAATACGTAGGCTGCACCCGCGGATGGAAGCTACGTTCTCTCTCACCATCCAAAACGGGGACATTTCTGCTTCATCAATCTGTGTCTAATATTCCTCCTCCTCCTCCTCCTCCTCCTGCTCCTCCTCCTGAAACCTCACGTAATCACGCTGAACGGGCAATTTTTCTTAGGGCCACAAGGCTCACTCAAATAATTTTTCTGAACAATTTTTATAAGTTTCAATTAGCTTAAAAGCGTTGGAACTTTAACTTGAACCAATTTTTCGTTACACTGGGCTGCCTCCAGGCCTAGTTACCACTTAAGCCACATTAACCAAAGCGATTCACCTGCCATCTTGGTTGGGCATGGCCAATTTTTACTGAGGTACATTTGTACTGTTGGTACACCAATTTTTTGGGGCCCTCACCTACAGTGTAATCATAGTAATTTCTATGTTCTTCGCCTGCACTCATGGTACAGAAAGGTGTGTGGGGTTGGCCTACACTTTAGCTACATAAATGTCACTTGTGCCTTGGCTATACTAAGGCTACTGAAATGGAACTAAGACTGCGCTCCCGCTATACTGCTGCTTCAGAATTGTTACTGGGGCCTGTCTTGAGTGCTACTATTGCTTACATGGAACGAAGACTGCGCTCCCGCTATACTGCTGCTTCAGAATTGTTACTGGGGCCTGTCTTGAGTGCTACTATTGCTTACATGGAACGGACACGTGGAGAGGACATGTAGTGCCTCAAAAACATCCCCCTCCTCCTCCAACAGGGAAAACATTGTTGGCAAATGCCTTTGCATTGGTTCTTCTGGTGGCAGTCCAAGAATTTCACCTTTACCGACACTACAAGACAGCCCCCCCACCATCCCCCCGCCACGGCCCACTTAATCCTGGCCACATTCCGAAAACCAACAAAATACAACCGTGGTACTAGGTCCGCAGTCACCACCACATTACCACCAACGCGGTTACTGTTAAGGTGCATATAACCACGGACACGTGGAGAGGACACGTAGTGCCTCAAAAACATCCCCCTCCTCCTCCAACAGGGAAAACATTGTTGGCAAATGCCTTTGCATTGGTTCGTCTGGTGGCAGTCCAAGAATTTCACCTTTACCGACACTACAAGAGAGCCCCCCCACCATCCCCCCGCCACGGCCCACTTAATCCTGGCCACATTCCGAAAACCAACAAAATACAACCGTGGTACTAGGTCCGCAGTCACCACCACATTACCACCAACGCGGTTACTGTTAAGGTGCATATAACCAGTCTGACTGGGGCATGCAGACACCTTGACAGAATGAATAGTGTGTGGCACATAGGTTCCCCATTGCTATGCCCACGTGTGCAGCTCCTGATGGCGGTGGCACAGGATTGTATTTCTCATTGCTTCTGTACAACATTGTGGGCTATCGCCCCGCCCCTATTAAAGAGGGTCGCTACCTAGCCGTGCCAACCCTGTGCAGTGTGTGCCTGCGGTCCCTCGTCGTGGCAGACGCACTTCTAAATAGACATGAGGGTGGTGTGGCATAAGGGCAGCTGAAGGCTGCGCAGGGACAGTTTGGTGTGCGCTGTGGGGGGGAGGGGGTGCGGTTGGGCAGCATGTAACTCAGGAGAAGTGTCAGTGGAGTGTCATGCAGGCAGTGATTGTGCTTTGTTGGAGGTAGTGTGGTGCTTAGCAAAGGTATGCCATGCTAATGAGCGCTTTTCAGAAGTAAAAGTTGTTGGGAGGGGGGGGGCCCACTCTTGCCGCTATTGTGGCTTAATAGTGGGACCTGTGAACTTAGGATGCAGCCCAACATGTAGCCCCTCGCCTGCCCTATCCGTCACTGTGTCATTCCCATCACTTTCCTGAATTGCCCAGATTTTCACACATGAAAACCTTAGCGAGCATCGGCGAAATACAAAAATGTTCTGGTCGCCCATTGACTTCAATGGGGTTCGTTGTTCGAAACGAACCCTCGAGCATCACAGGAAGTTCGTTACGAATAACGAACACCCGAACATTTTGGTGTTCGCTCATCTCTAGTTTGCAGCAATACAGTCATTAACACTCAACTCCAACCAGCAGTTGCTGATAACAGCAACAATACCTTGTGTCATCTGACTTTCCAACATGACCCGCATTTGTTGCTTACAGAATTCCTGCCTGCTGAAAGGGCTGGCTCTGATTGGCTGAGCACTTTGACCAATCAAAGGCAGCTCTCAGCTATTGAATGACAGCTGAGAGCTGCCTCTGATTAGTTCCTGCGCTCAGCCAATCAGAGGCCGCACTCACCCATTCATGAATTCACAGAGGTGGATACTGTGTTAACTACTTCCAGCTTCCAGCTTTATTGGAGAGGTGTTACCTTTCATTGTAATCTTATCCAATAATGCTAATGAAATGGCAGAGAAGGCTCTGTGGTCAGTGTGCCGAATTTCAGGACTATTTCTATATAGATAAAGTGACAGAGAGAATTGAAAAAATATATATCCACCAATTTATTTATTTATTTCAGAAAACTTACTTTTGACAGCAGCTAATTATTTCATGACAGAACTTAATGTATTTCCGTACAGCACAATGTTGCATATTTATTCATACATTCGTTTATGGCTATTCGTATTGAATGTGTTCTCACTGCCTAGAATGCTCACAGACTGAAGAATGATAAGGGATTCAATTATATAAGATTAATTAACAGCTTTATAAATTTTATTCAAGTCCATTATATTACCAGAATAAAAAACAAGCTGGGTGTTGGCCATATAAATCATGCTTGGGAAGATCCAGAGGCTAAATAATTTCTTCCACAACCATGCCCAGCTCCTCAATTTTAACTTGGGTATCATTAGTGGAATAATTACATAAGGATCTATAGATAATTGCATGTCATCAATAAATCTCAGGGCCTTCATTGCGTTTGTCATGGAGATAGATAACTTTGGTTTTATCAGCCTTATTTCTAAGTTTGGCTGATGACTGAAGAAGTGGAATCCTTTTTCATTTTACATTTTTATCCTAGATCTATTGTACAATGGAAGCATGCATCGTAGGACTTCTATAAAACAGAGAATGCTTATTTTTAAGGCTGGCTCTTGCATTGATTACCCACTTCTACAAGGAGCACCTGAACTAAAATGTGTTTCAATGTAAATTACAATGTTAAGATACCTGTTCAAGGGATGACTGTTAGGCGCATCAGTGCCCAACAGTTGTTCAATGGGCTACCAGCCAACTATCACTTCTGTGCTTTACAAATGAAGGTAGGGGAAGAAACTGGGAATTGTTCCGACCCACCTGCTTCCATTCACAGTAAACATTGAGCGGCTTCTGTTTACACGACCCAACGGTCATTTGGTTTTTAGTTCTGCTAAAATCCAAGCAACTCCGACAGGTGAGCAATTTCTCTCTCAGTGCCCTGTTGGCAGCTGCGTATACACAGGGGGACTATTTCTTGTATAAAAAATAAATAAATCTTGTTATTTGTATAGCGCCAACTTATTCCGCAGCACTTTCAAGTAATTTATTTATTAGCCCCACAAAAAGCTGGGTACTCATTTTACCGACCTCAGGAGGATGTAAGGCTGAGTCAACCTTGAGCCAGCTACCTGAACCATGTGAGGACTGAACTTGCAACCTTCAAGTATGAGCGAGAGCTTAGGACTGTATTTCCGCTGCCTTAACACTTTGCGCCACACGAGGCTCTACATTGTTTGAATTTGTTGTTTCCAGTGGGAATTCTGGCAATAATCGCCCCATGTAAAATTATCTTTAGAGCTAATGGTACTTTCTGTTCTTTTTTAAAAGGTAGGTTCAGACCACATCTTGGCCAGACTGTAAAGGAAAAGAGACATGGGCACACATCCACATATTATACATTGATTTAGTTCTATTCAGCAATATTTATAAACATGAGGTTCCTAGTTACATTTTGATCACATTCTATAATCCTACTAGTCACTTCACGGCAACCTCTTTTTATTGGGTACCTTTGCTACCAGGTACGGCAGCACACGAGACCACCGTCCACCTCCACAATACAGCATCCGTATGAGAAGCAACCCAGTATACCAACAACATCACTGCTGCCAGGTTGAGCCCCTTGGCTCTGGGCCACAACGCCCACAGTCACCACATGCAAAACTGCACAATGTGAACAAGTCACAAAAGTTCACCTTTCCATGTGAACTGAAAACCAAGTAGGTAATTGCCATTATGCAGTCTCTTATTAATTAAAAACACCTGAATCACATTTTGGGCTTTATGTTAGGCAGGACGGGCTTTATTTTGGATGGGGTCCTGTGTGATAGATTCTATAGTACTCTATCAACCAGTGCTTAATTATAAATATCATACAGTATGGTGCCTAAATAACAGTGCTATACTTTGACCAAGTAACACGCCCAGACATTTGTCAAAATAACAATACTATAGAGTCCTTCTTCCACCATACAGTGCTCAAAAATGCCAACATATATGGATTACATAATACCTCCAAACATAAAGGGATCCAAAAACAGATGTGTAATATGTCTAAATACAGCTATACAAGTATTTTGAAGATTTTTAGTGGTTCACTAGCATCTGGTGCTATTTCATCTTATGTACGCTATTCAGCAGAGACCAATGAGGCATTTGCTGTGACCAAGAGATTGCACACCACTGTCTACATCTCTGCAGCAACATCCTGCAGTCAAGTTTTTCTATAAAACTACTTACCCATCTCCACCTAATCTCCCTCTTGATGTACACATTTTTCACAACATTGATGCCATGATTGCATGGGCACTACGAATGCTTCCTTAGGGGGTTGCTTTGCACAAAAGCAACACAACTGGAAAATGTGGAACCACAAAGAACAACCTTCATGGTTGGAAAAAGCCAAAAATTTGCTAAGTGCAAGACTAGGTGAGTTTGCAGCATGATGAATCACTGCAAAGTTGCCATGAAGAAACCAATGAATATTGGCTGCCTGATGAGCATGAGTGTTGTCTTGATAGAAGCAGGGGCAGACTGGCCATTCAACAAACTGTGAGTCAGTCAAGTCCTGGGGCCAGTAAACAAGAGTTGGTTTTATGGTGAAATGTAGAAGATGAAAAACTTTATACTAACATGTGCCTGCATGCAGCTCCTCCCGCTCCCAGCTTCTGCAGTCCACGTCCATACAGCTCACCCAGTGAGTTCCAGGAAGAGTAATCATGTGACATGCACATGTAATCATATGATCGCTGTACCCTAAAGTCAGCAGTGAGCTGAGTGGTCATGGACTGCATAGGCCAGGAGCAGGAGAAGAGGCACACTGGCACAGGTGAGTTTTTTTTTCACTAGGGAACCACTACTGAGTAGGGGTGCTGGGGCATATGAGGGGCATTATTACTGAGTGGGGCTTATATGGGGCATTATTTCTGAGTGGGGGCTTATGAGGGGCAATATTACTGATTGGAGGCCTATATGGGGTATTACTACTGAACGGGGGCCTATATGTGGATTGTTGCTGAGTGGGGGCATAAGAGGAGCATTATTTTTGATT
Source organism: Eleutherodactylus coqui (assembly GCF_035609145.1). NCBI lineage: Eukaryota > Metazoa > Chordata > Amphibia > Anura > Eleutherodactylidae > Eleutherodactylus > Eleutherodactylus coqui. The sequence goes on along the minus strand of NC_089840.1, from coordinate 117,942,528 downwards.
GGGAACACATTTACTGTGTGTGAGATACGAAAAGTGACATTGGGGCCTACAGGGAGCACAAAAAGGGGGGTACTATTACTGTGTGGGTCACCTCAAGTGGCATTACTATTGCGGCACTATGGATGGGGAGATTATATAGAAGTTTGGAAAATGAAGCTAGTTCCATGGAAAATTGAGGAGTCAAAGATGTCTGTGTCTAATTCTGCAGAGACAAGTTGTGACCAGGAGAAGTCCTCATGATGGTCTGGGCCAAATGAAAAAAAAAGGGAAAGTGAACAACTCCAATCAGAGGAGAAATCCCTGTGATCACTGGATATAACGGTACTGAAATCATTTATACGGTCTGCAAAGTGTCTGTGGGGATAATATCGGTCTTTGTGTAGTGTTTTTTTTCAGCAACACTAGTGGTAATAGATGATCATGGTTTGAGGGTATTATTTGTCCCTCATATAGTGTTATTATTGGTAATACTGATCTTTGTAGTGGTCTTTATTCAGTGATAGTATCTTGGTATTAATCACTATGTGGTGGTACTATGTGATCATGATGTTGTTGTATCATTTGGCCCTTATATACTGTTATTATTGGTAATGTTGGTCTTGGTATAATGGGTTTTGTTCAGTGACAGTATGGATGAAATTATACGGGCCATGATGATTACTGTGATATTGTGTGTAGGTTTATTTTTCTTCAATTTTACAAAGTAAAACAAAATATTAACTATAAAGAAAATTTTAATAAACTTTATTAACATTTGTTCTGTTATTTATTTAGACCCACAATGTGATCTTTGGTATACTTAGTATAGCAGATAATTATTCCATTTGTGTTTAAAACTGCAAAGCAAACTATTAGGTTGTACTTAAAGGGGTTGTCTCGCGCCGAAACGGGTTTTTTTTTTCCATAGGCCCCCCGTTCGGCACAGGACAACCCCAAAGGATGTGTTAAAAAAAATAATTTATTACTTACCCGAATACCCGCTCTGCGACGTCTTCCTTCTTCTTCCTTCACCAAGATGGCCGCCGGGATCTTCACCCACGATGCACCGAGGGTCTTCTCCCATGGTGCATCGTGGGCTCTGTGCGGTCCATTGCCGATTCCAGCCTCCTGATTGGCTGGAATCGGTACATGTGACGGGGCGGAGCTATGAGGACCAGCTCTCCGGCACGAGCGGCCCCATTCACCAGGAAGAAGACCGCACAGCGCAAGCGCATCTAAAAAAGCAAGAAGACATCAGAATTAGACGGATCCATGGCGACGGGGACGCTAGCAACGGAGCAGGTAAGTGAATAACTTCTGTATGGCTCATATTTAATGCACGATGTACATTACAAAGTGCATTAATATGGCCATACAGAAGTGTATAACCCCACTTGCTGCCGCGAGACAACCCCTTTAAGGATCAGCTTAATAGACATACAACAGTGGCCTAGGCCTCTGGCTGCCAACAAAGTGCTAACGACCACTTGTCTGTCCGTCTTGTGTGATGTTTGAGTTACATGCAGAGCCTGACAGCACCTGTGATGTTAGTTACCAGCTCTTAGCTCCTCCAATTATACATGATGGTGACGTCATCACAGGTCCTTTATCCTCCTTGTGAACTGAATGAGGGATTATGGGCAGACTACATCCCCCACAAACCCCTGCGGCCTCAGTTGCTATGGATACAGCAGTATTCAGTCTGAGCTGAAGACAAAAAAACATTTGTGCTAACGCTCTCTTATTTTCACCCGATCCTTGTACTCCGGCTGTATATCCAACCTTGTTGGCAAGTCGTGCAGTCCTCTATGAAATTCATATGAAAAGTTCGGCAAAAAAGAGGCTCGCCTTCAAAAGATGGAAAACGTTCACCTTTCTTAATAGCGTCTCAGCATTCAATAAAACCAGGAACGCATTTGGCCAGCGTCTGACCTTGATTACCCTTCAGTATTCAGTCTGGCAGTTTGTATGTTGTGAGACAGCTGGACACCTGTGTAGGGACTCCAATAGATGACACCTCACAAATGTCCACATACATAGCTGGTAGTGCATATTGACCAACAACATTGAAGTATAGTCCTTCACCACTATCTTCACACCTAATGAACGTGATATCATGTCATCTCAAGTGCTAATGCTGCCAACACCAGTTCAGCCTTCATCTAATCGTCAGCTATTGTCTAGTGTTGTAACAAACTGTCGCTGTCGGGCAAACATGTCACTGCAGAGGGTTCAATGCCGCCATGAAGCTAATGCAGCTTACATGACACAGCAACAAGCCACGATTTCACCTCAGCCACCAGCTGACATTTGTAAATCTCATTCAGCTCATATGCAAAAGCAATGTAGCAGAGTTGTGTGTGTGTGACGTGCATGTAGCAGAGCTGTGTGTGTTTGACATGCATGCAGCAGAGCTGTGTGGTGCATTGCATCCCCAGAAACACTGGTACTATAAATACTAGTGCCTACCTATCAGCGTACCAGAATTACATTTGTGGGGGGCTGGTGGGGACAGCAGAAGCTCCCTTTGTCTGTCTAATCACATAGATACTATGGTCATTATTGACCATGGCATCGAGAAATTTAAATGACAGGGATCAAAGTCTTTCTGATCCTGGTCCTTACAGAAAGACCTCAGATGTCAGTCAGCACAGGGATTATGTCGGCACAGGACATATGATATAAATGTCTGTCATAGCAGCTAAAGACAAGCTATGGAGGCTTAACATGTTTGAAATAGGAGGTAGCCCAATATATACCTTCAATTCTAACATGTTTTGTGCTTCATAGTAAATTGGCTGTGGTGAGCCATGCACACTGCATAGACTTCTCCCCTCTTACCATTCCCTAGTCTGCCGCAGATGATTTGCTGACCCCTGCCTACTTGTATTTGCCCCACTTGCTGTTGGTTTGGGTCCCACCTACAACATGGGGCCACTTTGTATTTTTTTTCATGGCTATTTTGATTTCCCAACCCATCTCTTGATGGAAGACCACATGTGCAGCCTTTTCTGGCCATTTATCTTAGAAGTACAGGAAGGAACGCCTTTTTGAAAACATCTTACCAGGATGCAGCCATCACCATAGTGCCCTTTGGAATGCAATGAGTGAGGATTATACCTTTGCTGTGCCAAAACATGGCCACCATCATTTTCTCTGCACTGGCGGTAACTCAGAATTTCTTAGGTGGTGGTGAGTTTTTTTGCTTCCATTGCGATGACTGCCATTTAATTCTCGAGAATACAAGAAAGTTTGTTCCAGCAGCACCAAATGATATCCCACACTGGATTAGGGCACTGAATGCAACAACCAGAAAAAAAATGTTTAAACCAAACAACTCCTGTAGGAGGTCCATGGAAAAGAATAGAACTGGCAGCATTAGGGATGCAATAGAAAAATAATTTATTGCCCCATCACCATAGAAGCAGCAACGTTTCGGCCATATGGCCTTCTTCAAGCTTGAAGAAGGCCATAAGGCCGAAACATTGCTGCTTCTGTGGTGACGGGGCAATTAATTATTTTTCTATTGCATCTCTGATGCTGCCAGTTCTATTATTTTCCATATTATTTCATTCTCATCCATTAGGACAATTGATGGAATGAAGGCACCATTTATGTGCCTACATCACATGTCAAGATTGCCTGACACATCGCCACGTGTGCAGCCTTGTGATTGCCGGTCAGTATTCGCAACCACCTGGATGAAACTTTCCACATCTTAAGGTCTTCACACAGGATGTTGTGTACAAATCCAATGGAAAGTACAACTTTGCAGACAATTTCTTCCACAATGACGGTCATCCATAAGAACTTGCTCTACTCGTGCCAGGGGCGTAACTATAGGGAATGCAGGGGATGCGGTTACACCCGGGCCCAGGAGCCTTAGGGGGCCCACAAAGCCTCCCTTATCCATATAGGGAGCCCAGGACTATGAACATAGCATTATAGTTAGGGGCCCAGTTACAGATTTTACACGGGGGCCCAGAAGCTTCACGTTACGCCTCTGACTCGCGCAGTCATGTTGTTAGATCGGCTGGTGCATGACTGAGGCTCCTTTGACTCGTTCTCACACAACATTCAGCCTTGTTGGATCTATTACACCCACAAATGCACATTTGTCATGTCCATGACACCTTCACCGCATGTCTCACTTAACTGTTGATGAATGTTGATGGTTGTCTTCCTCATAAGTGAAGAAAATGGAAGATTACACTCTGTTCTTGGAATGTATTGAAGACGCTTCTAACTCCAGACACTGGCACGTGGGTTCTGTACACTGAAAGATGCTGCCATCCGTGTCACTAATTCTCGAAGAATGCCTGTGTCTTTTAAAATGTGTCCCATGTTTCTAACTCCTGCTGTTCCAGAGAAAAAATTAGGAGACCTTAGAACTTGAATACACCTCGCACCATGCCAATACACCCTAACTGAATCCAAATTAAAATTTAGTGAAGTTCATTTGGCAATTTGCTAACTATATAGGGGGTATGAATTTTTCTTTTTCTTTTTTTTTTGCAGTGAAATTTTAATTTATCTATTTTTTTGTTAATAGTAAAACTATTTCTACTAAGGTGGTACAAAATCACCTCATTTATCAGAGAAAAATATGCAAGAATTACTTAGATAAACTTTTAACAGAAATATTATAGCTGTGCAAAAAATTGCTGAACTGGTCCTGGTCATCAACTTGGGTTTTAATGTTTTTTAAATTGTTCATTGAGAACTACTGCGGCTTTAGTGCAACTATATTTGGTTTATTTCCTTTAAAAGTCCCACAAATTTTTAGAACTGATGTGGGAGCCACCATGAATTGTTGTGTGGCGGTCAATCACTTAAGTCATTAACCTCTTGTGATAGGATCTTTACCCTTTAACTATCCTATGTTCCCTAGTATTTGCCAATACGAAATGATGCAAGAGAAGAAGGGTGGAACTTCCCTTAAATTTATAGTTTAAGCCCAAAGGGGCAAAATAGTATCATGAGAGTGACTATTTACATCATAGAAGGTGCTGCTGGCCCAGAGTTCTGCCCCAACAGGCAGAGTTAGGCGTGATGTATAGCAGGTAAGAGAGACAAAAATGCTGGTGTGCGACACAACCCTCCCAATGAAAGCTTAAAGGCAGGAGGATTAAACCTTTTTTAATCCTGCCTTTTAGCTTGCTTTCATCGAAAAAAGGTCAAGCCACACACCAGCATTTTTGTTTCTTTTACTTCAAATTCATTTTAAAGGGGTATCATTACTATAAAAACCTTTATAGAAGCTGGACCACTATAAAATAAAAAAATAGATATCTCTCCTTAGATCTCTGAAGCAAAGCTGAGTGGCTCACATTGTCTCGGCTGCAGTATCACATCCCCAAACTTGTGGAATCACAGCGCCCAGGATATGAGCGCTAATACCAGGAACACCGATGGTGACTCTGCAGCTTCTGATTGGCCGCAGTGGTTACATGCTTTTGCCCAGCCGTCTACCAGGAAACCGGGAGTCCTAGCATAAGTATTATCTTTTTTTTTATTTTATAGTGGGTCTAGCTGTTGGAAAAGTTTTAATAGTCATGATAAAAGTCCTTTAGGCCTCATGTCCACAGGGAAAAGAAGATTTTAAATCCGCAGCGAATCACCCGCATGCGGATCCGCGTCCCATAAGGATGCATTGACCACCCGTGGGTAGATAAATACCTGCGGATGGTCAATAAAAGTGAATTTAAAAAATCCTGGAGCATGAAAAAAAATGGACATGCTCCATTTAGGTGCAGGTCTCCCGCGGGGACGGCTCCCGCAGGCTTCTATTTAAGCCTATGGAAGCCGTCCGGATCCGCAGGAGACCTGTGCCTGAATTAAACTCACCTGCTCCGGGCGATGCAGATCTTCCTTCCTTCGCGGCAGGATCTTCTTTTTTCGGCCCGGCGGATGTGCCCGGCGCATGCGTGCGGCACGCAGCCGGCGTGCCGAGCACATCCGCCGGGCCGAAGAAAGAAGATCGGGCCGCGAAGAAGAGAAGACACGCACGGTCCGCTGCAGGTAAGTTTATTCTTATTTTCAGCCCTCATGTCCGCGGGGCAGGAGGGACCCGCTACGGATTCTCCATGGGGGCCTGGTTTTCCCCGTGGACATGAGGCCTTAAGGTCAATTTGCAGCATGTTTTTCTATACATCTCGCAGTATAGGATATGTCTGGAATCAAAAGATAGGTATAACAATATATTCTGTACATTGTCCATAGACATCTCTGGGGCTGAAGTATGTGAAAAGTGTTCTTTTGGCATAGTGTGTAACAAGACACCACTTAGCTTAGAATATATATTTTAGAATGGAAGTAAATGGCAGAAGTATCCAGAAGTATGGGTATGTAATACATTTGCGCAGTATACATTAGAGTCCATCTAAAGAACAAAATTATAAAAAATGTTGACAAAAACTGCCAAGTGTATACCTTCTTTTATAGAAATGCTAGACAAATCTGTCAAAAAGATATACACTTGGAATACAGTTTATATCTTTACATATATGAGTTAAAAGCGACTCAGACATGTTTGAAGCTAACCGAAAATGCATTCTGTCTATACAGCAGAGCCGAGCCGCACATTTTTAAATACCCATTAAATGTCTTCACTATGATATATTGACCTGTGGTTTTGAACATTTGTCTACTTTTATGACCTATTTGGCTAGTAGTCTTTTTTCTCATTTGTTCTTGTACATCCATTGTGTGGACTATATCTTATACACAATAGGAACAATTTCAGATAAAACAGGGAACTCCTAAAGAGCACATCAACAAAACATATGTGTCAGTGGTTTGTTATTTATGCTTTCATTTGCCTTGCAAAGCAGGAGGGAGCAAATAGAAGCTGCATAAACTACAGCCTGAGGTAAAGCAGTTTCAAGACCAGTTCAAAGAGCATGAGAGACTTTTGATCCCAATGAATGCTGACACACATATTTTTTGAACATTATTTTTCCCTCACAAGATATGACAACGTCTACTGTCACACTAAAACAAGCATACGATTGTTCCCAATGATGCTGCTAAATGAATATGGGTCACCAGGATATTTAACTTTTAGTATTCTTTATAGAGTACCAGAGTGTAAAGGTGGTCAGACATATTAGATAGAAGTAGGCTGATGACTGAACCACTGGTGTAACTATAGAGGATGCAGAGGATGCGGTTGCACCCGGGCCCAGGACCCTTAGAGAGCCCATCAGGCCTCTTCTCCATATAGGGAGCCCAGTATAATGAATAAAGCCTTATAGTTGGGGGCCCTTTTACAGGTTTTGCATTGGGGCCCAGAAGCTTCAAGTTACGCCTCTGGATTAAACTACCGTTCAATGAACCATTGTCTGGTGAATGATTATTTCGCTAACACAACTATACATATTTTAGTCCATGTTGGTCCTTACAGTTGGTCTAACTGATCTTACATGTTCAATGATAACGGCTGACAGATGAAGAAACTTTGTGGGAATATTCTTTCAAATAAAGATTATCCATGAATGAAAGATCTTGCTTCTGATTCTTCAACAAAACGTTTAACAAGGCCGAAGTTCCTCTATATCATGATGAGCGTTCATTATTAAATGAGGAACTGTAATTAATTTTAACCCTTACCAATCCAATTTGCATCCTGGTTTTCCCAGGGGGCTTTTTTTTCTGCTGTTAAACAATGGCGCTATCTGCTGGCTAAAGCCAGTACTGCACGAGGTGACACGTTGGATAGGCTCCGACAGCAGAGAGGCTGGCAATATACAGTAAGAGAACCCCGACAGATGTCTTCCAACATCGGAGCTGTACAGCCTTAAATCATAATGTCTTCAGAGGTCAGACAGTGGATTGGAAAGGGTTAATGTATATGGAAGCCTTGATGGCCCTTTTATAAGGGTAGATGATTGGGCACGAACGTTTATTTTCCGGAGCATTGGCCCATGTGAATATGCTCTCAGTCAGCTGATCGGATCTTTTATAGGGTCATAAAAATGTTAATTCGTCATCAACACATGTAAATAGGGGGATGCATCATTGGTGAATGCATGGGGACAAATGATGGTATTAAAGGAGTTGTACCAGTATTACAAGTTTTCCCCTATCCACAGAATAGGGGATAACTTGCTCATCTGTCTGGGTCTTAAGACTGAGACCCATACTGATTCTGACAACAGGGGTCCAATGTCCCCTGTCCTCCTCACTTCAGGCTTACTGCACCCCCCACAGTGAAGAGGAGTGGAGTGATAGCCATGCAAGTGTGCAAAAGCTCCATTCATTTTCTATGGGACTGTTGGACATAGTCGTGCGACAATTAATGAAACGCCAACCGTGCATGCTCAGCCAGTGCTTTATTTAGTGTAATGTCACTGAGGGTGAGAAAAGCATGCCTAAAATGACGAGAACAGAGGGACATGGGACCCCCATTCTAAGGATCAATAGGTGCTCATTGGTGAGGCCCCCACCAATCAACAAGTAATCTTTTATCCTGAGGATTTGGAATAACTTATAATTTAGGTACAAACCCATTAACAGTTCTTCATCCAGATACAAGTGATCATTTGCCACATATAAATGGTAGTATTGAGTGAGGATCGACATGTTGTATTGGCAGTAGGTGCTCCTTAACAGGCAAAATGTCTGTCTGTGTAAATGGCCCCTGAATTTACACATGAATCTGAGCAGTCAGGCCAATCTGAGACTTAATACTAATCGGTCTGAGTTGGCCGTTTACACACATAGATATTTTGTTAAATATAACCAATTCTCATCTTCCTTATCTTTTATGACGTCCTAATATAAAATATGTCTATTCCCTATGATGGGGTTGTCTTTCAGATATCCCTCGTATGATGTGTATATAGTCAATTATTGTGACTGGCAGAGAAATTTTTCCGCATATTAAACAAGTTTTTTGGCAGTTGGGACAGACGTCAATAAGATCAATTGGCCATTTGCACATAGCAGTTAAAGGCCCCTTTGTGTAGCCTGATTACTGGTCATGAAGATTCCTCGAAATGGTCAAGTTCCCCCAACAATCAGGCCATGTGAAAAGGCCAATGACCAGCCGATGAATGAGCAACCGCTTGTTCTTCTGCTGATTGTTGATTTTAAGCAAGCATAAAAATGATCAGCTCGACATCTCCCTGTGTGAACAGGGAGTTGTACAGCCAGTCTATTAGGAGAAATGTACATACTAACAATTGTTCTTCCCCATGGCAGCAATTCTTGGCCCATGTAAACAATAGCAAGCAAGCTCCAATTGACATGCTTGTTGATCCCATGGAAGTCTATGGGAGGTGCCCAAATATGCACTCAATAGGCACGCAAAAGCACAACACGCAATGTGATTCCATGATGAAAATAACACAGCTGGACCTCACAAGGCTAAGTAGCCTTTTAAATCATGGAAGGGATGTGTCGTGTGTGCATGTGAACTCGCCCTGCGTTCACGAAAAGTACATTACAATGCGCACACGCGCAAAAAAGACTCATTCACTATGCAAATAAATTGCGCTGAAGCATACGTAATTGCATATACGGTCATCTGTAACCATCCTAGAATGCAGTGCTAAAAGCCCATTCATTTACATTGGGCCATTTACATCTGTGGTTAATGCGGGTAAAAAACAATGGAGCATGTCCTATTTTGGTATGTATTATGCATGTAATACGCCTATTATAGGCTATGGGTGTTAAATTATGCAGTAAATACATATGTTACAAGCATACTGACTGCGTATTACATGCATAAAAAACAAGCGCAATAAGCAGACAACATACGTCCATGTGAGCCCTTATTTTGTGGGCCTGTCTGACCCTGTATGTGTCTATATATATTATTTTCTAAGTACCGCTGTCAGTAGACATTAAAGTCATCGGAAATCTACAGGCTTAGACCACACAATGAGTAATCCTATCAGCAACTGTAATTTTTCTTCTGAAATGCTATGTCCTTGCATGCCTAGTGTGCCGGACCTGCTTATAGAGAAAGCTATCAATTCCCATGGAGTACTACACTTGTACTCCTGCTAACAAAAACTACATTGCCAGTGTGCTTATCACAAAAAATGATGGCTGGGGAGTGTTCAGTATTTATTGTACTGATATGTCTTTTCCTGTAAAACACTTCAGAGATTTAGAGAAAACTTTCTGGTTCACGCTCTTTATCTAAATCCAACAGGATCAAGGAAAGAGAACTCTAAAACACAAAATAATGACTGGACTAGCCAGTTTACAAATGTAGCATTCAAAAAGTGAATTACTTGAATTGTGTTTAAAGAGGACAGCAGATAACTTGATGGTATGTGGCGGTATAACTGCTGGGACGCCGCCCATGCAGGGATATTGCCCCAGTTTGTCCCAAAATTTTGACAAAGGCGGCCACGCATGTGTGCCACTGCTCTATTCACTTCAGGGCTTAAACAGATGAACGTGTTTGCGGAGGGTTTTTGCATGTGAAATTCATGGCCATACAACGTGATGAAGCGAAGCCATTGATTTCAATGGATTTATTCTCACGAGCATGTTTCTCATGCGCAAATTCTGTGTGTGAGAAAAGATAGGCCTTGCCCTATCTTTCTCCGTGTTATGCAGAAAACTGCTATAGAAGTTTATGACAGCATATCAGCCTGTTTACAGCCATCTCCAAACCTGGTCCATGTGCAAATAAGATCCGTTGTGGCAAGCATATTTACGCATATGTTCGTCTGCTTAAGCACTTAATGGAAGCTGCTGGAGATAAGCCAAATTCAAGTGCTCGGCAATCTCTGGCAGTTCCGTTGAAGTGAATGGGACCGCTGGAGATTGCCAAGCACTTGAACCCAGCTATCTCTGTAAGTTCCCATTGAAGTTAATGAAATGATGCCATGCATGCCAAGATGGGAATAACCTTAAAGAGGGTCACTTCAAGTAAGGGCATCTATGAGAACCCTATGTACATGGTCAAATTTGTGGATGCTAGGAACTGCTACTGCAAAGCTCACCAAAATGGACTTCAAGCATCCAGCTTCTCAATCGGAACTTAGTTCTCAGATGAGCGGTTGGGGTCCCGAGTGGCGGACTCCGGCTGATCAACTATTGATGACCTATACTGATGATAGGTCATCGGTAGTATTTTACTGGAAAACCCCTTTGAGAACATGTTTTTTACCTGTAGATAGCATAGTCACAAATCATAGCAAAAACCACAGTAATTTATGGTACAAGGGTAGGACCAATATCATGTGTGAATGAGGTCTTCATGTTCTGCCCAGAAGTCCTTTCATATACTGAACATTAGGAACAGTGTAAAGAATTTTAACTTTATACTGTATTTTGCAGAAGCCAACCTTTCCATAGACTGGATCACAAGAGGGGCCAAGGTTTCAATAACTTGAGCTAAAAGGGGCATTTTTGGGGCATTCTTGGTAGGATCCAGAGTAGGGATTGTAGATGTCCTGCAATTTGGAATTAAAATATCAATATGGTAAGTACCTGAACTTCGACTTAGAGAACCTTATAGAGCTCTACGGTTTATGGGCATCTTATAGAAGGCCTTGTTTAGAAACACCCATTTCTTTAATTATGCTGTTCATTTGTGTGCTTCAGTTTTATATAGTGCAGCAAAAATGAAAATGAGATGCTTTAATGGAAAGTTTAGTTGTCAGCAGTCAGGATCTTTACTACTTCATGCATGAATTTTTACTTTTTAATATCTTTTTATTGTTGTTTGCGGAATCTGGTTTCCAAATGTTTTATTACATACTTGATAAATAATTTTACTAACGTTCGCCAAAAGCAGCTCTGCAATTTTGACAGCACTCGGGTTTTCAAAGTCCTTGGAGTACAAAGTTTTCCTGCACTACGGGTAAATAAGGCTGAGCGGTCTGGTGGGCAGGACCGGTCTCTACTAGCAGCCTGTTCATCCCCAATTCTGCCCCTCTCACCTCCTTGGACAATAGGTGTCATCTTTGTAACACTGCCAAATCTCGCGCATGCGCTGTGCAATGGTTAGCCAGGGCATGCGCAGATGAACTGTCCCTTTTGTGAGCATATTTGTGTTGCTCATCTGATGACCAGCTGATGACCATATGGTGCATGCACGAGACTTGGCAGTGCTAATTGGATGACGTCTACTGCATCATCCACGTCTGAGGAGGCAAGAAAGGCAGACTTTAGGGGTGAACCCGCTGCTAGCAGAGACAGTCCGGGCCATCCATCGAACCACTCTGCCTCATTTACATATGGTATGGGAAAACTTTGAGCTCCACTTACTCACTTACTGAGGTATGCTTTTCAGACCAACCAAAAGGACCTTAGAAACCAGAGTACTGTCAATATTTCTGCACTGCTCTTGGCTTACATTAGTAAAATCTGCTGACAGGAGTATACATTGCCATCGTGATCATTATGATTATTATGAATTTAGATGGTTGGGAAATTATTTTGAATAATTCTTGTTATATTAGCATATATAGTAGATGTTTTTTTGCCTATGTGCAGTTGACATACAAATAGTTATTTAAAACAAATGTAATATTTAGTTAGTGGAATCATCTTCAGATAAGACTATGTGATTAAATGTAAATGAGTTATCGCTATCCTTGAAATGTACAGAAGTGGCCAACCTAACTCTACCGTTGGCTGTCCTACAAGCCACAAGCTGAGTCATGTTTGATATGGTCTCCAGTTAAGAATTTGACATATTGATACAGTAGGAAAATTATGTTGTCGTCTTACATTTTGCTCTGGAGCTGTCACTGAAAACATAGACTCCCTTGGAGAATTTTGAGGAGGGATATGAATCCTTAACAGTTCCTTTGGGGCAGATGTTCACAAGAGATGTTATGTGCTCCACAAGGGCCTTTATAGTCTAGTTTTAATATTGAGAACTTTTGTAATGCAAAAAGTAATTTACTTTTTCTTACAATATAAAATATAGATATATTTTTTTACTTTAAGTAGTTTTTGTTGTATATATTTGTGCCAAGTCCTAGATATCAAATGTATAGTTATCCGTTAATGAATTAAATTTGTTTTTTGTAAAGTAACATTATGCCCCATGCTTATATATGAAGAACTGCAAATGATCATTAAGTACTATTGCTCTAAAAAGAACTAGATGCCGAGTACTATACCTTGCTTATCTTGAAACTCTAACCATACCCCAAGCCTTACCAGAGTGGTCATTATTGATGAGTCTCAAAGAAAAATGGTACTTAATGATTACTAGAAAGAAGTTAAAGTGTGTTCATGAGCAGGGATAGATAGATAGATAGATAGATAGATAGATAGATAGATAGATAGATAGATAGATAGATAGATAGATAGATAGATAGATAGATAGATAGATAGATAGATAGATAGATAATAGAATCGTAGAGTTGAAAGCGACCTCCAGGGTCATCTGGTCCAACCCCCTGATCAATGCAGGATTTGCTAAATCATCTGAGACAGATATCTGTCCAGCCTTTGTTTGAAGACTTTCATTGAAGAAAAACTCACCACCTTCTGTGGCAACTTATTTCACTCATTAATCACACTCACTGTCAGGAAGCTTTTTCTAATATGTAATCTTTGTCTCCTTCCTTTCAGTTTCATCCCATTGCTTCTTCTAGTTTTTCCTTGTACAAATGAGAATAGAGCTGATCTCTCTGCACTGTGACAGCCCTTTAGATATTTGTAGACAGCTATTAAGGCTCCTCTCAGCCTTCTTTTTTGCAAACTAATAATTTCCAGATCCTTTAACCATTCCTCAGAGGACATGGCTTGCAGATCGCTCGCCATCCTAGTTGCTCTTCTCTGAACTTGCTCCAGTTTGTCAATGCCTTTTTTAAATCGGGGTGCCCAAAAATGGACACAGTATTCCAGAAGAGGTCTGACCAAGGAAGAGTAGAGGGGGATAATTACCTCACACGATCTAGACTTTATGCTTCTCTTAATACATCCCAGAATTGTGTTTGCCTTATTTGCTGCTGCATCACAGTGTTGACTCATGTTCAGTCTATGATCTATTAGTATACCCAAGTCTATTTCACATGTGCTGCTGCTTAGCTTGATTCCTCCTAAATTGTTAGATAGAGATGAGATAGATATGCGATAGATAGATAGATAGATAGATAGATAGATAGATAGATAGATAGATAGATAGATAGATAGATAGATAGATAGATAGGCACTTTATGTAAGTTATTGTTGCACCTCAACAACAATGCATGGAATTATAGAGTCACTAGATTTTCAGACAACTAATGGTCATTTAATAGCATGTGTGTCTCATTAATCTTGTAATACACTTTCATTGATTTATTTCTCATTTTACTACTGTAAGACTTACACATTGCTGATTTGCTGCAGATTTTGTTGTGGATTTTGGTGCAGGTCTGCAGCAAATTTCAATTCAATTCAAATTAAGGGATGAAATCTGTGACATGTGAACACACCCAAAATGAAGTCTGAAGTGGCTGCCACTAGAGGTCTCCCTTCCAGCTCCTCAGCAGTCCATTGCCTGTCATTAGGTATTGAGCTTCTGTTGTAACTGGGATGCTGGGACGTTTTCTTAGCTGGAGTGAAGGGAATTATTTCTGCAGGCTGCTTCGTGCACTTACATTGACAGATCGGCAGGCACTGTAAACAAGCTCGACATTATTTCCTGTTGCAGCATATGTATGCAAATATTTTTGGGTTTACTAACCATTTGTCTAGAATATCTCTGAATTACCAACTCCTACAATCATCCTTAACCCCTTAGTGACGAAGCTTTTTTGCTTTTTTCCATTTTTGTTTTTTCCTACTCCCTTTTAAAAAATCGTAGCTCCTTAATTTATCCATCGACATCGCTGTATGTGGGCTTGTTTTTTGCGGGATGAGTTGTATTTTTCAATGACACTATTTATTGTACCATATAATTTACTGAAAAACTTTTAAAAAATTCCTAGCGGAGAGAAATGGAAAAAAAACGACATTCCACCATCTTTCAGTGCGTCCTGTTTCTACAGCACACAAATTGCAACAAAAACGACCTGATATTTTTATTCTATGGGTCAGTACGATTGCTACGATACCAAACTTGTATAGTATTTTTTTTGCTGTAGTACTTTTATTTTTTTTTTAAGATATTTAATTTTTTTCAATTATTTTCTGCGGTCATTTTGTGCGCACAATACCTTTTTTATTTTTCCCTCAACATAGTTGAGCAAGGGCTGATTTTTTGCGGTATGTCCTGTAGTTTCCGATAGTATCAATTTGGAATACATGTGACTTTTTGATCGCTTTTTATTGCGTTTTTTCTGGAAGACAGGGTAACTAAAAAAGTGTATTTCTGACGTTCTTTATTTTTTTTTCAGACGACGTTCACCGTGCGGGAAAAATAATGCACTACTTTGATAGATCGGACTTTTTTATGGACGTGGCGATATCAAATACATATTTTTATTTTATGATTTTGATTTTTTAATAATGGATATGGCAAAAGGGGGGTGATTTAAACTTTTATAACTTTTTTTTAACAATTAAAAAAACTTTATTGATTATTTTTTTTTACATTACTTTGAAGTCCCCCTGGGGGATTTTAACATGTGATGCTTTGATCGCTCCTGCAGTATGACTTAATGCTATAGCATTACGTCATACTGCTTTTTTACAGGCAGTCTTTCAAGCCACCCAGTGTGGATGGCTTGATAGGCAGTCTGCTAAGGCAGCCCTGGGGCCATTCATTAGGCCCCTGGCTGCCATGACACCTGCACGGATCCCCCGATCTCACAGCGGGGGGGGGGGGGGGGCGTGCGGGGCTGTTCGGGGGATTTAAATGCCGCTGTCAGAATTGACGGCGGCATTTAAAGGGTTAATAGCCGCGATCGGCCGAACGCAGCTATTGCCCGCGGGTGTCAGCTGTAATCAACAGCTGATGCCCGCGCTGTATGGAGGGAGATAGCGCCGCTACCTCCCTCCATACACGTCCTGCAACAGCAGGACGTAGTTTTTCGATAGGGCTGTCACTAAGGGGTTAAACAGCAGAAGGCTGGCCATTCGGATAATGCCTCCCTGCTGATAGTACCAGACATAGAACAATGCAGCATGAGAAGTGAAGAAAAGGAAATACAGAACAGTGAACTACTGGCAGAATAGTAAGCTTTCAGCACAGCCCCTGCCTGAAAGTAGATTAAAAACAGCAGGGCAGCAGTAAAATGGAGAAGACCAGCTGAAAATCAGAACTTAAAAACATGAAATGGTGCTAACAGCAGCAGCAAATGAGAGAGTAATGAGAACCTGTTGAAAACTCAGGTATGCTTTAAATACCTGTGTCTACATTTATGCTTGCAGTATGTATGCTCTACTTACATAAGAATCAGACGTAGTTGCCTTACTTTGGTGAAAGCTCTTGGTGAACTTCCCTTGAAGCAGAATCTGGTGTTTGCTCTTGATTTACATACAAATCAGTATTTCTTTATTAGATTTGTTTTGCTCATATAATTACTTGGCTTTCTTTGTAATGCTTTTCTCCACAGTTACAATCATGTTTGCCACTTCTGCTTTCCCAGCAAGTGTGATAATTTGACCTTTTTAATTTCCCTTGGGCATTCATGAGAATGGGTCATCAGGAGACAAAAAGCTTTTGAAATCCAGATAGTAGCCTGTAAATCAATGAAAGCAATTACCTGTGTACTGGACCACTGAGAGCATAGCAGGGCTTCCATTTCTATAGAAAATGGGACCACCAGCTTGATAGAACGTGTACTTTTTTTTGTGAATTGAAGTTTCACGGGGGCAGCAATTTTTGGAAAAACAGAGTTTTACATGCAACTTTTCAAGCCAGAGCCAGAAGCCAGGATCGAGCAGAAAGGAGAACCATTACAAGTCTTTCCTTTTTTCTATATGTTATGAAACCACATTTGGTTTTGACTAAAAAAAACTGCATCAAAAACTGTCCCACAAAAAATGCAGCTTTTTTAATCTGCTTGTAAATCTACTCCTAAATTAGGATCACACACCTTGTACTGGTTTGTTTTCTCCAGATGCCATGAATAAAAGATAAAATGGCAACTGTATAACTTTATTTTTTGTCTTGTACATCTCTTGACGCACGAGTGGGTGTTTATGTCTTTTCTCAGTCCAGGCTTGATCTGCACTCATGCTTAGGGCTCTTTCACACGAGCGTATATCTGCCGCCGTTTTCATGGTCGGCCGATATACACTACGATCCGATGCATTGGATTCAAATGCATCAGATCACATGGCCGCATTCATACGGCGTGAAAGTGCCCATCCGGGCTAATATAGTGCTGAGCGCTTTCATGCCAGCCTGCAAAGATAGTCATGGAACTATCTTTTGGGTCTGAATATGTCAGAAGCTGCATGGGCTCCTATGGGAGCCAATGACAGCGGCCGGAGAAGGGTGGTGGGAGGGAGTTTAGCAGCGTGACTGCTAATCTCTCTACCTCTTCTTTCCTCCTCTATGGCTGTTTGCAATGGGGAGGGGGGACAGGGGCGGAGCTAAGCTTTGCCCCGTCTCCCCCTCTCCCATTGCTGGCTGCGGATAAGGGGCAGGGAGGGGGTGGGAGCTTAGCCAGATTGTAGGAGAGAGGAGGTGAGACGATAAAGGGGGGGAGGGGAGGCCCAACGGCATGGCGTGCTCAGTGCATACACGCCGAGTCCCATGCTGTCTGAATGGGTGCACAAATCTAGCATTTTTATGGCTCCTGTGGACCCACATTAAAACGCCTACAGCTGTGTGAAAGAGCCCTTAGGCTGCATTAGATATTTTGAGGGAGACTTACTAAGATAAATAAGCCAGAAGTCTGGTTCAGTTTGCACCAAAGACTTATTTATGTGCCCTGCACCTTGTTAATTAGCTCTTTGGGTATGGTCATACATTGCTGACTAAATCTACACCAACATCCACTCAAAGATTTTGCAGCAAATATTGATGTGGATTTTCCCTTTACTCGCATTGCAGGAAATCAATTTCGTTGTGAAACTTTCCGCAACAAATAGAGTATGCTACTACAGATTTGAAAATTTGTAGCATGACTATTTTCTGCTGCACATTTTTTCTACTGTCAAGCTGGCTTCCACGGGCGTATACGTTTGTGCCCACATGAGTGCCACATTTTTGTATAACGAACATTGATTTTTTTGTGCACATCTGCATTTTTTATTGTACTTTTTGCACTTGCAAGGCATGTGCATTTGACAAAAAACACAAAATTAACTTCTATGGGGACTGTTGGTGTGCTAATGGGCAGAAAAAAAGAGCATAGCGCATTTCTTTTTTGCTCAACCAAAATGTGCAGAAAAGATATGCACATATGAACTAACCCATTGAAATAATTGTTGCGCTGCTGAGACTGCTCACATTGGCATGGTCCCAGCAGCGCCATGTTTGAATAGGCGGGGCAGCCTACTTAGTAGGTGGGTTTGCTGACTTAGTTGGCCCAGGTGTTATAATTTATCCCCGAGAAAAACACGTAGTTCAGTGCTCAATTTCAGGCAGACCGGAGCCTTTGATGCACAATTGTGCACCAAAATAGATCATATCACTTTTTTTTAACTTTGCTCAAAATGCTCATGGAAAACAACACGTGTGACAGAACCCATTGAGAACAATGGGTTCTATTTGCTGCATATTCAGCATGCAGATTTTGTGGCTGCAAATGTAACCGTGTGCGGCCGCCCAAAGCTGAAATGCCACAACAATTCTGCTGTGTGTGAGCTCACCCTTCTTACACCATATTAGACAAGGCTGAGTGCCTTAGGAATCAGTGACACGGGTGCCGATCCGCCCGTGTTTCTGGACGATAAGACAGCTGCACCGCGTGCGGACGAATCTCCGCATGACCGGCTCCATTGCCAGCCATGTGTTCATTTTTCCGGCCGGTGTGGAGAGTCAACCGCAACTGCAGTATAGCCGTCTTATCGTCCAGAAACACGGGAGGATCGGAGCTCATGTGACTGAGCCCTTAGAAGAAAACAGTGCATATTGGTGTAAAGTAAACCAAATAATAGGTAGTGTAAAGTTACAAAAAAGTGTCCAGCATGTTTAGCGAAATGAACCAAATTTATTATCCAGCATGAACCTCTATAATAAATCTATGACTGGGTAGCTAAATTGATAGGCAAAAAAGTCTAAAAGGTTTCTCTGTCCTAATTTACTATATCTACTGTATCTCCAGCTGCTCTTGATACAAGGAAAGGCAAGAAAGGCGCAGATTGTATCTCTCCTGCATTGATACTTAGTAAATAAGGAAATAGAAATATATGAGTTTAATACATGTAAGCATTAAAATCAAAAACAAAATATAATTCTTCTATTACATGCAGAAAATTCCATGTTATCCTCAGTGGTATAGAGTATAGAGAATAGAACATAATTTAATTACTTATGGATCAAGCACAGTAAATTTATGGCGCTTAGTCCTGGGCTTTAATCTCGACCGGTAGTAACTAAAGCTCCTCCTCCAAGCAGAAGCAGATCAGGTCCTTGTCTGTTTAACAGTAGAGGACCCAGATGAGAAGGAAGAAGCTGTTTTTAACTGCTTCTGCCATCTTCTTTAGGCCATAAAGAGACAAATGTGTTTTTGTCCCGTTATGCGGCTGTAATAATTGATTTCAATGCTTTCGTTTTCACTATCGGGATTTTCGCCCATTAATTGTATGGGCCAGAAAAGATAGGCCCTGCCTATACTACGTGCAGGAAAGATAGGGCAATGCCTATCTTCCCACAGTTTTTTTCAAAATCCTGCACTATGGCGCAAAGTTTGAAAAGTCAGGGAAGGGTAGAAAAAAAATGTTCATGCACAACTATGCTTCATAGCAGCGAACGTAATTGTGCACTCAATGGAACCAGAAGTGTTATTTCTGCTATTTGACCTGGCAATCACATGACCGCAGGGTGCCCCCTTCCATAACATAGCTGCAGGGTCCTAGCAGACCCAGATCAGCTATGCCAGTGACTCCTGCACTACAAGTACATACCTTCCCCTGTAACTGAGGCTCCAATGAATGCTGCTCCTATGGATGCCCCAGTTACAGTGGAAAAGTGTGAAATTAAACAAAAGGGCAGTTTGAATGACCCTAGAGGTCTTATATGATGTCATGGGGGACATAGATGTTTAAAAAACAGTTACAAAAATAAATAAAACAAAAATTATGAAATAAAATAAAAATATATATAAAAAAGAAAATGACCCACTGTCAATGCCAAGCAAAACCGTTGCCATATGCCTCCTGCAATCCGAGACAAATGATATATCGCAACGTCCAAAACAAAAGGTGGAACTCATTTCTATACTTTATTTTATCATAAATATACTAATTCTAAAAATAAACAACTATAAATTAAAAAATATTTTTAGCTTTTGTAGGAGTGTAGTACACAGAATGACCTGTAGAGGGCTATAGACAGGTATTCTGGAACTTGAAGTGAGGGAAAACACCTATGGGTGTGGCAGGAAGTAACATAAAAGGATCAGTTCCTGCCACACTCAGGGGGAAGGAAAACAAACAATTTAGCAGAGCTAAAAGGGCTGCAAGGCAGAGGTCCGATGCAGACCAGTAAAGGCCTCTAGGCTGACAGGGAGGATGCCCCTAGACTCATACCTGGTGGGGTACGGATAATGAACTTTTGTTGTTTGCTCTGTGCATGGATAAATGCTGGCAGACACCAGAATCACAAAAAGAGACTTTATTACATGTGCCAACCATTCTGATAACGAGAGATGGTGATCTGATAGGCGAGTAACCTGAACTTGCCACACTTTTTACCCCTAATAAAACTAAAAAACTGAAAAAGGTCAGTGAAAAAAAGGTTTTAAAAAGTAGCATTATAAAGTCTATCAGCAGCAGCTAGCCTGCTTGTTGACAGTTTCCAAATGTGAGAAGATTTTTTTCTACACTGCAGTGTGTTGAAAATAAAACGTTAAAACAGAAAAAAGGTAAAGCAAAAATATTTCTTGACTTGCTGAATCTAAAATCAATGTTAATGAAAAGAAGGACTCTTTAAAAGAGACAATAGCTGTGCTAATTCTGGCTTTGCCTCACAGTAGGACTGCCTTATTGACAATATATTACATCTAGCATGTGTGTATCTCTTACATTGTGTATTACCTGCGATAATTCCTCTAAGTTGCTATTCCCTTGTCCTCCCGTCAATCATCCTGCAGCAGTCTGAGCTCATAATCATTAGGCAGGAAATGGGCTTTTTGGTAAAGGTTGTGTCATTTTGAAGGAGCAATCACACAGTGGGGAGCCCTGCTGAATTCAATGTGTCTGGGGATAGCAAATCCTGACTGTTCTTGTCAAGACAAAGTGTATATATATGCTTTGAGGAAAAAGTGAAGGGCATCTTCCAGCAAGGACATTATTCCATCAGCAGCTAAAACTCTGAACTCAGTGGCTAGAAATAACCTCTCAAAGGCTTTTTCCATTATTATGTGATTATGTTTATATTTTGTATGTATTAAGCAACGTGACAACATTTATACTAAGCAAATATTAACATTTACAAATAAAAACAAAGTTGCACAGTGGTGATCACCGGTATGCGTAGTACGTGGCCAGCAGGATATACTAGAAGAATGTCTGAGTATATGCTTTATATATTTTCTGGTTACAGTTTTGCTATAATAATACCTATAAAACAATGTCCATGTATATCCTGAAGCATAGCTACAACTGACAAGACCCCAGCATGGGATTCCTTGCATATTCTTTGCCTGGTAACTGCTGATCACTGGTACTGCCATCCTTGTGCTTACTAAAATATTTATACCCAATGCAAACCCAGCAGTAGTGGAGAATTTCTGCAGAATTCATACGGGGCAGATTTACTGTGGATTCTCTATATGTGGACCCTCCTCATGGAAAATCTGTGGCATTTAGGCCCCTTCAGTCGGGTGTATGCATATTTATAGGTGCCAGAGCACTGCATACTTGCGGATTGAACTATGCTTTTTTGCACACACATTAGCATATTTTACTGTATTTATTGCCCCTGTAAGGCATATTCTTTGCAAGCAGTAAAAAAATATTAACTGATTGAAATGGCTAATTATTCTAATGAGTCCCAGATGTGTTTTTTTTTTCCTGTGCAGCATTTCACACATCTTCTAGTGTATTTTACATGAATTTGTGCACCCCATTGACTTCTATGGGGACTTTGGTTGCGCAAATGCGCTGCAAATAAGAGCATTCTGCATTTTTTGGCGTGACCAAAATGCGCAGGAAAATACATGCAGGTGAACAAACCCATTAACTTATTTATACTCAGATGATAGTAAAAATATGGCATGAGATTAAAGCTCCTGCTCATGCAATGTAGCAGAACAGGTTAGGTCCTCATAAGTCAGTGATAGCTGAGGACGGGGAAGAGAAGGCAGAAGTGGTTTTTACCTGCTTGCAGGCTACATAGGGCTCAATCAGCACTATGTAGAGAATAGAGAAAGCAGAAAGCTGTCGGGTACCCCCTGGCCTTTCAGAGCTGCAAGGTCCTAGAAGACCCATATCAGCTCTGTTAGTGACTATTGTCACTACAGGAGGATGTTTTCCTTTCTAACTGGGTCCCCTAGGGATGCCTCAGCTACAGTAGAAATGTATGAAATAAAAAAAAAGACCACCAGAGATCTAATATGACGTCATGAATGTTAAAAAATATTTACATAGATGTTAAAAAAGATATTTACAAAAATAACTTAAAAAAATTATAGAATAAAATAAAATGATGTAATCCGAGACTATGCAAATTAAATATCAAAATGTCATAATGAGAAACCCATTCCTGTACTTTATTTTAGCATAAATATACTAATTTTAAAAATAAACAACTATAATTAATAAAATCTTTTTTTAGCTAAAAAACTGAAAGAAATATAAAAAATGGCCCTATATGTCACAGAAAAAAAATGCTGCAAAAATAATTTTGGTAGCTGAAGAAAAAAAAAAGGTGAAATCTCTAAAGTTTCTGGCCCTTTCGGACTGAAACACTCTGGTCCTTAAAGGGTTATTTAGATGCTCACATATTAGTATCTACCATCAATATAGACTTGTTTATTTCTGAATGTGAAAAGTTCGTGCTGGACCTGGTACAAGAGCAGCCAGAACGGATGCGAAAACGAGAAATACGGGTGACTAGATTCAGGCTGAATGGAAAAGTGAGGAAACAGACAGAGCAGGGCACTCTGAACCCCTCAGACTGAGCCCACCTCGCAGCAAAGTACCCATCCTGAAAAGGATGACCCCACTTTCTTGCACGAGGACCTGAAGGGGGCTCGAGGGGAACCAGAGTGCTGGCAACAAAAGAACAAGACAGAGACAGACAATAACTAAAACACAAGGACAGTAGACAACCAGACAAACAATAGAACCCAAGCACAGGAGCCAGACACACAGGAGCTCTGAGCAGGCTGACTGCTCAGGGAACACTGACAATCATCGGCAACTCCCAGCCAGGAAGAGCAGGATTATATAGGGAAGAGGGAGAAGCCGGTTGGCTGATAGAAATGCTGATTACCAGCCACACCTCGCTGACACTTGCAGGACTAATTAACCTGGACTAGTACGCACTGATATTAACCCTGGCTAGTCTGGATAGAACCCACAGAAACAATAGTGTGCTGGCAAATACTTAACCATGTGCTGACTGGGATGTGACACTTTCAGTACAGAGAACCTTTAATACAGCCTTCCAACTTGGTAATAAATAACTTTATTTAAGATTTCCTATTTAGTATTGAAGTTATGTTGAAGTCTGTTACGGGGTCTTAGCTTAAACTTTGTATCAGGATCCAGTAACTCTGCAGCTCTAGCATGGTACATTACTGTGAAATTGCGGGTTGATAGGAATGTTCCATGATGGACACAGTAATCTTTTTTAAGACCGTATATTGCCTACGGGACGCTGTGATTTTCAAATCTTACATATCCAGTTTCAAGGTAAACATTAACATATCGTGTTCAGCTTTGCCACGTGCCATGCGTCTGTGCGTTTATATGACTATACTTGAGACACTATCGGAAACCCTACAAGATTTTCTTTACAATGTTAATCAATACCATATTGTAATTTATACCCTATTACTAGTCCATGTGCATATTTTAAAGCTAAACCTATGGTTTGTAACTTTAATTACACCTCCAAATCACATCAATTAAACTAGAATTACAGTATACAAAGACTATATAAATATTTAACACGCAGTGGATGCTAATTATTTTTAATTATGTGGACGGAAGAATATTGCATTTTGAGTTATTTTACATTCTGGGTGATATTTTCAGTGTACTAACTGTTGTATGCCTTTATTAAAGAATTAATTATTCATTAGACTTTAAATATCACATCACTGTGAAAAACGTTCTATCCATATAAAGTTATGGTTTATAGAATTCTATGTTAAACATGCATACTAAAATTGTTAATGCATGGACTAACATGGCATATGAGCAACTGAAGTATTTCTATCGGGGGATACAATGGGTGAAAAGAAGGACCTCTCCATGTAACTCCAATTACTTGATTAAATATATAGAGAAATCTCTGTGTGATTTGGAAAGTTAGCTTTTTCTAAATTGATAAGAAATATGAATAAATGGTAATTATTTCTACTTTAATACAAAATATAACTTGCTGTTAGGGGCACAGAGATGCAATGCCTCCTAGGCTTTGGTGGCCAAAAGCCTATCTGCCGCATAAGAATACACCTGAATTATAAATGGAGCATGGTTGTTTGAGGGCGCTATTACGTTGGAGTGAAGCTCCTGACCTTCAAGCTATGTCTAAGATGCTATACATTTGCTGTGTACAATTTTTTTCATCCATGGTTCTCGTATGCTTCAAGGTATTAATAAAACCAGAATGTAAATGTGTATACTAAAATTTTTTAAACTTATGACATGTCATAGTAACATTTCAGAAGTTTTGTTTGGTGGGTGTGCAAAGTACTACATCTGGGCAAGAACAATGAAAAAAAGCACATACAGAATGGAGAATGAATTGAATAAGCAGAAGCACATGTGAAAAAAGACTTGAGTATACTAATTGATCACTGACTGAACATGAGCCAACAGTGTGATGCAGTAGCAAAAAAGTCAAACGCAATTCTGGAATGTATTAAAACAAGCATACAGTCTAGATCATGTGAGGAAATTATCCCCCTCTACTTTTCCTTAGTCAGATCTTATCTGCAACTGTGTCCAGTTCTGGGCACCCCAATTTAAAAAAGACCATCAAACTGGAGCAAGTTCAGAGAAGAGTTACCAGGATGGTGAGCGGTTTGCAAATAATGTCCTATGAGGAATGGTTAAAGGATGTGGGAATGTGTAGCTTGCAAAAAAGAAGGCTGAGGAGACTTGATAGCTGTCTACAAATATCTAAATAACTGTCAAAGTGCCGAGGGATCAGCCCTATTCTCATTTGCACAAGGAAGGATTAGAAGCAATGGGATGAAACTGAAAGGTAGGAGACACAAATTAGATATTAGAAAAAACTTTCTGGCAGTGAGGGTGATCAATGAGTGGAACAGGTTACCACAGGAGGTGGTGAGTTCTCCTTCAATTGAAGTCTTCAAACAAAGGCTGGACAAATATTTGTCTGGGATGATTTAGTGAATCCTGCACTGAGCAGGGGGTTGGACCAGATGACCCTGGAGGTCCAAACCCAACTCTACCATTCTATGATTCGACAGTATTTTAAATATAAAAGTGTACTGAGGTATCAGGAAATAATGCTCATAGACACTGTAGAGAATCGTTATGCAATTTTCTAACATACCTTGTGATCAGCACATTATGATTTTTAAGATCTCTGCTCTTGAGAGATCTTATAAATAAGGTGAATTGGATAATGAGGTTGGAAAGGGAGATTCATATTAAAGACACGAGATAAGTTTGACACATTATGAGCTGTATGGCTTGATTATGAGTATTCAGGCTTAACATAGAATTACTAAAAATAGAATTTTCATTCCAGCGATTGGTAATTAAAGGCAATCTGTAACCTACTTTTAGCCCTATAAGCTAAACTTATAGGTTGAAAATACGTGACCTGTGGAGTCCAGCGATGTAAGTTTTATACTTGCCTCTCCCATTGTTCTCTCAGTGTGAGAGCCAAAAGATGCCGCAAGTAGTCTTTCCATTATAAAATTAGAACTGCTAGACTGCTTAGCACAAGACTCAATGGTGGCTTTTGGTGCTGACAGTGGGGGAACAACGGGGGAGGTAAGAATAACACTTACATCCCTGGACTTAGCTTGTCACCCACTTGGAGCCCATAAACGTAGCTTATAGGGCTAAAAGTAAATAACAGATTCCCTTTAAGATACACATACATAGATACTTTATGTCTGAATATGCCTCAAGCAGTACATTATTTACTGTAATTTTATGCAATTAAAAGATATATATTGATTAAAGCCAAGGAAAACTGGTTTCATGCTTTATTATATAATGAAGAATCTCTATTACCGGTAACTGTCACCGATGCACCACTTTAACCGATGCAGTACTCACATAATCAAACAAAAGTTCTAATATTGGACCTTTTATACTTATCAACTACTAGTGAGTAATAATTCTCAAACTGGCCTAATGCATTTTTCAACCAGTGGAGTACATTTCCATTGGTTGGAATTTTTTCGTCACCATAGATGCACCAACCTCCTCTTATTGGTCCCCAACTCAATTTCTAAAAACTCTGTTGGTTTTGATTGGACCAATGTAGAAGGGCCATTTAAACATGAACAGTGCAGGTCTCTGTGATAACATTTTCTTACGTTGTCTGTTTCAGTTAATTTCCTATTTACTTCTAGGTTAAAACACTTTACTTAGAACTACTAAGACATCTAGTTTGCTGTATTATAGAGGTTATAATTCTGAGGCCCTCATGCTATTTATAAGTTGATAAGATGTGATGACACTGTCATGCACAAAATCAATTTGCAGAGACTATGATACAGTTTAGTGAAATAATGAGAAATTTCTACGTATGAGTATAGCTGGGGCACAGCATGCAGAAGCTCATGTACTCCCAGCAAAAAGCTGACCTCCTACCATTACTGTGGGCGCTGGCGCAGCTGTCAGAAGGCATCAGCAAGAACGGCAAAGGAGGAGAAAAAGTGACAAGCTAAGAGCAAACTACAGACAGGGATGGCACCTCTGGCAAAGTAAAGTGGCACACAAAACCCTACAAATCTACGATCTGTCTCTTTGGCAGACCATAACTCCTAGAGGCTTATATGCATGTGAAAATTTCCATATATAAATGTAGCAGGGTTGAGTTTGCACACTCAGGCATCCTTAGATCCTGTATTTTCCCTTAGATTGCAGGTAAGAACTACTACTGTAGAAGAAAGAGATATAGAAGATGCAATTTTTCTTTCATCAATCCGTCTCTATACTATATAAACCATATTGTATCTATGTCGTTCTATTTAGGCAACCGCATACTATCATGTCTTCCTTCTAGTAAGCAGTAAATAATATTTTTCTTTCATGATTAGCCAGTGTGGATAGGCTTGGATTAGACGCAGGAGGCAGACAGCGCAAGCGCGTCTAATCCAGGGAGAAGGCAGCTTTAGTCGGCGCCATGGAGACGGGGACGCCAGCACCGGAGGGGGTAAGTGTATAACTTCTGTATGGCCAATATTTAATGCACGATGTATATTACAAAGTGCATTAGTATGGCCATACAGAAGTGCTTAACCCCACTTGCTATGGCGGGACAACCCCTTTAGGTCACCCTGGAATAGGACTTAAACTGTTTATCTGTTTTTGTTTTTATATTTCAATAAAGTTTGTTACTCAAAGCATACATGTCCACTCCTGGTCCCTATGTGAGCTATCCCTGGTACCTCCATGCTACCAACGTATTCCCAGATCACTGGAGAAACCCCGAGCCAGATACTCTTCACAAATTGAAGAGTATTTGTACAGTATTGTTTTTCTATGTATGAAGCATATAGATCAATGATGTTTTATTACTTTTCTTAATTAAAAAGGGTTTCCACATCCTTTTCACCATATAGTGTAGCATTATACCACATATACATTATTCTGGGCCACTGCGAAATGGTCAGACTTTCAAATCTTCCAGGCAGCCGAAGACCTTTGATATCAGCTGATCATGGGGACCCCTGACAATCTGATATTGATGACCTATCCTGAGGATATAGAAATTATTGGCCTGAAAAAACCCTTTAATTGATGCCTACTCATTAGCAAGTACTACTTTTCCAAGTATTCCCAAACACAAATCTTTTCCAACCATTCTTTAGCCGATTTACTTTATGGTATGGGTCATTATCTTGTAGCACCACAAGTTGCAGGTCATGGACTCCCTCCCATACTTGGTTGGAGCACAAGGCACCCACACCATGAAGCTGCAAGGCAGCCTCAAACCATGATTCTGCTTCTACCATGCTTCACAGTTGGGATGAGGTCTTGGTGTTAGTGTGCAGTGCTTTGTTACTCCAAACATATAGCATTGTGCCTATGTGCTAAAAGGTTCGAATTTTGTCTAATCTTTCCATAGAATATTTTACCAGAGGCATTGTGGAACATCCAGGTGGCCTCAGGCAGTAGTCACTTCCTTTGAGGCATTTCTCCATGTGCACTATTCTTTTTTATTGTTTTTTTTTTCTAATAGTCAACACATAAACAGAGATTTTTGCAGTTTGTAGTTATATGGAAGCCGTTTGTTGTTACCCTTGGGGCAGAGGCATAACTAGAAGCTCTTGGGAACTAATGCAAAATCCGTAACAGGGCCCCCTACCTACCATGTGGTGTTTATAATACTGGCAATTTCCTAATGTGATGTAGGGGCCTTTGCCCCCCTAAGGCTTTCGGGCTTGGTAGCAACTGCTACCCCTCCATCCCCTATAGCTACACCCCTGCTTTGGGGTCTTTCTCACGTTTTTCAGCATTGCCCATTCTGCTCTTGGAGTGGTCCTAACAAGAAGGGAGGGTAGTAACAGTCTTGAATTTTCCCTATTTGTAGATAATTTGTATAACTGTGGCTTGATTTACACCCAGATCTTTAGCAATGGTTTTGTAGACTTCTCTGGTTGCATGTGTCTCTATAACATATCTTCTTAGGTTTTCTGAGAGGTGAGTCATGCTTCACACTAACCAATCTTTTTTTAAAAGCAGAGATTTGTCAGTAACCAGGCTTTGTTTGTTTTTATTCAATGGTCAAGTCTCTTTGAAACCCACACTTCCAATCTCACTTCCTTATTTGAAATAACTTTTGACAATTAGCTATTAGAGAAACCATTCCCATTCACAAAAAAATTCACTTACTTTATCTTCCTGACAATCGATGTTTGCTCAATGAGACATGAACGGTGCAACTTTTTGTGTGTCATTAGTTTAGTTAGATTGTGTTTATTTATAATTGTGATTTAGGGTACATTTACATGGGACGACTCTCCCTCACTGAATGGAGGTGGAGCACACCAGAGATCTCTGCCCACCTCCATTAAGAGTAAACAGGCAGTCGATCATAGATAAATGATTGTCTATTTAAATGGACCAGCTGTTGCATAGTTTTTAGGTGAGTTGATAACCAAGCAACTCTGACAAGTGAGTGATTCTTATCTACTTGCCCTGTTGGGTCCCGTGTTTTCACAGGACGACTGTCACCCATAATTGCTCTTCTGAGACATTATTAGGGCTCAGTCACACGGGCGCATCGGCGCCCATGTTACTGGAGGTAGCAGACGGCCGTACCTGAAGACGGACGTCTCTCTGCAGCGCTGGAGGAAAGAACATGTGACCGGCTTCATTGCCGGTCATGTGTTCTTTCATCAGTGCTGCAGAGAGATGTCCGTCTTCAGGTACGGCCGTCTTCTTTCTGCAGTAACGGCTCAGTCACACGGGCGCATCGGCGCCGGTGTATGGGTGCCCATGCGCCCGTGTGACTGAGCCCTTAAAGCAACTTTCGTCCCATGTAAAACTGCCCATAGATTCTTGCAGCTGTACATTTGTGACTGTGCCTTGCACGGCAGACCACTGCAGATTAGTCCCATTCAAATGAAAGAGGTGAGCTGCAGTACTAGTCACAGCCATAAGTGTACATATGGTGCTGTGTCTATAATGGAGAGCCTATATTCAGCTTTTTGGCAGCATTAACGATAGTCACGCCACCATTGATCAAATATTGATGGCCTATGTGGAAGATGCTTTCAGAACCTCAACTTTGTTAGTGTCACCTGCTGGCCATAAAAGGTACTACATGCCACACAAAATGTAAAGACATAACTGAACATTATTATAGCAATTTTAATATTCTTGTCTTTTTGGGAAGAAGAAGCATCTAAATAAGAAAAGCTATATTTCCCTGTTGGGTAGTCAAAGTGTATCATTTGTTTATGCAATTAAAGTCTATTCGTGTCTCTATGCAAACTATAATCAACAGATACATCATTCGCTGTGGGACGGGTTTTAAACTCTCAGCAGTACAGTAGTGAAACATGCAGAATGTCTGTGCAAAAGACTTTTATAGTGCTATGTAATACTTCTGTGATTATTTTATGTTCAATCATATTTATAGCATAAAATAAATCCTCCTTTCATCTCATGCCCCATGGAGACTCAATCAACTTTATAGTGTAATGCAAAAGTTTCTGCTCTCTGTACTTATAGGTATATCAAACGCTGTGCATCATCTTAGACATTTTTGCATTAGGAAGCAATGATGAATATAACCCTTGCATGTAAGATTGAATATTCAGTTTTTTTGCGCGGACTCATGAGTCATCAATAGAGATGAGCGAGCACCAAAATGCTCGGGTGCTCGTTACTAGGGACGAAAATTTTGCGATGCTCGAGGGTTCGTTTCGAATAACGAACCCCATTGAAGTCAATGGGCGACCCGAGCATTTTTGTATATCGCCGATGCTCGCTAAGGTTTCCATTTGTGAAAATCTGGGCAATTCAAGAAAGTGATGGGAACGACACAGCAACGGATAGGGCAGGCGAGGGGCTACATGTTGGGCTGCATCTCAAGTTCACAGGTCCCACTATTAAGCCACAATAGCGGCAAGAGTGCCCCCCCCCCTCCCAACAACTTTTACTTCTGAAAAGCCCTCATTAGCAATGCATACCTTAGCTAAGCACCACACTACCTCCAACAAAGCACAATCACTGCCTGCATGACACTCCGCTGCCACTTCTCCTGGGTTACATGCTGCCCAACCCCCCCACCCCCCACCCCCCACATGACCCAGTGTCCACAGCACACACCAAAGTGTCCCTGCGCAGCCTTCAGCTGCCCTCATGCCACACCACCCTCATGTTTATTTATAAGTGCGTCTGCCATGAGGAGGAACCGCAGGCACACACACCAGAGGGTTGGCACGGCTAGGCAGCGACCCTCTTTAAAAGGGACGGGGCGATAGCCCACAATGCTGTACAGAAGCAATGAGAAATCCAATCCTGTGCCATCTCCATCAGGAGCTGCACACGTGGGCATAGCAATGGGGAACCTATGTGCCACACACTATTCATTCTGTCAAGGTGTCTGCATGCCCCAGTCAGACCGCGGCTTTTTATAAATAATCACAGGCAGGTACAACTCTGCAATGGGAATTCCGTGTGCACCCACAGCATGGGTGGCTCCCTGGAACCCACCGGCTGTACATAAATATATCCCATTGCAGTGCCCAGCACAGCTGATGTAATGTCATGTTAAATGCAGGTGGGCTTCGGCCCACATTGCATGCCCCAGTCAGACTGGGGTTCTTTAGAAGTAGACACATGCAGTTACAACTCCCTGTGGACCCACAGCATGGGTGGCTCCCTGGAACCCACCGGCGGTACGTAAATATATCCCATTGCATTGCCCATCACAGCTTAGGTAATGTCATGTTAAATGCAGGTGGGCTTCGGCCCACACTGCATGCCCCAGTCAGACTGGGGTTCTTTAGAAGTGGACACATGCAGTTACAACTCCGTGTGGACCGACAGCATGGGTGGGTGCCAGGAAGCCACCGGCGGTACATAAATATATCCCATTGCATTGCCCATCACAGCTGAGGTAATGTCATGTTTAATGCAGGTGGGCTTCGGCCCACACTGCATGCCCCAGTCAGACTGGGGTTCTTTAGAAGTAGACACATGCAGTTACAACTCCCTGTGGACCCACAGCATGGGTGGCTCCCTGGAACCCACCGGCGGTACATAAATATATCCCATTGCAGTGCCCAGCGCAGCTGAGGTAATGTCATGTTAAATGCAGGTGGGCTTTGGCCCACATTGCATGCCCCAGTCAGACTGGGGTTCTTTAGAAGTAGACACATGCAGTTACAACTCCCTGTGGACCCACAGCATGGGTGGCTCCCTGGAACCCACCTGCGGTACATAAATATATCCCATTGCAGTGCCCAGCACAGCTGAGGTAATGTCATGTTAAATGCAGGTGGGCTTCGGCCCACATTGCATGCCCCAGTCAGACTGGGGTTCTTTAGAAGTAGACACATGCAGTTACAACTCCCTGTGGACCCACAGCATGGGTGGCTCCCTGGAACCCACCTGCGGTACATAAATATATCCCATTGCAGTGCCCAGCACAGCTGATGTAATGTCATGTTAAATGCAGGTGGGCTTCGGTCCACATTGCATGCCCCAGTCAGACTGGGGTTCTTTAGAAGTAG
This sequence comes from Eleutherodactylus coqui, assembly GCF_035609145.1. Lineage (NCBI taxonomy): Eukaryota > Metazoa > Chordata > Amphibia > Anura > Eleutherodactylidae > Eleutherodactylus > Eleutherodactylus coqui. The sequence goes on along the minus strand of NC_089840.1, from coordinate 117,909,946 downwards.
ACATATGCATTTACAACTCCCTGTGGACCCTGAGCATGTGTGGCTCCCTGGAACCCACCGGCGGTACATAAATATATCCCATTGCAGTGCCCAGCACAGCTGAGGTAATGTCATGTTAAATGCAGGTGGGCTTCGGCCCACATTGCATGTCCCAGTCAGACTGGGGTTCTTTAGAAGTAGACACATGCAGTTACAACTCCCTGTGGACCCACAGCATGGGTGGCTCCCTGGAACCCACCGGCGGTACATAAATATATCCCATTGCATTGCCCATCACAGCTGAGGTAATGTCATGTTAAATGCAGGTGGGCTTCGGCCCACACTGCATGCCCCAGTCAGACTGGGGTTCTTTAGAAGTGGACACATGCAGTTACAACTCCGTGTGGACCGACAGCATGGGTGGGTGCCAGGAAGCCACCGGCGGTACATAAATATATCCCATTGCATTGCCCATCACAGCTGAGGTAATGTCACGTTAAATGCAGGTGGGCTTTGGCCCACACTGCATGCCGCAGGCAGACTGTGGTTGTTTAGAAGTGGACACATGCAGTTACAACTCCGTGTGGACCGACAGCATGGGTGGGTGCCAGAAAGCCATCGGCGGTGCATAAATATATCCCATTGCATTGCCCATCACAGCTGAGGTAATGTCATGTTAAATGCAGGTAGGCTTCAGTCCACATTGCATGCCCCAGTCAGACTGGGGTTCTTTAGAAGTGGACACATGCAGTTACAACTCCCTGTGGACCCACAGCATGGGTGGCTCCCTGGAAGCCACCGGCGGTACATAAATATATCCCATTGCATTGCCCATCACAGCTGAGGTAATGTCATGTTAAATGCAGGTGGGCTTTGGCCCACACTGCATGCCCCAGTCAGACTGGGGTTCTTTAGAAGTGGACACATGCAGTTACAACTCCGTGTGGACCGACAGCATGGGTGTGTGCCAGGAAGCCACCGGCGGTACATAAATATATCCCATTGCATTGCCCTGCACAGCTGAGGTAACGTCAGATAAAATACAGGTGGGCTTCGGCCCACACTGCATGCCCCAGTCAGACCGGGGTCTTTAATACATAGACACAGGCAGGTACAACTCCCTAATGTGAGGTCCGTGTGGACCGACAGCATAGGTGGGTCCCAGGAAGCCACCGGTGGTACATAAATATATCCCATTGCAGTGCCCAGCACAGCTGATGTAACGTCAGCTTTAATGCAGGTGGGCAAAAAATTAATTGGATTACACTGTAGGCGAGGGCCCCCAAAAATTGGTGCACCAACAGTACTAATGTACCTCAGAAAAATTGCCCATGCCCAACCAAGAGGGCAGGTGAAACCCATTAATCGCTTTGGTTAATGTGGCTTAATTTGTAACTAGGCCTGGAGGCAGCCCAGTTAAAATAAAAATTGGTTCAGGTGCAAGTTTCAACGCTTTAATGAGCATTGAAACGTATAAAAGTTGTTTACAAAAATTATATGACTGAGCCTTGTGGGCCTAAGAAAAATTGCCCGTTCAGCGTGATTACGTGAGGTTTCAGGAGGAGGAGCAGGAAGAGGAGGATGAATAGATTACACAGATTGATGAAGCTAAAAGGTCCCCGTTTTTGATGGTGATAGCACTACTGGCCCTATACTATGTAAAATTACTGCAGACTGAGGACGCAATGCTCTGCACGGCCGATATACAAAAAAAAAAAAAATGTGCAACAATGCAAAAAGCAGCCTCAACAGTACTGCACACGGTCAGATGTGGCCCTAAGGAGGACCGTTGGGGTTCTTGAAGCCTAAAATAACTCCTAACACTCCCCCTATAGCAACTCCAGCAAGACAGCACTTTCCCTGATCTATGTCAGAATGCATCTGTGGCGAGCCTCGGGAGGGGCCGATTTATATACTCGGGTGACACCTGATCTCGCCAGCCACTTACTGCAGGGGGGTGGTATAGGGCTTGAACGTTGCAAGGGGAAGTTGTAATGCCTTCCCTGTCTTTCTATTGGCCAGAAAAGCGCGCTAACGTCTCAGAGATGAAAGTGAAAGTAACTCGAACATCGCGTGGTGCTCGCCTCTAGTAACGAGCATCTCGAACACGCTAATACTCGAACGAGTATCAAGCTCGGACGAGTACGTTCGCTCATCTCTAGTCATCAACATTATGCTGATATGCCCCTAGAGACTCTGCGTAGAAAGCACTGCACTATTTCTGAGAAATGGCTTATAACATAACACACAGTTTCCTATGCAGACCATAGGTAGATCATTAACATGGCACTTGGGAGTCATGGACCTGATGGCTCAGGAACTAGAGATGGGACTTCAAATGAATAAAACTTAACCCTTTCCAATCCAATTTGTATCCTCGTTTTCCTAGGGGGCTTACTCTTTTTTGCCATTATACAATGGCGCTATATGCTGGCTAAAGCCAGTACTGCATGAGGTGACACGTTGGATAGGCTCCGACAACAGAGAGGCTGGCAATATGCAGTAAGAGAACCCCGACAGATGTCTTCCAACATCGGAGCTGTACAGCCTTAAATCATAATGTCTTCAGTGGTCAGACAGTGGATTGGAAAGGGTTAAAGGGTGGAAGCCATGTACCCTATGTGGTCAATCTATAGCTAGAAGGAATCTTCAGACTCTGGATTTTAACAATGAAGAATCAAAGTTATTGACTACAAGCAGAAATCTTGAAAATCATGAGAATCCATACATCATGTACATTAGATAACTGTACAGCTTTTGATGGCCAACTAAGCTTTTTTGCTAAAACCATAATATCCCTTTAACGTTCCCCTCAGGAATGCTCTGGACTCATATCTAAAAATCTGAAGTATTCTTTAATTAATCCTACTAGTCACACAGCACTAGCCTCTTTGTACTATTGTGGCTAATAAGAGTACAGACCTGTATCTGTAATATGTTGCCCTTACATGAAACAGAATATTCAGGATACAGAACTGCTATAATCAATATGCTCACTTAAGGCCCATTTACACACAATGTTTGTAGGTCAAAATTTGCTCAAAGCTTTCTTTTGAGCGATAATTGTTGTGTGTAACTGCACTGACATTGTGCAGTTTTCGTTAAGCCATCGCTCATCGTTGTCTTTCAGCATGCTGAAAGACAACAATGAGCCTTATCAAGATTTCACAGTGGGATACAGCTGATATTATTTTTTCAGCTGTATCCCGCTCCCTGATGACAGGCTGGGTATGAAGAACAGAGCGGTCCAGCTCTGTTCTCCATACCTGCTCGGAGCGCCTGGCTGTATAACAGCCAAGTGCTCCATGCAGAAAACTGCTGAATGCAGAAGGAAAGGGGGGAAACCCTGCTTGTCTTCTGCATCTTCTGCTCAGAGCGCTCAGCTGTATAACAGCCGGGCGCTTGGAGAGGGGGACAGCTGGATGCAGAAGACAAGCGGGGACACCCGCTTGTCTTCTGCATCCTCTGCTCGGAGTACCTGGCTGTATGACAGCCGGGTGCTCCCAGCGGGGAACAGCTGTATGCAGTGAAATTGCTAGACTTGGAGTTCGGAAGGAATTTATTTCTTTTACCTTGAATGGGGAAAATTGGCTTCTACCTCATTGGCATTTTTTGCATACCTCTGAATCAGCATTGTAAGGGTAATAGGCTGAACTGGATTGACATACTATCGTTTTGGGCCTCAATTTTAAAATTCTGTTCAGCGCCAAACTTTGTCTAAAACTGGTACTGCAAATGTGCATATCAATATATATATATATATATATCATAAATTAACACCTGTTAAAAGGAGCAATGCAGCGGAGCACCAACCATGAGTTCCAGTTCTGCATGACATTTCTGATCAGCCGTAATCTAACGATTTATCGCTGATCAATTGTTCGCTGCTTGTTTGGCTTTACACCAAACAATTATCATCCAAATCACTCCATCTAATGATTATTTGCATAATACTTGTGCTGACTAAAAGGGCATTTAAATGGAAGTTTAAATCTGTTCACTGGACATCCAAATTCTGTGTAGAGAAAAGCAAAGTTCAAGGACGGTGGAAAAGAATCAGAAGACACCTGGTGCTTCCCTCACCGATAGAGAAATTCTGTTGAGGATTATTTCTCATTATCTGCAAGGTCATTTTCTCTCCACTAAACCTATTTCAGTTTATCCTTTGCTATTATCTAAAGGTTTCCAGTTTGTTTTTCGTACAGCCCCTTGTTAGAATTATTTAGGGTTTGGAGCAAGCAGTACCGTCTTCTTCACTTCACACATAAATCTCTCGATCTTCTTTAATGATTTAGCGCCTGTATAGTTCCGCTCATCCTGAGGGACTGCTTTTTAGTTTTATATTCCCAGTATTCCCATATCACTGAACTCACATGAGGGGAGCTTGGCCTCTTATATATTATTAGATTTTTAAGCTTGCTTGGGCAAAGTCTGTGCAGTGTTCTGTTCATACTGCGTCCATCCACTTGCACAACACTGTGCTTTGAAATACTTGAAAAATTTACAAAAAAAATCTTTGACTTTAGATTTTCAACATTTTCATTGCACAGTGATTCCCTTGGCTAAAACCACTGTTGTTTTTTATTGGTAAGGACTCATTTCACATTTGCACTAAACCTGTATGGCAACGCACTGATCCTGTACGGCTCCTTAAAACAGCAGCCTGCATGAATTAACACTTCTTGTAGAAAATATCTGCATACGTATAGCATTCGATGGATTATGCTATGACTTTGTTGTCTGTCGAAATCTGTACTTTAATAAGCCTTTGTATGAAATTGGAGCCATATGGAGGTACAGATGAGGTGCTCATGCACTTCTACAGGATCTTTTTTACTGCTTCATCTAAAAATGCAGTGTGCATGAGCCCTTATGTTATATTCCTGTTTCAGTAACGTACGATTATTCATTGCATAATGAAAAGCGATGCAACTTTCCAATATACTCTCGGAACTTGTCTATGCCTGATAGTAAAAAGCGAAACAGTGTTTCTCTCTTCTCTTGATCTTAAAGTGTAACTATCATTTTGGTTTTTTTAATTTAAAGTAGGGCAATTTTAAGCCTTTTCTCAATTTATTTAATAAAGTGATTCAAGACACTTTTAATAGAAAATCTTCCTTCAAAGACTGCCCCTATCCTATTCAGCTATGCAGCTGAAGACTGTTGCTAAGGAAAATCCGTCTTGAGCTGCATACCTAGAAAGAACTATTAAGTACGAGGACAACTCCTCTCCTGTCCCTGCAGCCTGCTTGTTAAATTCACACACTATACTTAGCATGGTTCTTGAGGGGGGTTACTTTCTTATTAAATATACCTTTTTATCTGTAGTATATCTGTTATATGATATATTCATTGCAATAAATCTGATTAAACGCTATGGGCAAGCATTCATTTTGTCTTCACTGATTTTTCATTAACTGTATGATTTAATATCAAATTTCTCACTTCTGCTTTTTCCTGTTCCATGTTCTATTACTGACTGTTGTGTTGTGATGTACTTGTAATTTGGCTTAGAAAGTGTTATAGGTGCAGCATCTGCCAACAATCTAATGTGCGTGGGGAGCTTTGTGACTGTCCCCTGTTCACTGATGTCAGGGGAAACAGTAATCTGGTTTGCTGGATTTCAACATGCCTTGTCCTTTGCTCTGCAGGGATTTAAAGGAGATGTCCCGCGCCGAAACTGGTTTTTTTTTTTTAAACCCCCCCCCCCGTTCGGCGCGAGACAACCCCGATGCAGGGGTTAAAAAAACCACCCGCACAGCGCTTACCTGAATCCCGGCGGTCCGGCGTCTTCATACTCACCTGCTGAAGATGGCCGCCGGGATCCTCTGTCTTCATGGACCGCAGGGCTTCTGTGCGGTCCATTGCCGATTCCAGCCTCCTGATTGGCTGGAATCGGCACGTGACGGGGCGGAGCTACACGGAGCTACACGGAGCCCCATAGAGAAGAGGAGAAGACCCGGACTGTGCAAGCGCGGCTAATTTGGCCATCGGAGGGCGAAAATTAGTCGGCACCATGGAGACGAGGACGCCAGCAACGGAGCAGGTAAGTATAAAACTTTTTATAACTTCTGTATGGCTCATAATTAATGCACAATGTACATTACAAAGTGCATTATTATGGCCATACAGAAGTGTATAGACCCACTTGCTGCCTCGGGACATCTCCTTTAAGGTCCTATCAGAGGTTTTTGGTAGAGGTGTTTCCCCTTTTTCCTGGTTCAAAGCAAAGCATGGGTCTGGAAACAGCTGTTGACCAAACTTATGAATGGATGATTTTAATCACATATATGGTCAAATATTTAAATAGCCAGCCACTGGAACAGTTTTAAAAAAATATATTTTATATCATTTAGCAACAACCATCATAGATATTTCTTGAAAAGAGGCTAAGAAAACAGTGAAGGGGTAAGCTGAGGCAAAACCACTCTTTGACATCCATGAAGCCACCTTTGGTTCTCAGAGTATAGCATAATAGCTGTCAATGGACATGCATTCAACCAAAAGTATCAGCATCTTTACACTAAGTAACATACATATTTGTCTATGTTGAATTTACATAATATTGCTGTCTACATCTTGTTTGTGTCTGTACCATTCATATATGTATGTACAGTGGAGTAATTATTTTTATAATCAATGATCCATTTTTTTATAATCCACCTCCAGTTGTGCCTTAGAAGACCGTTTACTTCACCTCCTGCGGCTGCTACCCTCATATATACTATGCTAAAGATTACTGTATAGATTTGCAATAGCAGATTGTAGTTTTATATTTGCTAATGAGGTAAATACCTCATCAAGGGATCATAAGTAATGCCGCCATGTTTTAATGAATTGACCCCCGAAGCGTAGGCTTTGAAGCAACTCGAAACAGGTTGTCTTATTTAGACCATTAAAGCACTCTTTACTCTTAAACACATTAGTGTGATCTTTCATTCAGGTAAAAGATTGCACTTAGCATTGAGAAATAGACAATGTCAGACATTCTAATGAGAATCTGAGGTGCTGCAAAGAGACATCTAATCCCATTTCTTCTCCATACTGTGGTCTCTGTCTTACATACAGCCTTGCTATGAATAATGAATCAACTGCCACCATTCTGAACACTTTGCTTGTCACAGACTTGTTAAACCATCCCTTGAGGAATAACGCAACATGTGTACATTAATCAGCTATTGATTCTCTATCGAAGATGAGAAAACATCCATTAATAGTGTTCTAATAATGCAACATCTATCTCAGCCGCTCCTCTGGTCAATTCCCTATTAAAAAATACTGTAAAATATGACAAGTACTACTGTACATCTCATAGAGAGAGTCCTTTATTTTTAATGAGGGGGAAAGGGTTTTACTTGATGATTCGGAGATGAAACTGGAAGCTTCACATGGTGATTTTAAGAGAAGACACTTTACATGGTTTTTGCATTACCACAGTGCATTCTCCTCTGTTAAATTAGTAAATGCTTCTGACATTTTAACCTCCATTTCACATTGCGGTACAAAACATAAAGAATACGGTATGTTATGCCATTGGAAAAAAAAAGTTTTGTGACCTTACATTTCCTACTCACCATCTATCGACATACAGTATACGAACATCTCATGCTCCAAAACAGCCAAGAAAACCATTTGTACAGAGCTATATTAAAACTCCTAATCTACGTTAGGCCTTTACTGTTCCTCTAGATGCCTCCGATATTACATGTCAGCATACAGAAGTTGTTTTAACATGGAAAGCTAGGAGTACCAAGGTATTCACTCCTATAAGCATTGAACCTAGAGCAGTGCCATCTTAACCCTTTGCATTCCAATTTTGGATTCAGGGTTTCCTAGGGGGCTTTCTCTTTCTGCCATTATACAATGGCGCCATCTGCTGGCTAGAGCCAGTAGGTCGGTATGGGACATGCTGGAAAGGCCCCATACTCATCTATGTATGTTAACATTTCAATACACCTTGTATCATATATGATAATGTTGTGCGGTGGGATATGAACTTATGTCTATGCCATGTGTGAAGACTTTAATTTTGTCACTTTCTGTTTCACTTTCAAATTACCCATAATTCTTATGGTAAATTAACCATAATTTCTATAAAAAGAGTTTTCCTTCCCAATGGATGTGAAGCATAGTATATTGTCTCGTTACTTTCTAATTTAAAGTAGCTGGCACTATGAACAAAGAGATGTCTACAGTGCAAGAGGAGAATGGACCCTAGAGACTTAGACTTCCGGTTCTCCGGTCTAGGTCGCCAGTTACTAACTCATTCATCCTCCTGAGTTTTCTCGATGTCGTCCTGTGCCCATGCCTACCGCATCCCCATATAATATATATTTCCAGGTCAATAACCCTTTCAGCAGAAATGAAATGTAACGTTTTGAGCGGAGCACAGAAGAGGAAGAGAGCTGCACAGGACAAGGATACAGTATGGCACAATGTTAATACCAATAAAATAAATATATCTTTAATTTTATTGACAATTTCAATTTTTATTCCTATGAGTAGTTGTCGTAGGGGCCTCAGTACACTACTTTGTGGATCTCGGCATAAGCTTAGAGAACTTCTCTTGTATATCTCTGCCAACAGTCTAGTAAGAGGAGCTTACTTTAAGTGGTCCCAGTTTCTTTCCTATCACTGGCCACTCTAAAGTAGCTTAGGATTTATCAAGACGGATGCAAGGGAAAGTGGAATAGCTGCCAATTTTTCGATAATTTTCCAAAGGGTCTCTGAAAGATTATATCCATTTTGAGACAGCCACCCAGAATTGGGAAAAATAATGTAACAGGTGGTCCTTTCAAAGAAGAGGCAGATACAGGCAGAAAATAGAGGAACAAGGAAAAAATCCATCACATAAAACTCTGGTCTACATGGAGGGCTGCTTTTCTCAAAGAGTTGATCTTTTGCAAAGGTTATTAAATGGAAAAACTTGATATTAATTATTTTCCTTTGGTCTTAAAGTGTTTGAAGCTCTTCTTGCTTTCTACTGAGTGTCAATGCCCCTCAATGTTATAATCTTGATTGCATGAAATCTGGATAAGATGGTTTTTCCATATTGAAATCTTATGGCGATCAATAGGAGGCTTGTGCAGCACCCATTGATCCTAACACTACTTGAATATGGATATGACCCCTAAAGGTGACTGCTGGCTGCTGAGATTGTGAAATGTATGCGGTGTGGAGAAAAGGGCTCTCAGAATGCTGCAGCAGCCAATTTAATACCTTGTTGCACATGTCTAGTACATGTTAACCACTTAAAGACCGCTGTGTTTTGCTCCTAAAGGACCAGACAGCTTTTAGGGATTTTACCCATGTAGTTGTTTTACTGCCCTATTTTTTTCTTCTGCTAACAAAATTATTTTGCTGCATTTTCCCATGACATATAGGACTATTTTTATAGTTTTTTTCACAGAACAGTTTTCCCTATTTATTAGCTAAATTATCTTTTTTTTTTCATTTATAGTTGTTTATTTTTAAAATTAGTACATTTACACTGACATGTACTAATGCACTGAAAAGTACAGGAATTGGTTCCTCATTTTGTTTTGGACATCTCGATATATAATTTGTATAGTCTCAGACTACATGATACATATTAAAAAGGTTTAGGTTTTTATTTAATTATTTTACTTATTTGTATAACTATTATTTTAGCGATCAACGTTGTGTGTAAATGTGTGCCCATCATGCACTTACTGTGCACTTTTTGTGCATCGCTGAGTTCAGCTCAGCATAAAATCCATTGTCCCTGATAAGACGGATCGCACGCTGAGTTCTCCGTGGGCAGCGCTGATAAGAGCTGATAAGATTCTTTCAGCAGCTGTCCCACTGGAGAACAATAGCAATGTGTTTAGAGAACAGACCACATGCTGTTCTCTAAATACATGCAAATTAAGCTACTTAGCTTCTAATGGACTGATTAACCCATTAATAGCTCATGCAAAATGATCACTCAACACTGTCAGTTTCTGACGAATTTTGAGTCATCATCTGTGTGTGTAAATAGACCTTAAATTTGCTGTTGAGGAAGTGTCTATGCTATTACAACATTGTTCAATCTACATCTTTTTGGATTCACTCCCTTTAAATATCTTTGGCTTCTGTAATGCTGTGTGATTGATAGCTGTGACAATATGTGTTTAATCCAGTAATTCTTGTTCAAGTACTTTGAGCCTAGTTTGTCTAGTCAGTGTGGTCTTGTTCCTTGATTATTTCTAGTCCAGTCTGTGTTTTCTAGTCTGTGGTTTGTCTGCTCATTTTTTATTTATTTCTGCCAGCCTTGTTTTTTTGGCATCTTGCCTGGGTCCTAGTGCCCTATTGTTCTCAGGGATAGTGTTTGAGACAGGGATATAGTTGGAACAAAAGCGGAATACTTAGGGGCAGTGGTGTCTGGTGTTGAGGGACAGTACCAGGGAGAGAGTAGGGAAAGACATAAGGAGAAATAGAAGTAGAGACAGCATTTCTGTTTTTCTATGAATGATATATATATATATATATATATATATATATATATTTGCAATGTTTATATATACATATATTTGATATATTTGCAGCGATTGTCATGTTATTCAGCTCTATTATGCGTCCAGGGGATATCTGAGGACCGGGAGATACAGTTAATACCCAGAAAAGGTGACTGCTAAAGGTTAAGTCAAGCTCTGCCCTTTTGCGTTCAGCCGGTATCATTATAGCACTGACACTCTTGGAGAGTATGTTTTGAAGCATTACTCTAGCTTCAGTCAAAAAAAAGGGATGCCTATCGTGATGGCTAGCTCTTATGATGAAAACTTAAAGCTGGAATTACATATTAAGTTCCTAATGCTGTTTTGTTTTGGATGCAAAGGAGAAAAATCATCTCTCTTTCCTTTATATTCTTCCTTTCCTTTGGACAAGCTCCTGTTTTTGGCTCAAGAACGTAGATTGCAAATGTTTGTATTCTTCCAGACTCTTTGTGGAAAGTTAATAACACTGACATGCAACTTCCATTCCTCTTTACTCTGCCATAATTTATAACAGTTTATAATATTCATTGATTACTATTGCTCTGAGTTTTCACAAAAGTAACTAATTTCAAATATACCATATTTATGCAGCAAATGTAGCAAAATGTAGACACTAACTGAATAACAATTAGTCTTGAGGTTAATCAAATGTAGGCCTGGAGCTTTAAAAAGTGCAGAACTCATTTATGGATTTGAGTAAAAATCTGAGCAAATCTCTATCATTAATAATAATCTTAAATTCACTTGAAACAAATGTAATTATAATTCATCTTTGTAACTGGAATATAGTTCTTGGGTGTCTCCCCTCTCTGGAGCTAATAGGGTGGTAGATTATGATAAAGAGGTCAGTACGCCAGTAAGGCCCCATCCTCATTAAATGAAAACTCTATCTCTTGGCTGAGAAAATGCAGATGTAGAAGGCTGATTCTGCAATTTAAATCTTTGGTTCTTCATCATTTTGTCATCGTGATGAGGTTAATTTCATCTTAATGTGGCCATATTTTAAGTGGCCACAATACAAGGACTTCTCATGGTCCTACTCAACAGAACTTAGATCCCTTCTGAGTTCTAAGTCTAAGTTCCATTGAGTAGAAGTGCTGGCGGTCTGAATATTGCAGCTGACATACCGATGTTAAAATATGTCCCCCAAGGATTAATAACACCCCCTAGCCACTGGATTATTTTCACCCCACTATTTTAGCTAATCCTACCAATATATTCATATTTGTAATTCTCTTCGGATTTTGATTTTATTGCATATTTCAACAGAGCTGTCAATGTTTTATGTTTGTTGATTGTTTGATTGATTTACTTTGTGATTATCTTCTCCTATGACCCCATTTTTCTTTTGTATCTTCCCCTATACTTTAAATGAAAAATAAATAATATATATTAAAAAATATGTCCACATTACGTGCAAATGAAATCCACCTAAATCTTTGTGTTAGCACATATTTAGGCCACTTTAACACAACTATATTTGGCATTGGTTTTTGTAAGCCAGAACCAGGGTAGCTTCAAAACAAAGCAGATATGCAAATTTAGCTGTGCTATGACTGTGGCTGTCATACAGGTAAAAACATTTTTCTTGCAACGGCGACATCACTGACGTGACGCTAGTGACAATTTTCTTGGCAAGTAGAAATTTAGACAAAGAATAACAGGCAGAAGAAAGACCCAACTAGTATGTCGTACACGTCTCTTCTTCTCTTTAAAACCCTGCAGTCCTAATAAAACTCCATATGAAGAGAGCAGCATTAACACTCCATAAATGACACGTGCCATGGATTGTCTGCGAACAGCACACTCCTCCACCACGATTCATCCAGAGTTCCGACCACCTGTGCCGCCGCACATTGGAGCCTTTGAAAGATGTATCATGTGTACTGTAATTAAACTAGACAAGGTTTCCATTATTAAACCCTCCCACACTCTTTTAATTACCTGATAATTAGAAGGAGGTTCAGAATGTTTACTGTAGATGAAACAGTGTGAGATGTATCATACAGGATTAAAAGCTATGTTGGAGGAGGAATATTTTTTATTTAGTCATTCCTTGAGGAAATTCTAAAAACAACAATAATAAATGGAGCAGAAAATGTTAAATGGGAAGCGGTTACAGTAGAACTACTGTGGAAGCAAGTCAAATATTGGCTGACTTCATTTTTGCATCTGAAATAATTAACATGAGTCCAGAGACTGAATTGCCATGTTTTTCCTTATTGAGGTTAATTTGCCTCATTATATCTATGGCAATAATCTGATATCTGGTGGCTTGTTAGCTTTTAGTTTACAGAAAATTCAAATCAGGTCTTCTTGCATTGGCTTTCTGGTTAGCTTGTGGTGGGCTTGCGCTTATACAAAGGAGCCAATCTGAAGAAGCAGAGGTAAAGTAATAGGCATGGCAAGGGATGAAGCAGAGGCCAGTGCCACCAATGAGACAGGATGTAGATTTCAGACTACCACCATACGCCATATACACTATCTGTTTTTCAAACTTCACAACTGTGTTGCTAAAGTGCTAAAAGAAAAAAGAGAGCAACAACATTAAAAAGTTCAGTACTATGCTTCTACATTGCTTCGTTTCTCAATCTATGGTACAGCAGATAATATTACTAAAAATGCTTCTTGTAGGCTCAAAAACAATTTAAAGTAGTAACAATCACCTGGTTGTCAAATGAAAAATCCCTACATGGGATATCTAAGTTAAAGCGGATATATCATCTATACAGTAAACCCTTGAGTAGCATTCCTCTTAAGTAGAGCTGTTTTCAAGTAAAGTCGATGTGTCAGGGCAGCGGCGGTTCTCATATAAAGTTGCATTCCTCAGATAAGGGCGCCGACCGCTCCATGACCCCGGGCGCCGCTCAGTGAGCCGGCGCGCAACTGATGCCGGTCACTTCCTGCTTTTCCTGCATCAGCGTGCGCCTACTCCTCCGCCTCCCCTCTCCACAGTGCACAGTGCCGGCTGAACGTTGCTGTGTCTGCCTGCCTCCTGACACTGTACAGGAGCTGAATCTCCAAAGTGCCGGCTGAACGCTGCCTGCCTTCTGAATCCCAACTGTACTGCAAAATGTAAGTACTGTACAGATGAGTACAGTAAAGAAACGTTTGCAAATAAATACTGCAGTCCTATGTCAAAGCACAGATAACAGTGATACGTACTGCTATAATGATGTCCCTGCAGTCCTATGTCAAAGCACAGATAACACAGTGATATATACTGCTAATGATGTCCCTGCAGTCCTATTTCAAACCACAGATAACACAGTGATACATATTGCTATAATGATGTCCCTGCAATGTTAATTTATTCTTTACAGTTGTGTTTTATATTCATTCAGTATTGTTATTGTTTTTGGTATTAAAGACCAGAGTTATTCTCTATTAAATAGGGTTTGGTGGGTTTTTTGGAACGTCTAGAACCAATTAATAGGATTTACATTAATTCCTATGGAAATAATGTCCTCAACTAACATTGATTTCTACTAAAGTCCATTGCTTCCGGACAGATTAATGACATTAGTTGAGGTTCTACTGTATTTGTTTTACTAATTAAAACCCGATAGTGAAACATTTTCCATTTTTCTAATCTGTTGCTATTTTCTGATTATACATATAGATTTTATTCTATTGTCTGTACAGCACATTGGGGGTGGCCATCTTGCATGAACTTCAGTTAACAATATTTTGTGATGTATTCTTCACAGCACAACTCGTGGGCTATAAAGCAATGGACAAAGGGGGTGCCTATTGACTACTCCAAGAGACTGTTCTAGGCATATGTGTGACATGGGTAAAAGTGATTGAGCAGTGGAAGGGGAGGAGGTGAGCTGTAACATCACCAGTTGTGAATGATGGATCCTGTGCTATCTATATATAGTTGCCACCTTTCATTGTAATCCTGCCTGTGAGGGTAATGAGATGACTGCTGAAAAGTTTTCTCCATGGAACAGGAAGTATTAGCCTACTATTAGACTGACTGGTTAGAGTGAAAACTGCAGGATTTTAGGGTTATTTTTAACACAGATTGTGACATTGACAATTTGTTTTCTCTATTGTGATTGTCCTGTGCAGCCGCCCATCTGTTGCTTAGTTTATATGCATCACTTTTGCAGTAAACACAACAGCAAACTTTTACCTACAACTTCCAGCATGCAGAGAGCTTGCTTACTGGCCAGTGCTGTAGCTCCACCCACAGCTCACAGGTCCTGCAACTTACTGGCACCAACCTCCCTCTCAGAGTTCTAGAGAAAGCCTGCTGAAGCCGAAGACAGAACCTCCCAGCCCTCTGAACTGCGCATGAGCAATACAGCACAGTGTTTCTGCTCCTGTCCTCCCATTATGCACTGCTCACAGGATGTTGGAGGCAATAGACAGGGGAGAAAGTAGCAGACAAGATGTCAGAGGAAGTGGAGATAATTTTCGGGTGGAGGATCTTGTGACACAGAAAGTACCTAGACTGAGGTACAGTGAGCCTATTACAAAATGACTTATTGTGATGTACATTGGATTTTACAGTTTTAGTCTGTGCCCGGAATATCCATTTAAACAGAAATATAATATAGTAATCTGCATATGGATCAGATGACTGTTGCAGATTTGAAATGCCCCTTTTGGAAGATCTGGAAACAATGTCTGTTTCCATGGAAATGTTTGCTCTTTACAACTGTCTTGAGGTGTTTAATTCTGCTTATAGAAAATGATGTGAATTTCCACAAGTGGTTGAAAAGTCCTTTGAGATAAAAAAAATAATCCTTGGTAATAATACATAATTTACTGTACTACAACCGCCTTGTGACATTAACCGTTCTGATTTAGGCATAACAATTTTACATAATTTGTTAAATTGTTACTTGAATAAAAATGTATGCAGGAAAAAATGCTGAGGACTGTCCATGTCAAAGCCAATATTATGTAAGAGCTTAGCCTCTCCGATTTTCACTTTCCATAGTGAGAAACATTACGGAGATGAGATTGAACATCTCTGTGGAGTGTTTTGTAAAGCTAAGCTTAAAGCAACCCTCCGAACCTGGACAAAGAAAGATGGCCGAGCGGCTTCTCTGAATATTCTGAGCATTAGTATATAGTGGCCAGAGGCGTAACTTGACGATTCGGGGCCCCAATGCAAAATCTGTAACAGTGCCCCCCAACTATAATGCTTTACTCATACTACTAGGCTCCCTATATGGAGAGGAGAGGTCAAATGGGCCCCCTAAGGCTCCTGGGCCTGGATGCAACTGCATCCCCTATAGTTATGCCCCTGATAGTGGCAGTATAAGACACTACATTCTGCTCTGACTGGTCAGCACTGCTTACATGGTCAGCAGTACTCAATCAAAGTAGGTGTAGTGTCTTAAAGTGCGTTTATACGGAATGATTATTGTTCCAAAAATTGTTGAAACGATCGTGAACCATAATTCCTTCAACTTAAACATGAGACAACAGCTAAAAGATGAGCGAGAATCGTTCAGTTAGTATAAAAGTCATCGTTGGCTTCTCGTTCAGTTTCAACATTGATCATTCAGTGTTTCACATAGGAATGTGTAGCAATGAACGAGAAGTGATTGAGAAGTTCACAACTCCCAACAATAATTTGCCTGTCTAATCAGGCTGTACGAGCGCCAACGTGCTGGGGATGACATCACCAGCTCATTCACTTGGGAAAACGGGAATTTTGAAGTTCTCATTTGGTGTTAGACTAAATCCTTATCTTTATCACTAAACAATCAAACAATAATCAAACCATCAAACAATCCCTACGACTAAATGGGCAAATGGAAGAATCATGAACCATGAACGTATTGCTTTTCTCAGTGTGTTGAACATTAGAAGATTTTGCAGTTTAAATATTTAAAGGTGTTGTCCCACAAAAAGAAACTTGTAGAAAATATTTTATTGGTTGAGGTACAACTTCTGGGATCTCCACCGATCACAATAATGGAGGTCCAACGTGTCCCCATATGAATAGAATGGAATTCACATGGGTTCACTATTGCTCTATTCAGTTCATTGGGACTACCGGAGATAGCCAAGCACTTGTAATTGTCTATCTTACTATTGAAATAAATGGCATAGTAGTGAGTACGCATGACTTCCATTCATTCAGGGATACTCAGAATCCCCATTCTCATGATGGGTGGGGCTCCCAGCAGTTGGATCCCCAACTTTGTGGGACAGCGCATTCAATTTTCCTTCATAATGGGGGAAACATCTTGGACAGTAGAGTTTACATGTTAGCTACGTTTTACAAGGTTATATTGGTGGTTAGCTGAGAAGATCTGTGGCTTCCAATTAATTTTTGGATAGCATTGTTACAGTTAAACTGTGTGCTGGAAGTCCAAAAATAAAACAGTGCCAGGAGTCACGGCAACTGAAGTACTCACAGGCCTCCCTTTGTGCCACATTAAGATATTGAAGTCCAGTAGTTTACCCGTATGAGTATTACTTTAGCCCCTGTGAGTCAGGATAGTCTTGGTTTACCCTATCAACAAAGTACTTAAAGTCAAGATACTATGACTAGAAATGGAAATTTCAGCATAGTAGGTGCTTTCTTTTTTTCAAAGAATAATAGGCTAGGGGGAAGTTACATAATTAATAGAAAACACTGTTTTTCATTGTTGGATCTCGTGCCGCTCCAGCGCCACCACTCCAGTGCCCTCCACCGATCTCTGATTATTAGGCAGCAGCATTGACTTCCTATTGATGACACATGACCGCTGCAGCCAATCACTATCCTCAGCGGTACACTATGCTAAACCTCTGGGGCTAGATTAGCTGCAGCAGTCACGTGTTGGCGAGATGCTCTTATTGCTGCCTAGTAAGCCGTCAGGGAGCACAGGAGTTGGAACAACGGGGATTGACAGGTTAGTATAGTGTCTTTCATCATTCTATAAACTTGCCCTGTTAGGCTATTTAAAAAATGGTAAATTCCATTATCTTCTATGTTACTTTGGAATAGTGTTGTCATACAGTATTTCGAAAAGTTCCATTGACAGTAATAATAGGAAACAATCTCATGTCATGTAGTGAACTGCAGTCATAAAAAGCTTTGTCCCCCGCCTCTGCTTTCTCACCTCTGCTTGGTCCCAGACAAGGTCTCCTGCTTTACAGATAATGCCTAATTAACCCCATGTATATACAAAGCACTATAGCCTCACAGCTTCCACTTATGTTTAATAGCTCTGGCACATTGTACAAAGCATCAATTGGCATAAGCGTGCCCTTTGTGCTCTTCCATCTTCGTCTTGGTCTTTTTTCAAGAGTTTGTCCATTAAACAGAAGGCTTTGAAGACACTTTTAAGATAATTCTTTCAACAGTTCGTTAAGCCTCCCCATTTCATTTGGAGTGTCTCTCAAGGGCCAATCAATGAGATTGTTTTATTATGAAAATATACATAGCGCTCTGGTAAATGGAGAGGCGGACAGGAGAGATTGAAGGGTGGAAGGAAAAAAAAGGCACATTTTTAGTGGTTACGAATTTGAGAGGGAAAGCTTTCTAAGCGTGTAATTACTGCTTCTCATGGTTTCTGCTTACCTGCTAATAAAAAGCCACATGGGACACGAAAAATATTAGTTCTATAATCGAAGGAAACCAACCAAAATATCATAGTAAAAGAGCAAGCCCTACAATTCTTTGCTCATGTAGCACCAACAATGCCTAAACTGAGAAGCAAGGGACTGAATAAAAATAACTGTGGAAACCGAACCCTGTCAAGTATTAGCTAGGCGCAGTGTTTCTAAGTGAAGTACCGCACCCTCCAACTCAAAGTATCCCCAGGATTTGATCATATACTACAGTGCTTAGAAAAAGCTTGGCATTAGAACAATTCAAATAACCCCAAGAAACATTATATACTCCAGAGAATAACCTATGTATACTTTAAGGAGTATTCCCAACTTAGACTTTTATGGCATTTTCACACAATTTATTAAATATGTAGATTGCTGGGACCCCCATCTATCTCCACAATAGAGTGTCCTCTACCCATCCTGCATGGTGATGTGGCCGTAGACAGTTGCATGCAGGAGGAGACTAAATAGAGGGTAAGGCACATATGTGCATGGCTATCTGTATTCATTTCTAATAATTCTCAGTGATGTCATCTCAATACTTCTAATGATTTGCCCAAGCGAGCGAGCTGGTGATGGCATCATCAGTTCATTTCAGCTTGTGCAATCTGGTTAGACTTCTCGTTTACTACTCGTTCAGTGTTTCTCATCAGTGGATAATCAGTGTTTTAACACAACAAGAAGCCAACGAGACGACGATGATTTTTATTCTCGTTCACCACTCAATCGTTCGCTTGTGTTTAACCTGAACGGTTTATTATTCACTTTAGTTCGTTTTAATGATTTTAATTATCGATAACAGACAATTATAATTGTTCTCTCCAAACCCTCCTCAAGGGAGTCACAGCTCATCTGCTTTTAGCTATTTCGATAGATGTGATAGGTAGATAAGGGATAGATAGATAGATAGATAGATAGATAGATAGATATGAGAGATAGATATTAGATAGATAAATAGATAGATATGAGATAGATAGATATGAGATAGATAGATAGATAGATAGACAGATAGATATGAGATAGATAGATAGATATGAAATAAATAGATCTGAGATATATATTACGGTAGATAAATACCATAGGTATGAGATATATAGTAGATAGATAGATATGAGATGTGAGATAAATAGATAGATAGATAGATATGAGATATATTTTAGATAGATAGATAGATAAATATGAAATATAGATAGATACGAGATATTTATAAGATAGATACATTACATAGATAGATAGATATGAGATAGATAGATGAATAGATATAAGATAGATAGATAGATAGATAGAAGATAGATAGTAGATAAATAGATATGAGATAGATAGATAAATAGATAGATAGACAGATATGAGATAGATAGTTTTGTGATAGATAGTAGATGGATTAGATAGATACACTGATAGATATGTGATATATATCAGATAGCTAGACAGATACAACATATATATATATATATATATATATATATGATAGATACTTTACATAGATAGATAGATAGATAGATATGAGATTAGATAGATAGATACGATATATATATATATATATATATATATATATATATATATATATATATATATATGATAGATACTTTATATAGATAGATAGCTAGATGGATAGATAGATAGATGGATGAAATAGACTGGCATTGGATATTAGAATACACAGTGATTCTGGCCAATCTACTGGTTGTCATGCCCCGGAGTGCAGTCATTACATGTCACTCCTTCACTCGCCCTTCACACAGTCAGATCTTTGGATTGATAACTTAAAATTCTCACAGAAGCATAATCCGAGACAGATGTTCACAGCTGCTCCTCCGTCCCATCGCTGCACCACAGTAATTAAGCACTGT
This sequence comes from Eleutherodactylus coqui, assembly GCF_035609145.1. NCBI lineage: Eukaryota > Metazoa > Chordata > Amphibia > Anura > Eleutherodactylidae > Eleutherodactylus > Eleutherodactylus coqui. Next base: position 117,890,046 of record NC_089840.1, on the reverse strand, counting down.
GCCCCATTGGCTCAGGCATTATTAGTCTACAAAGCCTGCAGAGAGAATCTAATAAATCTATTAATAATTATTGTTTCTGTCATAAAGAAGCCCATTTAGCACCAGTTCAGTGTTTCCATGGCAGATGAATTTAGGTGAAAGGCAGCAAAGATACATATCAATCTTATTTCCTTTAAGAGAAGAGTAACTTTTATCACATGTATAGCTCCAACATGTTTTGCAGCACTTTACAAGTCAGGCGGTGCATAAAGAGGTGGAATACAGTAATACGGTATATTCACTCTAGCAATTTTTATTTCTACTTTTGTTTATTCATGGGAGACGCCATACGGAAAGAAAATGCTGCAGTTGGATAACAGCCTGGCACCTGCCCAAACAGCGAGGACCAAAGAAACCTCAAATTCCCACTGGTTAACCCTTCACATGCCATGGTCAGTACAACCGTGGCATGTAAGATGCTGACAGAGGGAGAAGGCTCCCTCTCTCACCCATCGGATTGTGAGGTCTTAATGGGTTGCTATGGCAACCAGAGGTTTGAGCATGGCCTACAATTCTGCCAGCTATGGTGGCCTCTGAGCCTCAGTCTCTGGCTGAGCTTCATAGGCTTTATAATACCCCACTACACTAAGGGCTCCTTTCCACGGATGGATTTCCGCCGCGTTGCCCGCAGCTATGAGGTTCTATTGAACCTAATAGCTCAATGCTCACGATGCGGAATTCCATCGCGGAATTCTGCACTGTGACATCACCTGTCCTCACCCGCAGCATGCTCTATTTGCCGTGGGTGTACGTGCGGATGGCTTCCATTGCAGTCAATGGAAGCCTGTCCGTCACGTTATCTTCTGCTGTAGCACAGCGGAAGATAGCGTGAAACCACTTCCCTGCCCACCGCCAGACGCGTCATATGACGTGGCCGGCGCGTCATGTGACGCTGTGGGCGTGTCATATGACGCGGCCGTCGCATCACATGACGCTGCGGCGCATGCGTGCCGAAGCGTCATGCGGGGCGGAAGACGCCGGATCCGCAGGTAAGTATGGGGTCTCTGGGGGGCGCCGTGACGGGCTTCGCCGCAAAATTCCGCGGCAGAGCCCGTCACGGCCGTGTGCCGCCGGCCTTAAGTGTATATTTTTAAGTCTATTTTTAAGTTTATTTATAGTTTAAGTCTATTTTGGTGAAATATATACTCATTTCACAGTAAACAGTATATATATCCTGTTCATTCCACATGTATTAGGCACAGCAAAGTTACCAGGCATCTACTTATATGGAATATCTGTTCAATCCACTTTAAACTGCATGTCTATGCTGTTCATTCCACTTCTATCTTGCAAAGGATAATTATTTAGCGTGTACTTATGTGGAGTATATGTTCATTCCACTGTACACAGTTTATATATCCCGTTCATTCCACGTCTGTTAGGCACAGCAAAATTATTAGGCATCTGCCTTTTAGGGATTTGTATTCATTCCACAATAAACTACACATTTTTCCTGTTCATTCCACATCTGTCTTGCACAGGAAAATTGTTCAGCATCTACTTTTGTGGAATATACAGTATGTTCATTCCTCTATAAACTACATTTCTGTCCTGTTCATTCCACATCTGTTACACACAGGTAAATTATTAGATAGCTACTTATGTGGAATATCTCTTCATTCCACTATAAACTACACATATATCTAGTTCATTCCATGTTTATTAGGTAAAAAAAACTATTAGGCATCTATTTATATGGAAAATGTTCATTCCACTATGAGAGCTCGGTTATACGAGCAGAGATCCGGGCGTGTGTGGGCGAAAATCCAAAGATAGAAGATATAGGTGGAAATGGACGTGGTCATGCAGATTTTTTTCCGCACATGGTGCGTTTTTTATTTTTTCGCACGGATCTCCGCTTGTCTGACCAAGCTCTTCATTACACATCTATCCTGTTTATTTCACATCTACCTTGCGCATGAAAATTATTACGCATACACTTATGCAGAATATCTGTTCATTGCATAAACTACATATCTATCCTGTTCATTCCAGGAAAATTGTTAAGCATCTACTTTTGTGTAATATATGTTCATTCCACTGTAAACAGTATGAATAATCTGTTCATTCCACGTCTATTAGGCAAAGGAAAATTACTAGATATATACTTATGTGGAATATCTCTGCATTCCACTATAAACTACTCATATATCCTGTTCATTCCACGTCTATTTGGAACAAGGGAACTATTAGGCATCTATTTATATGGCATATATGTTCATTCCACTGTAAACAGTTAATATATCCTGTTCATTCCATGTCTGATAGGCACAGCAAATTATTATGCATCTGTCTTTTGAGGGTTTGTATTCATTCTACTATAAACACATCTATTCTGTTCATTCCGCATCTATTTTGCATAGGAATATTTTTATACCTTTCTTTATATTTTCATTCATTGGTAAATTGTTTATGCTTTTTGTTTCATATTTTTCTTCATTGTTTTTAGTATATCCTGATTCTGGAGATATTTTTGATGTGTAAATGGCATGATCTAGCAAGTACCCCACACTGAAATGGAAAATTCAGGTTTAGGTAAGATGGTAAATTTGCAAATTACTTTAGTTCTGAAAATCTGTAATAGTGGAAATTCTCCATGGTTATTGATCCTGACGCCTACACATCATACATAGTTCCAGAAGTATCAGTTTCACACCTCACACCTATATGATAGGAGCAAAAAGCTTGGTGCCCTCTGTCTGCCTTCTGATAAACACTGATATTGCTGCTGGTTAAACAGAAGTTAAGATTGCATGCTCTGTTGGTTTTAGATTGGAGGATGAGGTGCTTCATGCGGTTGCCTCAAGGAATAAACCACTAGATTCAGCTGATATAGCTTGTAAATATCTTAAACTACTGCATCGCAGCCGTTATATAGCCTTATATTGCAGCATGTAGGATCATTAGGAATGATGGAATAAATGGAGTGGAAAAATATGAATCCATATATCACATACATGGTGGGAGTTTCTGTATTCAAAAGGTAAAATGGCTGTTTTTTTACAATTGCTATTCCACAAAGTAATAAAAATTATATATTACAAAGAAGATAAGTGATTTTAATGGGGAAAACAGTCCAATGTCTTGTTTCAACAATTGTTGAGGCATCTGCTTATTTTTGGACCTCCAGAACCCTTTAAATCTCTACAAATTGTGAATAGAATTATTTACTTTTGTCTATTATTTCAACATTATGGAGAATATCAGATTGGGACATCTCAAAGCAACACATGGCCATCCTAAGTGTAGATGCAGAACATTTCATATAAATTGTTTAAAACAATTAGCCTAACCATACACATTAGATAGGTATCAGTCAACAGCTATCCCACTTATACTCCCCATACATAGAATGGTAAAGTTGGAAAAGACTTCCAGGGTCATCGGGTCCAACCCCCTGCCCAGTGCAGGATGGCTAAATCATCCCAGATAGATGTCTGTCCAGCCTTTGTTTGAAGACTTCCATTGAGGGAGAACACACCACCTCCCGTGTTAACCTGTTCCACTCATTCATCACCCTCACTGTCACAGTTTCACCCCATTGCTTCTAGTCTTTCCTTGTACAAATGAGAATAGGGCTGATCCCTCTGCACTCTGACACCCCTTCAGATATTTGTAGACCGCTATTAAGTCTCCTCTCAGCCTTCTTTTTAAGCATTCCCAGATCCTTTATTCGTTCCTCATAGGACATGATTTGCAGACCGCTCACCATCTTGGTAACTCTCCTCTGAACTTGCTCCAGTTTGTCTATGTCCTTTTTAAAGTCGGGTGTCCAGAACTGGATACAGTATTCCAGATGAGGTCTGACTAAGGAAGAGTAGAGGGGGATAATTACCTCACGTGATCTAGACTCTATGCTTCTCTTAATACACATGACTGAGTGTGCATGTGTTTTGTATGTAAGAAGGAGGGGAAAAAACTCTGCTAGAACCTCTAATCTCTCTAGAACAAAAAAAAAAAGGTTGGCTGAAATAAAACTACCCCAGTCCTTTTCTTTCTTGACATCTACAGTCAGTGGAGAGTGGAGAAGTCACCATACACATTAGGTGATCAGCTCGATCCACTGAGATCAGCATGTTAAGCTGTTCTATAGATCTATATCTCATGTAGATGGCCACTTTAAAGTTTACCTGAGATTTCAACAAGTTTTCTAAAGTACACCAGAGTTCACAGAGGTAGTGTGCTTCCTATGTGATATCATTGGTACTCTGCAAGGTTTTCAATACAATGAAAAAAGGCAGACAGCAGCACCCCCAAATTACCCAACCATGGGTGGAGTGTAAGATGCAGGCTTAGAGCGGGACTGGACCCACGTCTCTCCAATATCCACTCAAAGCAATCAAAAGCAGCATCAGAGATGTAATGAGAAAGTCCATATTAGCAGAAGAATTCTCAAAAAGTAGAAAAAATTTTCTTTATTACATGGTCAAAGACAGCGACGTTTCTACCCACCCTCTGGGGTCTTTCTCAAGCTGATAAAGCTCATATCAGCTTGAGAAAGACCCCAGAGCGTGGGTCGAAACGTTGCTGTCTTTGACCATGGAATAAAGAAAAATATTTCTACTTTTTGAGAATACATCTGCTAATATGGACTTTCTCATTACATCTCTGGTGCTGCTTTTATGATTGGTTTGAGTGGTACTCTGTGAGGTAATCACAGAAGGCTAATGGGTTTCATGCTATACACTGGTGTCCGGGCCTGCCATGGCCTGTAATGGCTATTGTTAGTGATACTGCACTGCAGTACATAATTACTGCGATGCATTATTATAGAGATCATAGCTTTTATGGCTCAAGTCCCCTGATGATGATTTATTCATTCAGTAATTGCCGACTTTCGTTAACTTTGCGGATCAGCATACACCATTGCTCTCTGTCTTTGGCCGATACCTTCAGATTTTCCCCAGTCATAGCGGTGTCAACCTTGATTGTGTCTAGCCAGCGTGCTCTTTGGCGTCCTCTTCTTCTTGACCCACTGACTATGCTGAGCATCAATGTTGTTTCCAGAGAATTGGCTCGCATGACATGACCAAAGTATGAAAGCCGTTGTTTGGTGATTTTGCTTTCTAGTGATACTTTTGGTCTGACATGGTCTAGGATCACCTTATTTGTGACCATCTCTGTTTATGGTATGTGCAGCATGCGCCGCCAGCACCACTGCTCAAAGGCCTTGGTCCTTCTTCTATCTACTTTCTTGAGTGCCCAGCTTTCCCACGCATATATAGTTATTGGGGAAATGATTGCAGTGTTTATTCGGATCTTTGTTGTAATGCTGATGTCTTTGCTCTTCCATATCTTCACCATACCTTGCATTGCACTACGGCCAAGGCCGCTTCTTCATTTTATTTCAGGCCCCGATTCACCACTGCAGTCGATCTTGGATCCAAGGAAAATGAAATCTTGGACTGATTCAATTTCTTTGTCTATTGTCATATGTGGTACAACATTTCTTGCTGTTGTCAGCAGCTTTGTTTTCTTAATATTGAGATACAGCCCCATGTGACCACTTTCTTCTTTGACTCTTCAAATTAGGTATTCAAGGTCATTTTCATTTTCAACAAGTAGAGCTGTGTCGTCAGCATATCGAAGATTGTTTATGTTTCATTGGTCCCCTACAGGGATATAAAAAGTATAACATAAAAAAAGTTTAAAAATGTAAAAAAAAGAAATTTTTTGAGCAGTTTCCCCTGTTTGTATGAGAAAATACAAAACACATATTTGGTATCATCATATCTGTAACGCCCTGTACAATAAATTGAGCACACTACTTATCCTGCATGGTAAAAAAAACATTTAAAAAACTAAAAATGAAGGCAAAATGCTTATTTTGTTCATAAAAGTGATCAAAAAAGCTGCATGTACTCCAAAATGATACCAATAAAAATACAGCTTGCCACACAAATAACACTGTAGCAGAACTGATGTTTTCTTTCCCTGCCCTCAAAAAATAAAAACTAAAAGTTTTACAATACATTATATGTGCCCAAAAATGGTACCAATAAAAACTACAGTTTGCCACACAAAATACAAGCCATATGGCCATTTCTATGGAAAAATTAAAAAGTTATGGCTTTTGAAATTGGAGATGAAATTTGCCTTCAAAAAATCGTTGCATCACTATGGCCAAAATAAGTCCTGTCCTTAAGAGTTAACTGTTCCCGGTAGTCCTGCTTCTGGTTCAGTGACATCTTTTCAGGCTTCCCCAGTAGGCAGCAGAAGTGAGTGCCAAGTATCGTGACCTTCTATTCAGCCTCAGCAGGTTCCTACACATTACAGTTCTCAATTGTTATCCTTAATTAAATTCTGGCTACTATACCCAGTCTGCGCCTTCTCTTACCCGCTCCCCGCCCCCTCTTGTGACCGCCAGCATTTACTCTGACATGTGTTCAGAGCTTTACCTGCTAAAACAAGAAATCCAGGGTGTCTAGAAGGGGCATAGACATAAAATCACCTTAGCCTGAAGAAATCCTTGCACAAACAGAGTTATTTTACCGCTGTGCAATTACAAACACTGAGTCACTCGTGGGTAATTTAACAATGCTTGTTTAAATTTTATAGCTGTTGACAATGACTTAAGGGAGAATTACAAGCTGCGTTTCTATCTCACAGAAGCATCACGCAACTGAACCGCTGGTGGCCAAAATGTAACCGTGAAGTGTTCGTGATGGGAAGTTGGGATGCAAATTGTCATTCACGTAATGCAATAGGAAAAAAATGCACATTTTACTTTTATCTCCCATCATGACTTTACCCCCCCTTCACATCTTACCGCACTCGGGTTCCCCATCTTGGGATGACCACGCAGCATAAGTGATATAAAGTACTGTGCAAGTTTTAGACAGTTATTTGTCAAATACCAAAGTCAATGAACAAAAGAGGAATTTAAATCAAATCAATATTAATTGTCACTGGCACTTTGCCTTCAAAACAGCATCAGTTCTTCTAGATACACTTGCACACAGTTTTTCAAGGAACTCGGTAGGGAGGTTGTTCTAAACATCTTGGAGTACTAAGCACAGATCTTCTGTGGATTAATCTTTGCTCAAATCCTTCTGTCTCTTCATGTACTCCTAGACAGACTAGAGGATGTGAGATAAGGGCTACGTGGGGCCAAATCATCACTTCCTGGACTCCTTGTTCTTCTTTATGCTGAAGATAGTTTCTTAATGACATTGGCTGGATGTTTGGGGTCATTGTCCTGCTGCAGGGTAAATTTAGAGAAAGCATTTTTTCCACACCTGACTAAAACCTTTACACAGTACTGTATATACATTCAAACATCGGACAGAATTTTGTATACTGCAATAGTGGATTACCTTTTTTTTCGGGTTAGAACAAGCTCTCTTGGTTTCAGAATGTATCCTTTGAGCCCTTGATTTCAGCAGCAGGGATATTTGGGCTACCCAGGCTTGGGGCCCGGTAGCAACCACGACCACTGCAACCCTTATAGCTATGCCACTGTTCTTGCAAAGAGATAGATAGGTAGATAGATAGATAGATAGATAAATAGATAGATAGATAGATAGATAGATAGATAGATAGATAGATAGATAGATAGATATGAGATAGATGGATAGATAGATATGAGATAGATAGATAGATAGATAGATATGAGGTAGATGGAAAGATAGATAGATAGATAGATAGATAGATAGATAGATAGATAGATAGATAGATAGATAGATAGATAGATGGATGGATAGATAGATAGATAGATAGATAGATAGATAGATAGATAGATAGATAGATAGATAGATAGATAGATATGAGATAGATAGATATGAGATAGATAGATATGAGATAGATGGATAGATAGATATGAGATAGATGGATAGATAGATATGAGGGAGGGATAGATAGATAGATAGATAGATAGATAGATAGATAGATAGATAGATAGATAGATAGAAAGATAGATATGGGATAGATAGATAGATAGATAGATAGATATGAGATAGATAGATATGAGATAGATAGATATGAGATAGATGGATAGATAGATATGAGATAGATGGATAGATAGATATGAGGGAGGGATAGATAGATAGATAGATAGATAGATAGATAGATAGATAGATAGAAAGATAGATATGGGATAGATAGATAGATATATAGATATGAGATAGATGGATAGATAGATATGAGATAGATGGATAGATAGTTATGAGATAGATAGATAGATAGATATGAGATAGATGGATAGATAGATATGAGATAGATAGATAGACATTAGATAGATAGATAGATAGATATGAGATAGATGGGTTAGATAGATGGATAGACTGATATGAGATAGATGGATAGATAGATATGAGATAGATAGATATGAGATAGATGGATAGATAGATATGAGATAGAAAGATAGATAGATAGATAGATAAGAGATAGATAGATAGATAGATATGAGATAGATAGATAGATAGATAGATAGATAGATAGATAGATAGATATGAGATAGATAGATATGAGATAGATAGATAGATAGATAGATAGATAGATAGATAGATAGATAGATAGATATGAGAGAGATAGGTTAGATAGATGGATAGACTGATATGAGATAGATAGATAGATAGATAGATAGATAGATAGATAGATAGATAGATAGATAGATAGATAGATATGAGATAGATGGATAGATAGATATGAGATAGATAGATATGGGATAGATGGATAGATAGATATGAGATAGAAAGATAGATGGATGGATAGATAGATAGATAGATAGATAGATAGATAGATATGAGATAGATAGATATGAGATAGATAGATAGATATGAGATAGATAGATAGATAGATAGATAGATAGATAGATAGATAGATATGAGATAGATAGATAGATAGATATGAGATAGATAGATAGATAGGCATTAGATAGATGGATCGGATACATAGATAGCTTAGATAGATTAGATAGATAGATAGATAGATAGATAGATAGATAGATAGATAGATAGATAGATATGAGAGAGATAGGTTAGATAGATGGATAGATAGAAGAGAGAGTAATAGATATGAGAGATAGATATGAGAAATAGATAGATATGAGATGGATAGATAGATAAGCTAGATGGATAGATAAACAGATTAGTTAGATGGATAGATAGATTAGTTAGATGGATTAGATAGATAGATAGATAGATAGATAGATAGATAGATAGATAGATATGAGATAGATAGATAATTATTAAAGGCGTGCTATACTACATGCTAATAGGGCTTGATAAACAACAGCGTACCAATTAGTATAGCTTGGTACCCATCAGTGGCTTAGCTTAAAGGGGTGCAAGAGGTTAAGGGCTCATGTCCACGGGCAAAATGAGATTTAGAATCCGCAGCGGATCTCCCGCGCGCGGATCCGCACCCCATAGGGATGCATTGACCACCCGCGGGTAGATAAATACCCGCGGATCGTCAATAAAAGGGATTTTTAAAAAAATGGAGCATGGAAAATCTGGACCATGCTCCATTTTCGTGCGGGTCTCCCGCGGGGACGGCTCCCGCGGGCTTCTATTGAAGCCTATGGAAGCCGTCCGGATCCGCGGGAGACCTAAAATAGGAATTTAAAGTATTTACCATCCGTAGCGGACCGGGAAAGTCTCCTCTTCCTCACGGCCGCATCTTCCTGGCTTCGGCTCGGCGGATGTGCCCGGCGCATGCGCGCGGCACGTCGTCGACGTGCCGCCGGCGTGAGGAATTCATCCGCCAGCCGAAAATGAAGATCCGGTCGTGAGGAACAGCTGACCTTCCCCGCCCGCGCCAGATAGGTAAATGCTTTTAAATTCTTATTTTCGGCGCTCATGTCCGCGGGGCAGGAGGGACCCGCTGCAGATTCTACATGGAGAATCTGCAGCGGATCTTATTTTCCCCGTGGACATGAGGCCTAAAGGTTTGAGTCGCTTCTGAGGCCATGTGTCTTTAGGAGCCAACAAGCCACATGACACAACAGCAGTACTATAAATAGAGATCCAATGATATATTTAATTGCACTTTTTATTGCATTGCATTGGTATGGATAGGAATGTGACAAGATTTGTTAGGAGCTGCCAAGCTACAACCTCTCTTCTTCTCTGTATACATACACACATGCCGAATCACACAATAACTTAAGAAATATAAAAGATGCATATAAATCTGCACATGGCAGCCTTTTGCAATGTGAAATACATTTTCCATATCCTCCTGATACTCTCTCTATACGTATGAGATTCTCGAATGGTGTATCAATTGTTGTTATGCATGTGGGTATCCATGGTGATGAGGCCTTTAAATGCAATGTAGAAATAGATTGCAACCAATCAGAAACGGGTGCAGATAAGATAGTTCCAGCAGATGCCTGCCAAAGAGCCATGTCAGAAATGACATTGATTTTGACTCCCCTTTCTGCTGCCCGCCGGAGCGCCGTGTCGGCTCTATAAATAGCAGCTCCGGCATGCGCACCGCTAATAGGTACCACTTGTCAATTTCCAGCACAGTAGGTATCAGATTATAATAAAGTCACAATAAATGCTGCTTAGGGTGACTCTGGTCTACGTCTAGTCAAATAAAACAATGCTTTGATAAAGGCTTATTAAAAAAAAATAAGACAATGGAAATAGCTTTTTAAGATAGCCAGGAGAGATTTCCCAAAGCTGCGCCAAATGACTCTAATGTGATATAAAAGTGTACAGGCAAATACTGTCCTTAGGCATTATCCTTAATATCTTTGTGAATATGATAATACAACTGTGGGATGGATTCGGGTTTTTGTTTTCAAGCCCGAACTGAATTTATATGGCCTTATTACATTCAAGTGATATGACATAAATATATCAGATCTACAGATTCCATCATTAGCACTTCTATAATGCACACAGTTCTTCCCACGAGAGTTAAGCTTGATGCAGTCATCGTCCTTAACACTATCTGTGCCGGTAGAACTCATCCTGAAGACATTAAAATGGCTGTCACACAGCTTCAGAGTTACCATAGAAACTAGAGAACTGTGAATAATTGTTGAAGGAGTTTGTTAACCCTGTCGATAAAGGTTCTGCGGTTGAGAGCAACGTGAAGAAGTAATCACAGGAAGAACCATTAAGCTTGCTTCACACACGCACACACATTCTTCCTTTTTTTAGTGGCCTTAAAAAAATACAGCCATTTTCTTAGACACCTTTTTTAGTAGTCTTTTTGCTATTTTTACACTTTTTTTTACATAAGTCTATTTCTGCATCTCTCTTCCTATAAAAGAGCCTACGTAAAAATGCCAGAAAAAAAAAAAAAGTAAACTTACAGACTGCTGGGATTGCCCCAAAAAGTCACTGAGCAAAAAGAGCATAACAAGGAAAAAAAACACAAAATAAACAAGTCGCATTGTTTGTAGGGCATTTTATATTTTCCTACAGAACTATAGCATATATCGGGCTGCAAGATTTTTTGGCGCGTAAAGTGTGGCAAAAAACAGCGGGAAAAATTCCACTAAAAACATGAAGTTTTTTCAAAAAATGCTGCATGTGAAACCAGGTTCAGTGAGACATTTTTCTTTCATATAAAAGGGACTTTAAAGAGATTTTGTGATCAGGTTCATGGTGCACAAAGCATACATTTGGGATGGGGATACCTATTGCCCCCATGAATGTTTTTTCTGAAACGCTGTAATATTTAAGAAAATAACCTACTTTGAAGTTTGATTCAGGAATGGAGCTCTGAATCATGGAAGCAGGCCATGCCGACCACATAGAGGGACAGCTCTTGTTCCTTTTGTGTATAGTGAACTTCTAGTCTATATGCTTCTGGTGGAGAAAGACCGGCGCAGTCTGCCTCTGTGATTTGGGGTTCCATTCTCGAGTCAGACTTCAGAGTATGTTTTTTCTGAATCATTTCAGAATAAAGTATACACAGGAGCAAAGCTGGACTTAGGGGTGTGTGACCTGTGCAACTAAACAGCCTTCTGGAGTTCAGGAGGCACCTTGACAATGTCCCCCCTCCAGCCTGTAACAGCTCTTATCCCACCCCATGATTGGCTTCCTCTGCTCTTCACACTACAGTTCCCCCTGTGGCTTTACACAGGAACTCTTCTGTAATCACAGATAGGCTCTGCCTACTGTTACACAGCTCTGCAGCTGTGTAGAGCTGCAGGAACGGGAGAGCTGCATTGTGAAGAACAGAGGGAGACAATCAAGGGGGTGGGACAAAAGCTGTTATAGGTTGGAGAAGTGGAGGGAAACTGGGATATTACAAAGTGAGAAGATATTATATATATATATATATATATATATATATATGTATATATATATATATATATAGTCATACCTCTACTTTTGTCGCCTTCCTCTTTTGCCTGCTTCCAGTTTCATTGATTCTTCAGTGCAGAATTGTGTCTCTACTTACATTGCCTGCTTCCAGATTTGTCGGCGGCCACTGGCCCCCATGACCTCACATGTCCAATCACAGCCATTGATGGATGAATGGCTGTGATTGGAGCATCCAGCGCTGGCTGTGATTGGCTGATGGACCCCGATGGCACCTGAAAGGTGAGTATTGATCCCCCCACCCAAGGTAGTGTAGCTAGGGTGTTTAGCGCTGCCAAAACTGCAGTACCAAGTTGTGCCGCGTTTTTTGGGAGTTCTAAAACTGCTGCCCCTTTATTTCAATTAGCGACGCAGGCCCAAAAAGGCTTGTGTGTACAGCCCCATTGAAATGAATGGCAGCATTGTACAGCGTTTAGTACTGCGCTGACAAAGCAGTGCTAAACGCTGTATGAAAATTTGGTTCGGTGTGTCTTTTGGAATGTTTAGAAGGAATTAATTGGATTTACATTGATTCCTATGGAAATAATTGCCTCGAGTTTCATTGGTTTCACGTTTAGCCAATTGCTTTCAGATGGATTACCAACGACACTAGAGGTTTGACTGTACTTGGAGGAGAGGTGGATGTATCTTACTATGTGTAGGGGATGGGGCATATTATACTAAGGGAAGGATATACATAGTCTGGAGAAAGCGAGAGGGGCTGGGATATTACGTACTATAAGGGGATATACCATACTCTGTGTGTTGGATTGGGGGAAGAGATAAATCCATATACTGTAAGGGAGGACACTTAGTCCCTATTCACACAGCTAATTTTTATCTCTGAGTTTGCTCAGCTACAAACTCAGACAGAACTCAGACCCATTTAAAAAATGGTGCAATACACTGGAGCAATTATTTTCATAGTCGATATGAAAAATATGCAGCATTTCCTATTCTGCTCTAATGACGAGAGTACGGCACTGTGCCACACATCAGACAGCACACGGACATGTGTCTGTGTCTTGTCTGTTATGAGTTGTGTCCAGGAGTCTTGCGTGCAAGTTGCCCCCTTCTATCTGAATACTGGCTCACTGTAGGAGTGGAAGATTAACCACTCCATCAGGAATATATCCCACCCCCCTCGATCAACCTCCTCTACTCTCCACATTGCAGCTCTTCTGTTCCTGCAGAACAGCTACAGAGCTGTGTAACAGTAGGCAGAGCCTGTCTGCGATTACAACAGAGTTCCTGTGTAGAGCCACAGGGACAGAGGAACTGTGTGTGCAACTTGCGCCCTTCCATCTGAATACTACCTCATATATATACAGTGGTGCCTTGGCTTACGAGTTCAATCCATTCTGTGACAGAGCTCTTAAGCCAAAACACTCATATCTCATATCAATGTAACCCATTGAAATGAATTGGAATGCCATTAATGCATACCGGACCTCCCCAAAAATAAGCCCTAATTACACTACAGTACAGTACATGTAAAAAAACAAACATCAATGCTCACCTACCGCTAGCGTTTTCGGTCCTCGCGATGGTCTCTGTCGCTGCTGCTGGTTGCCGCGTCCTCCTCCATGCTGAGAGAGAATTTCTTCCTAGTAGTGGGCTTGAATACATCATTGAATGGCTGTGATTAGTTAACCCAGCTACAGCTTTCATTGGTTGATGGGGCGCTGGATTAACAAATCAGTGCAATAGCTTGCAGGAGGCGGGGTATTTAAGCCCCGCTTCCAGGAAGAAATGCTATGTCAGCGCGGAGGAGGACGTGGCAGCCTGCAGCAGTGCCGCAGACCATTGCGAGGACCGGAACGCCAGCAGTAGGTGAGTATTAGACCCCCCCCCCCCCCGAGCCTCAGCTTGCGAGCTTCTTGACTTGTGAGCAGACTTGTAACCAAAGTTTTTGCTCTTAAATCAGAGCAAACATTTGGGAGAGAGCCTGCTCACAAGTCAAGTAGCTCGCAAGCCGAGGTACCACTGTATTCCTCATAGTGAGATTAATATTCCATTCCCACAGTAAGGTAGTATTCAGATAGAAGGGGGCAAATTGCACCCGAGACTCTGGAACACAACTCAAACCAGCAAGCCAAACTCTACCTTGACTAGGGAATTTAGATACATTGCAAGGGTAGTGAGTGGAATTTTTAGGTCTGCAAGGCCTTGGTATGTTTATGAGAAGGCCACTTATACTCTTGCTGTACTGTACGTCTTGAGACTATATTCTGTGCAGCAGGCACTGTGGAGGCTTATACTAGGTTATACTAGTTGGGTTGGTAATCCACGGTGCATTGTGGGTTGAATGTGCAGGTTGACAGCATGATTTGTACTTAATTTTGCAACGTTCCTTCAACTCCTCTTTGCATATGACTCAAAAAAGTCTATTTTTAATTTTATGATGACAGCAAGCCTTAACAAAAAATCAACAAAAAAAGTTTAATTGAATTCACAAGGTTCAGTCAGAAACATAAACTGCTTTGAAATTTGCTCATCAGCAATAATTTATATATTCACCGTCTTGTATGAAAGCTCTCAAAGTAAAGTGGGACAAGCAAATCTTTATTAGTAAAAGATAATTAGCACAGAGATTTGACTGGAAACATGCAAGGCCTCATGAATGGGAATCATACTGGCAATACCTGACTCATCTAGACATCCTGAAGTACTGCAAATAATTGTGGCACATTGAGGAAATGTAATGAACAGATAATTAGGGAAATAAGATTAATAAGCAATTAGCAGAAGCGGTGTATGCCATATTTGCTCTCTTTTACCCAGTGGCATATCTATAGGGGTCTCAGAGATCGCAATTGCGACATGGCCCCTTAGCTAGAGGGGAGTGTTTTGGGTCCTTGATTTTTACGTCTACCAGACTGTTATCAGTGGCAATGTCATTTTTTTAAACAAACTCTGGTGAGACTCCACCCAGCGGGCACAATTCTTAAGCGGTACTCCAATTTAAAGGAAATAGATTGCATCTGTAAGAAAAAAATCATCCAGCCTTCACCAGTAAGCGTGGAAACAGTGGAGCGCGTCCGTGCAAGTTTCAAACAAAATCCTCAGAAATCCACCGTTGGAGCAAGCAGAGAATCGAACATCCTGCAGCCGATTGTTTGGAAAATTCTGTGCAAATTTTTGCGATGTTATTCCTACCTGTTACAATTGTTACAGGCGCTGAAACCTGATGACATAGCGAGGCGATGTTCTTTCTTCGAGTGTACATATGGGGGCCCTGGGTTGGAGATAGGGCTCATCACTGGACGTGGGATGGGGTTCTTGTTTCGGGGATTGAAATACACTGCATATCTGCCAATAGCTCCTCTAACAAAGGTGGAGTGCTGGTAGTAGGCCTTGTGCCGATGCCATAAGTCTGGTGCCTCCAATAGGGGCGGTCACACATTTCCAACAATGCAGAGAGTGGTTTATGCCAAGTAAATTCCCTTTTGCTCAACAGGAGGGAATTTATTGCAGCTTACATCAACAAAAATCAACAATTAGCAAACCCGTGTTATGAGAGAAAGGGTTCAATAAAGTTTGCTCAATGTGGTCCCTGTTGGATGTCGTTCCCAATCAGCTAGCTTAACGGGGCCAACAATAAGACTTCAGAAGCGCGAACATCATCTTTTATCTCCCCTGTGACATCATGTGCCGTGTGACCACCGCAACTAATCGTATTTGAGTAAGGTTTTACTATGGAGTCGCAAGTACTGCAATCCCACCTTCATACAGAAGAGGGAGCTCCTATATAATGAATATAATTCATCACTATTGATACATCAAAATCTCTCTTTTCCATTGCTTAAACATTTCACTATCCGTGAACACTTAACAACGTAGTCACCCCTCTACAAGTATGCAAACTCTAATAGAAGCTGATGGTTTCACAGAATCTTTGGTGTTTAGTGATGAAGCCGCCTTCCACCTTTTGGACACAGTTAACAAATGTAATGTGTAATGTTAGAATCTGGGAGGGGGGGCCCACCTGTCTGAATGAGGCATGTGGGTGACTCCCCCAAGGTGAATGTGTTTTGCACTGTAATCAGAAGCCATGTGTGTCCAGTGACAAAGGGGGCTCACAGTGACACCTCTGCTGAGAAAACAAGTCTGATGCTGTGCAACAGAACTTTTTGAGTTTCTGTTTCCGTTGATATGAAATTTCTCTATCTGAGTGTTATTTAATGTAAGTTATGAGTGTTTCAAATCAGGAAGATAATTTGTAATAAGCTTGTATGGACTTCCATGACTCGGCAGCATTAACCCTTTTGCTGTCTTCCTCCTGGACCCCGGTGCTCCCAGCAGCCTCAGCTTCTGACTGGCACCTGGCTTAGTCGGTGGCCTGCTCATCACTGCAGACATTGTCACATCATCTCTGGTCATGGTGGGGGGGGAGGAAACTCCCTCTCCTCCAGCATTGGCGATTACCAGGGCCAGATTGGCGCTTACAGCCAATGGCTGCTTTTTTTGGCCTGTCTAGTCTCTGGGCCCTCTCACTGTTTTTGGGACTGCCTAGCTTTCTCTGGTCCTAATGTCTCCTTGCCAACTCATCTTCTCGCTACTCTTTTACGTGCTGCAGCAGGCCTCGACCCATGGCTTCTCTACTCGACAGATGCAAGGGGTCTTTCGTCACACCCCCAGCAAGAGGATGCAGCCAAACATGACTCACACAACACGTTTCCCCCCAAAATGGCACTATGTTCGGTGCTATACCCTGGCCCCAGAGGGTGGGCTTTTTTTCCCTACCATGTTCTTTGAGTTATGATGCACTGTTCATAACATGCCATGGTCATACAAGGTGCCTGTCTTCTTCTCTTAATGGAGCCCATTGGAGGGCCAACTCTGCTGATAACAATAGCATGGGAGGTGTGGGCTCTTCTGTTCCCTTACTGAAGCATTATGTTTAGGGGCAAATAACTCAATAAAACAGCATCATGAAAAGCATATTACAATTTTTTGGTCAGTTTCATACAGAATCCTACAGAAAAACCTTTGTGTGAAATTGGAGGCATATAGAGGTAAGAAAGTGCACCATAGACTTCCATGGATATTGATTTTGAATAGAGCCATAATATAGTCTTGTCAATGAGCCCTTATACAACTCCACTAGTTACATGGAGGTCAATAAGCACCTGCATACATTTACTTCAGTTGGTTTTGGATGTGCTGTCTAACCTTGTTTTCTGTTTAAAATATCTTTGGCATGCTATTCTATTAAAATCAGTGGATATTGGAAAGACACTATGATTGATATTCTACACATTGGAACCTTTGATTTTTTTATAGTGATTTCGGATTTTCTATAGCTAGAACGATAAATCGTAAGTTGTACTAATCACACTTGGGGCTCATGAGCAAAACTGCATAATTACTGCAATAAGCAGTCAGCTTATACTTACTAAGGTCATTGCTATGGGCCAGGGTCTTTTCTTCCCTTTGTTGGTCCTTGTACTTATTTGCATTCCACTATATATTGATCTCCTGTCTCTCACTGACGATCACCTCAACACCTTCCAGGCTCCATTGTGAGTCTCCCCAGCTGTTGTGGCCAATAGTAACTACAATGCCTTCCACCCTTCCAGCTGCATATACCAGTGTCTAAGGGTACTCTTAGATGGAATGATTATCATTCAAACAAGCAAAAGTGACATAGTAACATAGTATGTAAGGCCGAATGAAGACATTGTCCATCTAGTCCAGCCTGTCTATCCTACTGTGTTGATCCAGAGAAAGGCAAAAAACCCCAAGGCCAGAAGTCAATTAGCCCTTTTGGGGAAAACATTCCTTCCCGACTCCCTAATGGCAATCAGACTGTTCCCTGGATCAACCCCTAATAGTTCCTACCTGCCTATATACCAGGATTGACACTTAACCTAAAATTTATATCCTGTAATATCCTTCTCCAGAAAGACATCAAGTCCCCTTTTAAACTCCTCTATGGATTTTGCCATCACCACTTCCTCCGGTAGAGAGTTCCACAGTCTAACTGCTCTTACAGTAAAGAACCCCTTTCTGTGTTGGTGATGAAACCTACTTTCCTCTAATCGTAGCGGATGTCCCCTTGTTACCGTCGTGGTCCTGGGTGTAAACAGATCGCGGGAGAGATCCATGTGTTGTCTCCTCATGTACTTATACATGGTTATTTGGTCGCCTTTGAACCTTCTTTTTTCTAGAGTAAATAGTCCCAATTTGGACAGCCTCTCTGGGTATTCCAGTCCCGTCATTCCATGTATTAGTTTAGTCGCTCTTCTTTGAACCCCCTCAAGCACTGTGACATCTTTCCTGAGCACCGGTGTCCAGAATTGTACGCAGTATTCCATGTGGGGCCTGACAAGTGCCTTATATAATGGAAGGATAATGTTCTCGTCCTTCGCCCCTATACCTCTTTTGATGCACCCCAAGACTTTATTTGCCTTTGCAGCGGCTGACTGGCATTGGTTACTCCAGTTTAGTCTATTATCCACTAATACCCCCAGATCCTTTTCCATATCACTTTTCCCTATTGGTACCCCATTAAGTGAATATTTGTGACATCCGTTCCTCTTGCCCATGTGCATAGTCTTACATTTTTCAACATTGAACTTCATTTGCCATTTTTCTGCCCAAGCCCCCAGCTTATCCAGGTCCGTTTGTAGCCGTACATTGTCCTCCGTTGCATTAATTATATTGTATAATTTTGTGTCATCTGCAAATATTGATATTTTGCTGTGCAGCCCCTCTATCAGGTCATTGATAAATATGTTGAACAGAGTGGGGCCTAATACTGAACCCTGTGGCACCCCGCTAGCGACTGTGGTCCAATCAGAGTACGAACCATTTATTACCACCCTCTGCTTTCTATCGTTGAGCCAATTTTTTACCCACTTACACACGTTTTCGCCCAGTCCGAGCTGCCTCATTTTGTATATTAGCCTATTATGTGGCACGGTGTCAAAGGCTTTAGAGAAGTCCAGATATACAAGATCAATAGATTCTCCCTGGTCCAGCTTAGAGCTTACTTCATCGTAGAAACTGATCAGATTTGTCTGACATGAGCGACCCTTCATGAATCCATGCTGGTGAGGAGTTATTCCCTTAATCTCCTTGAGGTACTCATCGATGGCGTCTCTCAGAATCCCCTCGAAAATTTTTCCCGTTACTGAAGTGAGACTTACTGGCCTGTAGTTACCAGGCTCACTTTTGCTCCCTTTTTTGTAAATTGGAACCACGTTGGCAATGCGCCAGTCCAATGGTACTACTCCGGTCTTGATAGTGTCTAGAAATATTAGGTATAGCGACCTAGTTATCTCGTCACTTAGTTCCTTTAGTATCCTTGGGTGTAATCCATCTGGGCCCGGTGATTTATCAATTTTAGTTTTCTTTAGACGCTTCCGCACCTCCTCCTGCGTTAGGTATGAAATATTTTGTGAGGGGTTCGTTTTATTCCCCTGCATCTCGTGTGGCATTTCCTTTTCTTTGGTGAACACACTTGAGAAGAAACTGTTTATTAGATTTGCTTTCCCTTCGTCATCATCAATGATTTCTCCTGCATTGTTTTTTAAAGGGCCAGCGCTCTCCCTGCAAATCCTTTTGCTGTTTATGTAGTTGAAAAATAGCTTCGGGTTGTTTCTGCTCTCTTTTGCGATCCGTCTTTCTGCTTCCTCCTTGGCAATTTTGATCGTATCTTTGCATATTTTGTTTTTTTCCCTGTATGATTTTAGCGCTTCTTCGCTGCCTTGTTGCTTTAGTAGTTTGAACGCTTTCTTCTTTTCGTTTATTGCCCCTCGTACCGTCTTGTCGAACCACATTGGTTTCCTTTTAGCTGAGTTTCTTTTATTTTTAAAGGGAATGAACTGCTCACTAGAGGCGATTAGGATCCTTTTGAACTTTTCCCATTTTTCCTCCGTACTGATATTTTTGAGGATGTTGTCCCAATTAATGTTACCGATAGTAGTTCTAAGCTCATCAAATTTTGCTTTACTAAAGTTTAGTTTCTTTGTCACTCCCTGATAAGGCTTCCTATTGATTGACAGCTGGAAGTTGATTATATTGTGGTCGCTGTTCCCCAAGTGCCCCTCAACCTGCACCCCCTTTATACGTTCCGGTTTGTTAGTTAGCACTAGGTCCAGAATGGCTCTCCCTCTTGTTGGTTCCTGCACAAGTTGGTTCAGGTAATTGTCTTTAATTACTCTCAAGAACTTATCACCCCTGTGAGATTTGCAGGTTTCGTTCTCCCATGTTATATCTGGGTAATTAAAGTCCCCCATGATAATTACTTCGTTTCGTTTTGACACCTCTTCTATCTGCCTTAGTAGTAAGTCTTCAGTTTCTTCTGTTGCTTTTGGTGGTCGATAGAAGACCCCTATCAGGATTTTGTTATTTTTTCCTCCCTGTATTTCTACCCACAGAGATTCCACCTGTTCGTCTCCTACCCCTATATCCTCCCGTAGCCTCGGCTTCAAGTTCGATTTGACGTACAGACATACCCCTCCCCCTTTCTGGTTCCTTCGGTCTCTTCTGAAGAGATTGTACCCCTGCAAATTCACCGCCCAATCGCACTTATCATCAAGCCATGTTTCAGTAATTCCGACCATATCATAACTTTCATCAGTCATTCTTGCTTCAAGCTCGCCCACTTTACCGATCAGACTTCGTGCATTCGTGATCATACAATTTATTTCATTTTTTTTGTTTTTTAAATTTGTTTTGTTGCTATTCGTACTTATGGCTGATCTATCAGTTCTAACTGTACTAACCCCACCCCCTGCTCGTCCCCCATTCCCTTTTCTTGGACCCAGATCGCTAATTACACTGGCTACCCCACTATTTCTCATTTTACCCTCCCCCCCAGTCCCTAGTTTAAACACTCCTCCAGCCTTCTAGCCATCTTTTCCCCCAGCACAGCTGCACCCTCCCCATTTAGATGCAGCCCGTCCCTACGGTAGAGCCTGTAACCGACCGCAAAGTCAGCCCAGTTCTCCAGGAACCCAAATCCCTCCTTCTTGCACCAACTCCGGAGCCACTTGTTTACCTCCCTAAGGTCCTGCTGCCTTTCTAGTGTGGCTTTAGGTACAGGTAGTATTTCCGAGAAAACTACCCTGGAGGTCCGCGCCCTGAGCTTGGACCCTAAGTCCCTGAAATCATTTTTGAGGGCCCTCCATTGACCTCTAACTTGTTCATTGGTGCCAACGTGCACCATGACTGCTGGATCCTCACCAGCCCCTCCCAGTAATCTGTCAATCCGATCCGCGATGTGTCGAACTCGAGCGCCAGGAAGACAACACACCGTTCGACGATCCCGGTCTTTATGGCAGATTGCCCTCTCTGTCCCCCTAATAATTGAGTCCCCCACCACTAGAACCTGTCTAGCCTGCCCTGCACTCCCCGTCCCCGTCTCACTGGAGCAGTCATCCCCCTGGCGTTCAGAGGGCGTGTCGTGCTGCAGCAGTGCTGGCTCTGTAATGGCAATGATGATCATTCAGTTTAATGTGAGCCAATGACTGAACGACGAATGAGCATGGGTCGTCATCAATTCTTCTGCAGGCATAAAAATTGTTATTGGCTCTTTCACTTCTCATTTAGTTTAAACACTGATTGTTCAGTATTTCACATAGCAAAAGTGAAACACTGAGGCCACTTTCATGCACCCATGAAAATCATGCGAGATCTGTGTGTTGTGAAATGCTCAAATCTCACACATATGTATACCCCATATTTTCCCGCATCACATCGCGGCATGTTCTATCTTTGGGCATTCCCTCGGAACGCCTCACCCATTGTTTTCAATGGGGCCGGAAAACACATTGCACGGTGTGAATGTGCACGAGAGTGCGATGCAAGGTTTCTCATTGAAAACATTGGGAAACACTTGCCGATCCTCCAGTGCTGCTATCAGCTGCATGGAGGATTGCAACAGTACTGAAGTGGTTGGAGGCCGTTTGACACATAGACAACTCACATCCGCTGGTAACTTTCACGTTGGTGAGCATGATATCGGTCTGAGTTTCATGGCCTGATATCGCACTCGCCCGTGTGACACTAGTCTGAATGATACTGAACAAGTCAACGATGTCTGAACAGGCAGCATAAGAGCGATGACATCACTGGCTCGTTTGGTCGTGCAAACGAGAATTGTCCAGTCAAAAAGCACCCTTATGCTAAAGTGTCAAGAAATTGTCTTAAAGCGACCCTCTACACTTGGACAAACAAAGATGGCCATGCCAACTTCTCTGACTATTTGATGCACTACTTTACTAGAACATTTCTCCTTTGCACTCTTTGCTACAAAAATTGAACATTTAAAAGAAAAGTTTTGTAAATTAAGCTGATTGGTTTGTTCCCTCCAGTGGGGCCTACCTACTACTAAGAAAAACTGAACCCTGTTAGTAATTGCTTCTTACTAGATGAAGCTAAAATGATTTGCTTTTTATTCCTTAGAAATCCTACAGTAAAAGGAAAAGGTTAGAAGAACGAGAAGTTAAAGTATTTACAGACCTAACTTGTATTTACTGAAGACAAGTTTCTCTACAGTTGGAACTTTGGCCTTTAGTGGCATTACATGGCCGTAATATATGCCTGTCTGCAGACAAATGTAAGATATTGAGCATTACAAATGTAGATGCTTTGATTGTATTGCACTGAAATAGAATATGAGTGGATACTCTGTGTTTGCTAAAACGATAAGATTTAGAGTTACCTGGAATCTCTAAGAGCAGGTAGCACTTCATTAGAAAGCTGCTTGTATTATGGCCATATCCCACGCACTTTCCCCATTAAATCCTAAACTACTCTGAAAAGTCAAAAGTTATTAGAAAACAATTAAGGAACCGAGGCAGTGCATGTTTTTGGTGATTATACGTTTCATCAAATTATACCTATTTCAGATAGTAGGAAGATAGTTTGAATTAATCATCATCATGTGTCATCAAGACTGAGTAATAGGCCAAAGTAAAATAGATAAAATGGGAAGAAATGCACGATAAGCCTAAATATACTTTCCGTTGCTATGGTCCGGTTTATTTGTGATTCATTTGTGCTTATTATATGTGTTGACGTGTGTATTGATTTCTAAATAGAACATGCAGTCTACTGTCCTCCATTGGATAACACATTGCCTTCAAAAACGTCGACCACATTGACTTTTAATAAAACTTGCCAAAGGTTAATAATGAGTTTATCAAGGTTCCCACTCTGAAAAAGGTGTGAAGCTTGCCCCACATACGGCCATTTTTAGACGGAACGATTCAGGTAATCGTTGGATCATACAAAACCAAACAATAACTGCTCAGTGTAAACACAGCCAATTATTGAACAAGGAATGATAATTCATTCTCTTATCATTCGCCATTGATTTTATGTAGGCATAATCGGCCCATGTGAACAGGAAGTCATCTATGATTGACTACCTGTTTACTCTGAATGGAGGAAGCTGGGTGGAAGAGATTTCCAGCGTGCTCTGCTTCCCTTCATTGAGCGATAATCGCTCCTGTGTGAAAGCGATAGTCATTGAGACAGCTGTCTGGCACCTAAAGTGATTCTTCTGGCCTGGACAAAGATGGCGAAAACTGATGACGCAGTGCATAGTATGCATTAGTATATTTCATTCGGGGATCAGGAAAGGGGAATCCCCACAGTCTGAATGGTTCCATCCACAGACTATAGTCCCATTGATTGTAATGGGTTCTGTCTGCTTTCTGCCCAGTTGCCCGGGGTTTTGGGACAGAAGAAAAAGCGTTGCATGCAGTACTTTTTCTTCCATTATTTGCAGCCAGATCTGCGATGGAACCTCCAGCCAAAGGTCCTGATGCAGATGTGAAACCGGCCTTAGTGTCCAAATCCTGGACCCTAAGGCTGGCAAATAGGTAAGCAACGTGCTTGCGTGTTAACTCAGAAATATCATATAAGCGCTGCGGAATAAGTTGGCGCTATACTAATAAACATTATTATTATTTCTTATTATTATCATATGGGACCATGTTGTATTTCTCTGCATTTTTCACTCTGCAAACAATTTTCAACAATTTTATTTAGCTGCATAGGTGAGACTAGAGATAGACTGTACTGTACTAAGTTGACACTTTGCGTCTGATGTTAGACAGGAGCTTCATATTCCACTGTTCTGGCTCTGGCACAGAGCATCAAAACTCTGTATTCATTGACAAGCAGTGTGTTTCCCAAGATACACATTTCCTGTTAGTAGAGACAAGCGAATAGATTTGTGATCTACGGTGAATGCTGCTTTTCTTAGTATTTGGCAAATCTTGAACAAAACCAAATTTGCTGTTTGTGACTAATAAAACTTTTGATTCTTATCCTTCTCCTAGATGTCAATTAAATCTAAAAATAAAAAATCTGCATTTCCTTCTGTATGGTATATGGAAACATACAGCATGTGTATTATTTGGTGCTTATTTGTCACAAAGCAAATTTCGGATTCATCAAATCATCAACTTAGTGATGTCCACAATTATGTTCATCCTTACATATCTGGTATCACCCAACTTGTTACCTGAAGCAAGCACATAATGACTACTTCTAGGCTGGATATATAGAAAGAAGTTAGCAATGTGGTACGAGACCTCATCTCATTTCTTGCTGGTCTCGTTGGGTGACATAATGGTCTTGTTGGGTGAACTGTTCATCTCAGATGGGGTCTTTTTGTACAGCTCATTTTTTAAACTCTATTGAAAAAATATAACATGAACATTGATTACTTTTTCTTTGCAGCAGTTATGTTATATGAAGTTAATGATATAGAAATGTTCCAGATATAGCAGTCCAATAACCCACAATAAGGCTGGAGATACTTTACGAATGTATGGTAAAGATGTTTGTCCATTTATATACTGTACATCTTTAAAGAGTAAGGCCTTGTTCAGACGAGCGTGGTTTACACGCTGATACAGCAGCGTGTAAACCACGCTCCTATAGCAACCAATAGGTTGCTTTGGAAATGCTCACACAGAGCTTTTTTACCAGCGCAGAATCTGAGCTAGTAAAAAAGATAGGACAGCGAGTGCCGACTCGCCTGTCAGCTCTGTGCTGTGGCGCTGTCCAGGGTGCTGACCACAGGGTCCTATGGGAGCCACGACAGCACTCTGCTCGCAGCATGGACATGATGTGAACGGGCTGCTCAGGAGCACGGAGCAGCTCGTTCACTGCAGAATTCCTACATGTCAGCAGCGTGGTTTACACACTGCTGTAGCAGCGTGTAAACCACGCTCATCTGAACGAGGCCTAAGGCTCTATTCAAATCTAGTTTGGCTTCGTTATGAGACGGACCCGTTCAACCAGGGGATTCCGTTTCCCTGCTTCAATAATGGAGTAGGAAAGTGGAATCCATAGCACAGAAGTGAATTTAGCCTAGGGCCAGATTCACACAGACATATTTGCGCATGACATTTTTGCGCTCACAACACACAGAAATAAAAGTCATTTCTTTCAATGGGTTTGTTCACAAGCGCTTTATTTTGTGTGCCATATTCACCTGCACATGTGCGCAGGAAAAGGGCACATCCGGCACTCATTAAAGAATTTGGCCATTACAATAGCTGGGAGCATCGGGGCATAATTTTTGAGCGCTCAATTGCGCACGACTTGTGCACACAAAAAGTTTAAAAAAAACCACAGTTGTGGGTGCAAATATGCAACTTTCATTCCGCAATCACGCAGCGCCAAAACCCTTGCAAATATGCTTACGCCCGTGGGAATCCTGTACTTTTTTTTTTACTTTTGACACATCAGAGTGACAGAATAGCTCATAGTAGAATTATAAATGTATTTAATAAGAGGAATTATTTATCTCAGTCAGAATATCAGACTTCGGATTATTAGATGCCTTATAAAATGATCTGCAGTTTAAAACTACACGGGCTTTATGCATCAATAGTGTAAAAGAAAACACAAGTATGGCGGTTCAGGGGTTAAAGGAAGGTTTTCCACCTGCTGCTGTTTGCAGAAATTGGATTGGAGATACGTCTCATTCAGCCTGAATATAAACTTAGCAGGCTTCCCGGTCACCCGCTGCTCCGATTGTATGCCGAGATGAATGGCATTCTGGCTGGCAAGTACATTCACATACACTCATAGAATCTCCAAATCTGCAAAAAGCAGAGTTTGGCCGTGTAACATCTCCACCAGCACGAGAGCCGAAATAAATAAGCCTCAAACAAGATTTCTGATGCAATGTGTCATGCTGCTCCAGGTAATATGTCTGTTGGAGAAGAGAAAAATGAACCCTACTTTTCATCTCCTGCAAGGGCTCAGGCGGCTCCACAGATGCTGAAATTAAATCCATCTCGGCTCAGTTGGTAGGCCGCCTTTGCTAAGCTAGCAGTATATCTGTGCAGCAATGAATAATGCCTACTAGGGACTCGCTACAACCCCAATACAGATATAAAAGAATAACCACTTCTTTAAAGGACACTATTAAAGCCTCTATTCCTTTTACCTTCCCAGGTATGCTTAGACACTTCCATGTTCAGTCAGTAGGCTGTGAATTCCTCTCTGATGTATCACTCCTCAGGCATGAAATTGAGGTTAAAATTACAAAGTCAAAGTCTCATGCTGAGTGAAAATGTCCATTTTTATTCTTTGCGTGTATACACATTAGCCATTTATTTGTCGGCATAAATACAGCAAGTGCTTCATGGCCTTGTATTGTTCCTCACTCTAGACGGTCTAACTCCATACTTTCAACACACAGTCAGTACTGTTCTTAAATAGTTGATTTTTTTTTTGTAGCTGCTGGGCATCTGCTAAAATAAGTGCAGAGTGACTTCACTAAAAGCCATCTCGAATCCATCTTCCTTATTTCCAAGTAGCTTAATATTTGATGCTTCTTACCATTTCATACTTTTACCCTAAAATCAGAATCTGGAACTACTTTTCAGGCTACATTCACATGACAGCAAATCTCATACGGATTTTTTGCATTGCAAGATGTCCATAACTCGCGGGAATATACATACACATAAGCAATGCTCATATACTATTTTTTCCTGTCCTTCAGAATGCATCGCCCATTGTTTTCAATGGAACAGTCGAA
Source organism: Eleutherodactylus coqui (assembly GCF_035609145.1). Classification (NCBI taxonomy): domain Eukaryota; kingdom Metazoa; phylum Chordata; class Amphibia; order Anura; family Eleutherodactylidae; genus Eleutherodactylus; species Eleutherodactylus coqui. The sequence continues at coordinate 117,862,713 of NC_089840.1, read as the reverse complement.
CACCTTGCATGCCGTGCGATGTGCACATGAGAGCAATGTGATGTTTCCCATTGAAATCAATGGAAAACCACTTACCGATGCTCCAACCGGAGGATCGCAATTTCAAGTTATGCAAGGCGTTTTTGCATGAAAAACCTCACATCCGCGGGTAAATTGCACTTTGACAAGCGCGATATTGGGTCGATTTCTCAGACAGATATCGTGCTTGCCTATGTGAATGTAGCCTCAAGGTGACTTAATAAAATACTAGTCAAGGACCATATGAAACCAGGTATATAGCCCGCATAGTGAGAATAATTATATTGCTTTACAGCCAGCTATGATACCAATAGTAATAGTATCTACTTTTCCTGATACAAAGAAGAAGATGCTCCATGCCTCTGTATTGTTGAGCAGGATTTCACAAAACCATAATCTAGAACTACTTTTGAAGGTGACTGAATATAATACTAGTCAAAGACCACATGATACCACCTATATGGGATGAAACTGAAAGGGAGGAGATACAGATTAGATATTGGAAAAACTTTCTGACAGTGAGGGTGATCAATGAGTGGAACAGGTTACCACGGGAGGTGGTGAGTTCTCCTTCAATGGAAGTCTTCAAACAGAGTCTAGACAGACATCTGTCTGGGATGATTTAGTGAATCCCGCACTGAGCAGGTGGTTGGACCTGATGACCCTGGAGGTTCCTTCCAACTCTACGATATGAGCACAGAAAGTTTTTTTCTTTTCAACAAACTCTACCATTCTATGATTCTTTATAGCCCACATAGTGACCATAATTATATTACTTTGCATTCAGCCATAGTAACAAACGTCATGATATCTACTCATCTTGATATAAAGAAGAAACTGCTCCATGCCTCTGTAATGTTCCAATCTGTTCCTCTTGGGCGGGATTTCACTTTAGACCCAGAAAGAAGATACATTATCTTTAATGACTTCTCAATTTGGGTTTCAGTTAAAAAGATCAGACACAGGAGTACTGCCATTAGAAAGTAGTGCATTTTTATGATGAGGGGAAGGAAGGCATTTGCACTCAAGGTCCACTTCAGATCTGTCAAGATGAAAGTCATTGCAGTGATTGGTAAAAAATAGCAAAAAAAAGACCTAATTTAAATGTCAAATATTTTTGCATCTTGCCATACAGTTTGCATTCCGTAAATAGGTGGAACATCATGATGCTACTTCAGATAGCCACCCACGTGAATTTATATATAAAGAGATGGTACTATTTTGGTCTCTAGAATAATTATATCACAAGCACATCCCCCATACAGTTTATTTAATTAATGTTTATATATTCGAATTGAGCTTCACAACCCAGTATAAAACGGGCTGCATATGAATGACTAAAAGTCCCATCTGTCATACCAAGTATAACCTCTAGCGTTTGTGCTTTTGTGCTTTAAAAAACCATATATGAATAATCAGAACAAATATGTATTTTAAAGTAGCAGATTCTTGATTTAAATGATTTTTAATGCACTTACGGATTTGTAGAGACATATGTCATGTGTGACTCTTTTCAAAACCAAGCATAATCCATGATGCTGTTGTTACGTTCACATACAGGTCTTATTCATCTTGCCTACACAAACACAAACTATTTAAGGTTGGAAGGGAAAGGCTATAGGGATATACACACGATCAGACACCAGTGACACCAAACAAACCGATTGTGCATGTAACAAAGGGAAAACAAGGACATAGCCGCTACACCAACACCAGGCGGCCAAATACCAAATGTACTGTAACTACAAGACAGATGAGTATATAAATAAGTATTAGTATTTGGACCAAAATACATAAGTTCACAAGCCTACATCAAGGGTCCTTATTATCTTGTGAGTCCCTATTCTAACAAGATAGCTAAACCACAATAAAGGGGACCCTGTCTACAAGTCGGGACAATCGTCCCAACAAAGGACAGCCTGAAGCTGGAACCTAAGGAACACCTCTCTCAACCTAGATGGGAATAGACAGGAACACCAACATGAGACATAATACACACCAGATGTCTGCACAGGATTAATCAGACATACACTGAATAAGACACTGTTCACACCAGGTGTCTGCACATCTACAGAAAGACACTGAACAAGACATTGTTCACACCAGGTGCCTGCACACCTACAAACGGACACTGAACAAGACATTGTTCACACCAGGTCCCCACATACCTACAGACAGACACTGAACAAGACACTCTTCACACCAGGTGTCTGCACACCTACAGAAAGACACTAAACAAGACATTGTTCACACCAGGTTCCCGCCACCTACAGACAGACCCTGAACAAGACATTGTTCACACCAGGTGCCTGCACACCTACAGATAGACACTGAACAAGACATCGTTCACACCAGGTGCCTGCACACCTACAGACAGACACTGAACATGAAATTGTTCACCGGGTATCTGCACACCAACAGAAAAACACTGAACAAGACACTGTTCACACCAGTTGTACATATACGAACATGCTCCCAGAGGAGCATGAATGGCCTTTTGAGTCTCCTCACTCACCATCGAGGTGCTCTCCCTAAGGAGAAAAGATAGTGTTTCATACACCAACAGACAGAGGATTCCCACCCAGAACCTCATGCATGTATACATACATAGAAACAGGACTTAAATTAAACATCCACACCTACACATGTAAGGGACAGAGAAGGACTATGTTGTCAGACATCACCTATCTGATGGCATAAAGGGCGCCTGATGTTTGGAACCACACCTGACAAGGGTAAGGATGAAGGGGCTCGTAAACCATGTGAACAGGAGAATCAGGTATGCAGACCACCTTCAGGGAGAGCATGGGAGAAGTCTCAAACAATATGACAGCATACATGACTCCATCTTCAGAGTTCTGAGCAGGAAGGACGAGGAATGGATAATGACCAGCACCGTCTAGTAAGAGGGGCTTATACTTATATATACAAGCGCATGATGACTGGCTGGCTGGAGAACTCCACCCCATCGGTCAGCCAAATCAACCACACCTGCAGCGGTGTGCTCCTGGGAACCCAAAGAACCACAGGTCCCAGTAAGCTAATTTACAAACACAGTAAAAGCATCAATTTTCCAATTCTGAAAGTTGTACATAAAAAAGGTACTTTGGGAAAATTATATGTTTCCATAGAATATTAAAGTAGAATGTGTAGATTTAATTTTTTTTTGAGAACCAATTATTTTACATGAAATGCAATATGTCACTATTAAATCTGGCCATAAGTATATAGACTAATTGTTAGACAAAGATAATTCAACTGACAGTTTAGTCTTTATTAATGTAGACATAAGCGTGGCTGAATATGCTGCAGAATTTCAATAGCAATGTAATGAGTGAGCGATGGTCTGACCCCAATAGGACCCCTTGTGGCGGTCCATACACATCAGATAGCATCAAGCATTGCTGTGCCTGACACCAGACACCTCCAGCAGCAGCTTAAGATGCTTTTACAAAGGAGATTATCACCCATATAATCACTTGAAATGACTATTTTCACCAGCAGGGCACTGAACAAGAAATCGCATAGTACATGCTAGTCACTTTGTTTCAGCTCACTGAAGCTAAGCAACCAGCAAGTAACTTCTCGGTTAGTGAAAACGAGAGTCATCAATCTTTGAACGACTACCTGTTTACAGTAAAAGAAGTTGGGCTCCAGCACACTACGCCTCCATTCATTGAATGACTATCACTCCTGTGTGAAAGCACAGGACCAATAGTTATTGGCACGGATGTTAAGCACTTATGTGCCCAACAGTTGTCCTGTGTACAGATCAAGAGAAGCAAGAGTTGGGCATGTTGAAATTCAACATACCTCCTTCTTCTTTTCCCCATTGTCTTCCATCAGAGGACTGTTGGGCAGCACCCATATGTATTATATTGTTCATAATATATCCATGGTCCATGTGTATGTACATGTCCTCTCCGTGATCCATGTGTATGTACATGTCCTCTCCATGGTCCATGTGTATGTACATGTCCTCTCTGTGGTCCATGAGTACGGACATGTCCTCTCCATAGTCCATTTGTACGGACATGTCCTCTCCGTGGTCAATGTGTATGGACATGTCCTCTCTGTGATCCATGTGTATGCACATGTCCTCTCCATGATCCATGCGTACGTACATGTCATCTCCTTGGTACATGTGTATGTACATGTCCTCTTTGTGGTGCATGTGTATGTACATGTCCTTTCCATGGTCCATGTGTATGTACATGTCCTCTCCGGAGCCCATGTGTATGCACATGCCCTCCCCATGGTCCATGTGAACAGAAATGTTCTCTCTGTGGTCCATGTGTACGTACATGTCCTCTCTGTGGTCCATGTGTATATACATGTCTTCTCTGGGGTGCATGTGTATGTACATGTCCTCTCCATGGTCCATGTGTATTTACATTTCCTCTCTGTGGTCCATGTGTATGTACATGTCCTCCCTATTGTGAATGTATATGTACATGTCCTCCCTATTGTGAATGTATATGTACATGTCCTCTCTGTGGTCCATGTGTACGTAAATGTTCTCTCAATGGTCCATGTGTACGCACATGCCCTCTCCGTGGTCCATGTGTATGTACATGTTCTCTCCGTAGTCCATGTGTATGTACATGTTCTCTCCATAGTCCATGTGTATGTACATGCCCTCTCCGTGGTCCATGTGTATGGACATGACGTGCGTCTACTCTGTCCACAACTATAACTACATTTAGGATGTAACCATGTTTCACTTATTGCTTTACCAGTAAGTGTATTAGTGATAAAACACCATACTATATCTATGTAGTAAGCTTTGTCCATGTTCTTATGACATTCAAACATACATTAACTGTAACAGTGAACACGGGGTGCTATAATCGGAAATATATCAGATGTACAACAAAGAAAGTTAAAACACAGAATTTCAGAACTTATTGTGGATAGAAATAGTTTGGGAGGTAGGAATATATCTGGAGCAGAAAACACTTTTTGAATGCACACAACCACAATCTGACCTCATTTAGATACTATGGCATTGAAAGGGTTATTAACCCTGTGCAGGGAGGAGATAAGCGAAAGCGGCTTATGCGTCACGAAGCCTTCAGGATTTTTAAATTGTGATCACGATTTCCATGTGGATGTAATTATAAGACTGATTTGATCATATATATATATATATATATATATATATATATATATATATATATATATATATAGTATGTTAATAATGGAAAATGAGCAATAGTTTATGGTGGATGCTAACATAGCTGTAATGTCACATGATTGTTTTTCTGGTTTCTGATTGGTTGAGATTGCTTATAGTGCTTTAGATTTTCATTGTTAGGATGTCATGACTTAGGGTGGTAATGCTAGAAACGTGTTGGCACTATGGTATACAGTCTATTGAAACTGGTTTTATGGATTAACCCTTTAAGGACCAAGCATGGTAAATTTACAATGCTTGGTCCTGGGCTTTGATCCCAGCCAATAACAAAAGTACGGCGCGGGATTAAAGCTTCTACTCCTGCAATCAAGAAGTAGCCGGTCAGGTCCTTGACTGTTAATGACAGCCAAGAAACCGGAGGGGAAGGCAGAAGTAGTTTTTAATCACTTCTACCTTCTCCTTCATAGGCTCAATGTGCACTAGGTAGTGCAGAGAGAAAGCGGAAGTGTTACTTCTGCTATTCGACTTGATGATCACATGACCGCCGAGTGCCTCCCGCCACAGCAGAGCTGCAGGATCTTTACAGACTTTGATCAGCTCTACTAGTGACTACTGTCACTACGGGGGGATGTTTTTCCCTCTAACTATGGCTCCTATGGATGTGGCACCTATGGATGCCGCATCTACAGTAGAAAAGTGTGAGATAAAAAAAAGACAATGTGAATGACCCCCAGAGGTCTTATATGGGGGTCATAGATGATAAAAAAATAGTTACAAAAAATGTTTAAAAAATTACAGAATAAAATAACATATACATTAAAAAGAAAAGGACCCACCGCCGACGCCAACCATCGCCATATGCACCCTGTAATCCGAGACTATACAAATTATATATCTAAGCATCTGAAACAAAATGAGGAACCCATTCCTGTACTTTATATTAGAGTAGATATACTAATTTTAAAAAGAAACAACTAAAAATGTAGAAAAAAACTTTTTACCCCCAATAAAACTAAACAACGGAAAAAAATCTGTGAAAAAAGATATGAAAAAATAAACCTATATGTCACAGAGAAAAAAAACACAAAAAAATCATTTTGGTAGCCGAAGATTAAGAAAACTAGGGCTGTAAAAACACCACGTGGGTAAAGTCCCTAAAAAGTGTCTGGTACTTTAGGACCAAAGCAGCCTGGTCTTTAAGGGGTTAAGAAATAAAAGTTACATTTTTAAGAAAGTGCTGGAATTTTAAACATTCAATGTGGATTTTTTCAATGGAACACGGATGAGATTTCTTAGAGCTCCATTTACTTACCTTGTAAATAAATGGAAGGTGATATATGAGTTACTAGACTCCTTCATGGTAATTGTGTTTGCCTGCCATAGAGGTAGGTGGAATACATCCACCTCACGGGTCTTATTGAATAGGTCTCTGTTGATGTTTAAAGTCCTCGAATGTCACATATAAGAAATGGTACGTGGACACCATTCTATTGTAAGAAGTACTTTAGTCCCTTCATCTTATATTGTTATTTATAGTCTTTCAAATATACTCACAGCCATGGGCAATAATCCATATTAATTAGATGGGCAAGTGCCTCAATGTCCTACAGATATTTGGGCCCATAGGAAAGCTACCTACCTTGAAATGACTTCTCTGGACTTCAGATAAAACAAGATGCTTTCCATTCCTAAAGAAAGCACTCAAAGACAACTTCACCAAAGAAAAGAACCCGTCAGTCAGAAGAAAAGGCAGAAAAAAAATGTTTTTATGTTTATGCACAATGAAGAATGACTGCAAGACTAATGGTTGGATAATGGCCCTCTATGTCTTTCATTATTCCATCAAATACAGTATGTTCCAAAGATGAAAAGCGCATTTTATTTTATTCTACAAATAGATTTCTAAATGTACATGTATAACATAAGAGTATATCCCTATTACTACTAGCATGCAGTACTAGTGATATCCTGCACACTAACACCAGAAGAGTATAAAAAATGTTCTAAGAAATATTTGGAAGATGAGGAGTGTCAGTAGCCACAATGCAAATAAGGAATATGGAACAATACCTCTTGGAGCGCCACCTATTGCATTCCTTATGCCATCCAATAGGTGGCACTGCAGAGGTATTGTTCCATCTTCCTTATTTGCATATTTCCCAGAGGAGCAACATGGCCTTATACATCTCCTCACTCACCTCCTAGGTGTTCTCCCTAAGGAGAGATGATACCCCTCCCGAGTAGCCACAAATGTGCTGCTGGCTTTATGAACCAGATTCTATGTAAGCAACTGCCTTCTCTACAGCCAAAGTTTAAGGAACCACAGGTATAACTATGAGGAGTGCAGAGGTTGTGGTTACACCTGGGCAGTGAAGCCTAAGGGGGTCCAGAATGTCCCTCTGTCCTGTAAGACCAAATCACTACTATACATACCATGTGATATTCATTGAACTCCACTACAGAGTTGTTACCCTAAGGGACTATACAGAAAGTAAACATTTTATGTGCCTTATAGCCATAATTTTAACCCCCTTTTATGTAGTGCATGACTCATTAAAACACAACTTGGCATTATGTATACTCATGCGTTCCTGTTAGATGCACTAATTAATCTCATCTATTGGGTTCCCTGCACTCATCCAATGCACAGTTCCCAAAATGCAAATGGACCAAGAGTAAAGAACAGTGCTGATACATCTCATCACTTCTTCACACTGTGCTAGCATAGAGAATTGTGGAGAAAATGAAGGCTTTAGCCCACAATTCCCAGTCATTGTTACAAGGCTTGTTAGAAAGTTTGACATTGATTTTCAGAAATGCTGTCTTCCAATAGGTGGCACTGTAGAGGTATTGTTCTATCTTCCCATTTGCATATTTCCCAGAGGAGCATGGATGGTCTTATAAGTCTCCCTAAGGAAAAACAATACCCTACTTGACAACCGTTCTTGGGGTTTTGCGCATTTAAAGAGCGTAGTACAACATTTTTGGTAGTAACCAACACTAATAGCAAACAATTGCACACCTGTCTTGAGCAGTAAAATAAAGCAGTTAGATATTCTAATATTATTTATCCAGAAATTAGTTTATTATGGAATTACAAGGCAACCTGTTAGCAATAATTGAATACAATGGTATATGATTAACTTTGTACATGTTATATTTTGTCATCTCCATACAACTTCTCATAGCAGAAATGATCATTAAGCCTCCATCTATTACAGGTTAACACCATTAAACCACTGATGCTCTTCGACAGAAGGCATTGATTATTGTTTGCCACTCGTCTCTTTTCCATTGTCCTCAGATTGAGTTTCCACTCTCGTTTTTAGTACTCCTTGTTAAGGGTACCGTTAAATGGGTGTTTTTACCCAGGAGTGATAGTCTGTCAGAGAATGGAGGAGGAGCACAAAGATCTCTTCTGGCCACCCGCCTCCATTTACTGCAAACAGGCAGTCACTCAAAGTTTCAGCAACTCCTGTTTACACTGACTGAGAAGCCGCTAAGTAGTCATTTCATCGGAACGACTAGTGACTACTGAGCTTTTTTCTCGCTCAGAGCCCTGTTGGGAGCTGTGTGTATATGGACCAACAAATGGCCATAATAGCTCATTCGAGTGACTGTAGGCCCACGTAAAGGTACTTTAGGAAAGAAACTCTACAACAATTCTCACCACTCATGAAAATATCCTATGTGGCCAATGAAGTCTATGTCCTCTTTCATGAGATGCATACACCCTTGCCACCCACCAGTGGTCATACCATGATTATTATATGTTTAGCAGGTTATTCCATTTTATTAGGGATTCTTTTTTTACTTCTATCTCACCTATTTATTTTTTTATTTCACATTTGACTAGAGTTCCAAGCTAAAATCAACAAGCCGGTAGAAAAGTCTGGTAATCAATGTATAATTATAACTTTGAGAAAGTCTACACAAGAAGGATTTGATACTCCCTGTTGGCTCGCATTCCGCCGTGTTGTACACGCTCCCCTGTGGTATCCAAGTCAGTTTTGATATATTTCGCCATACTTCCTACTGCTTCCTGGAGCGTGTCAAGAGTCATTTCTGCACCGACTGTCTGCAGAAAAAGCCTGTTAAAACTGTATAATGAATTACATGCAGCTTCTCCACTATTTAGATAGAGCACAGCTCTCAGCTGTTTGATTTGTAAAAGCTGAAGAATTTGGCTCGGTCTGTCAGCATGCATGATCAGTGTTCTAAAATGTTGCATTTTACCCCCTCCCGACTCTTCTGTGCAGTGTCAGGTGGTCCCGTACCCTAGAGTAATAAGATATGCAACGCCAACTAACATTGCTTAGCCTTCTCCTATAAAGATACCGATACTTTTTGTACTCAACTTTTTCTGTCAATATTCCTAAGTGCTCAGAACTCCTAAACCGTGTAATTCTCTTATAGCGTTGTTATTTTAGCCACGTATTGCGCTGAGTATGCAGCCCTGCTACAGTTTGACCACATTTTAACCGAATTTATATTGTTCTTGTTACTTCTAAATTGTGTCTATTACAATATCATCATCTAGGACCTGCTAGTAAGGGTCCTTTTACACTAGACCATGGTCCAAACCATTATCACTCTTGTGTTTTCACACAGTAGCGGTAATTGCTCAGTGAATCGAGGAGGAACAGCTGAAGATCGCTTCCGGCTTACCGCCTCCATAGATCAATCATTCTATCTATCTATATATCTCTCTTATTATCTATCTAAGTTATTAAATAGGTGGCGCTCACTAATCAGACGTCCATATGTATCCCTGTAGTAGAAAATGAGGCAGTAGGAATGTTCCTCTTGATGCAGTAGGAGGATGTACCCGAATTCATGCAGACAATGGGAGTACTGCAGAGCGACTTGAGGAGGTTCCAATCATGTGAATGGTGGAGTAAATATAAGGAAAGAGAAAAAAAGGAAAAAGGCCTCAGCGTTCAAAATAAGGGTACAGGCTGGTGGGAGATGTAAAAGTGAAATGGCAGATAACTTACTTCCGTGCTCAGACGCCCCCAATCCCGGCTGGCGTATCAAATTACTTGATGAAGGCCAAACGATTGTACGGCGGAAACGCGTCAACCATCAATTAATAAATCGTGGAACCAACTACTGTTGCCGACGGTAATTTGATACGCCAGCCGGGATTGGGGGCGTCTGAGCACGGACGCCTCCGTGAAGTAAGTTATCTGCCATTTCACTTTTACATCTCCCACCAGCCTGTACCCTTATTTTGAGCGCTGAGGCCTTTTTCCTTTTTTTCTCTTTCCTTATTATCTACCTCATATCTATCTATCTATCTATCTATCTATCTATCTATATCTCCTATCTATGTTATATCTATCTATCTATCTATCTATCTATCTATCTATCTATCTATCTATCTCCTATCTATCTATCTATCTATCTATCTATCTATCTATCTATCTATCTATCTATCTTATAACTATCTATCTCATATCTATCTATCTATCTATCTATCTATCTATCTATCTATCTATCTCATATCTATCTATCTATCTATCTATCTATCTATCTATCTATCTATCTATCTGTCTGTCTATCTATCTCATATCTATCTCATATCTATCTATCTATCTATCTATCTATCTATCTATCTATCTATCTATCTATCTATCTATCTCATATCTATCTATTTATCTTTCTATTTATCTATCTGTGTATCTATCTGCACTCCTGTGACAGGGATTTGGGCTTCCCAACTGTTCCCCAATTGCAGATGACAGGGGAAACAAGGACAGGCATGTTGGTGTCCACTTAGGAGATAAGTTGCCATCAGAGGGGCCTGTTTTCTCCACCGTAATATAATAGATATGCATACAAGGCCTCAAATGCACATTTATGGGGAGATAGCACTGGACAAGTTATCTGACCTGTCTAAGGCCTCTTTCACACTAGCGTCATATTGATGCAAAGTAGGCATGTCAAAAAACTGTGTCCAATGGTTTCCTATGGATTCCTTCAGATGAATGATTTTTTGACGCACTGCAAAAGATAGGGCATAAGCGCATTATTTCAATGCCGAAATTTTCAGTGTCAAAAGATAGATCTTGTCCTATTTTTTGACAGCACAATGCAGGAGGCTCCATAGACTCCTATGGGAGCCATCCAAAAAAGGGAGGGGGTAGGGAGTTTAGCAGCAGATAGCACTGCCAAACAATGGAAGCTCACTCTAGTGAAGCATTTAAACGTCATTTAAGTAGTCATTTAAGGGATTTCAGGGCTTTATTTAACCGCAGCCAGACGGAATAACCGCGAATAATGGCCGTGACTTGGTCACGGCAATTCCTAGTTCATGCGATTTTATGCTCCGATATTTGCGGGTTTTTTAAGCGCAGCTATATGAACGTCAAAATGACACTTATGTGATAGGATGATTTTAAACATACCAATTATTGTTCAAAAAATCGTTCAAACGAGCTAAAGTGAACAATAATAGTTTGGTCTAAAGCGAGCCAACAACTGAACGACAAATGAGGATTGTTTGCTTTTCGTTCACTTTATAAAAATCATCGTTGGCTCATTCGCTTATCGATCAGTTTAAGCAGCGCTCGTTCCATCCTTCTCATTCACTTGTACAGGGACTGAACGATTCTCGTTTGAACAAGCCAACAATGCCTTTGCCTGTCTAAACAAGAGCGAACGAGTCACGGGTGACGTCACTCGCTCGTCTAAAAGCCCACTACGTTGTGCACTGTAATACATCATTCAGTTATCATGACTACCCACTATTTACATAGAATCCTACGAAAACCCACTGCCAACATTTTAACACCAAACATTGCTTACCAACAAATGATGTATCCATGCAATATTTGTCATTGATTTGTGATCGCTGCTGGTAGTTTTGTTGGTCACGCTCCTTGGATGAGTTGTTGACCCTCCCTACGTGAAATCTCTAGTATGGTTATAAGCTGTAGGCTCTTACTATCATCACCACTTGCCATTTTTTTATTGGAAGCACTAAATGCTTTTGTTGGCAATGTTTTGCACTTTTACAGTCAGTTCTAATAATGAAACCCGGCTACATTAGCTGATAGTATAACCAATTGCCTATACTAAAGTCTATGGTTATTGACTAGATAGAAGCCAAGTTGATTAAAGCAGATTGGGGTCCTGGCTCGCAGTAGGCTCGCACCTGTCTGTAAATGGAGGCTGTATTGTCTTTTGAAAGAATGCCATAATTGCAGTCAATAAGGACAATTCTGTATGACTCGATTTATTATACTGTGTTAAGTAGCATATAGACAAATTAATTAGATGTTTCCACAGAACTAAATGCGGTTTTTAAATGGGAGAATGCTTCAAGAAAACAAGTTAACATCTGTCACTCGCTTGAATAATCATCAAATCGCAGCATTTTATTTTAGTTTATAATCTTTCCCCCTTTTAGAGTTTTACGCAATGTCTTTTTTGGAGGTCTCCCAGACACAATCTCTTTTTATTGGCATTCTTTAGAAAAGTCTTGGTGATCAGATTTTGCCATATAGTACTTAGCATAGTATAAGTTTTATACGCTTGGTGCTGGTTTAATAATAAGCACCCTGAGTCCATCCGGTGAGCGAGTACGAACAGGGCATGCACATGAAATTGCAACCATAAATGACCCTCTGCTTCCGGACCAGAGTTCGCGCATACATGGTTCCGTGGCCATTGTCTTCCGGGCACGTGGTTTTTGGTATGCGCATGCACGCTCTTCTGGTCGCCAAGTTCTAAGTAGTATCTCACACTACTAGCATGTCTCTATGTCATATGCTTGCAAAAGGAGGCAAGTTTGATAGAAAGGCCTACGAAACGCGTTGTATTTCCTTTAGTGTGCCAATTGTCCTGTGCTTATGGAGTAAATACAGGAGGAGTATCTATTCTCCAAAGAAACCTGTGTGAGGCTTTAGATGCCAACCTGGATTTTTGAGGAGGGCGCTCACACACAGTGTATGGGTTTTACGACTAAATGTCGGGCTGTACCTGCACTTGCCATTGAAGATGGTAAAATCCGTGTGCTACCTGCAGCCCGGACGCACCATGTAGAGGCACGTTTAAGGTCTCTTTACTAAAGGGTTTGTTAATTATTTTAAGGGCTCACTGACACAGGTTTATTGTCAGATATTTTCCACCTGCGTAATATGCAGTACACCGCAAAGTATACATGCAACATGTGTATTTGCTGCGTATCTGAAATCCCCATAGTTTATATTGGTGCATATTACGTCCCCCCAAAAAATATGCTGCTTTTTTTCAGACATTACATGCAGGTAAAAAATACGCAGGTGTGAGTGGCTCAATATAAATTAATAAATTTTTAGCATAACGCATTACTCACTTGAAAATACATGCGCAGGAGCTTAAACAGATGAGCATATGTTGCAATCCGCTCACTACTGCGTAATTTTTTTTTAGGACAGTGAATGGGTGTATTTTGTGCGCTTGCCTGTGCAAATCATGGGCGTATTTAACGCTCATTCACACAGGTGGGGGTATCACCCCACGCTGATTTAAATGGCTACTAAGCCTAACGAGGTTCTGGTGATTGTGGGTACGTGCAGTGCATGTAGATGTTCATGTTTGCACACCTCCCATAGACCACTATGGGGCTCTTTGGTGCACAAATGCACACAAGATAGAGCAGGCCCTATTTTATTGCACCCGTGAAAACAGCGGATGAGACAATTGAGAATGAACCCATTAAAATCAATGGGTTCTATTCTCCACATTTTGTGGAAGGGATTTTCCTGCGTGCAAAATTGCGGTAAAACACGCTCGTCTGTTTAAGCCCTAATCCACAGTGAGCCCCTGTACACATTAGGCCGGGCCCATATGGACATAAGTTTATTTACGTGTGTATTTGCATGATGTGCATTGAATTTTTGCGTGCGTGTGTATTTTACTGTAATTTCTTAGGCATGCATGCATTGCGTATTTGCAAAAAAACACACAAGCATGCTCCCTTTGATTTCAATGACCAATTACGTTTAATATGGGCTAATTGTTGCGTAATACGCACCAAAATAGAGCATGCTGCAGGTTTTTTTGAGCGACCAAAATAAAACGCACATGTGACCGAACCCACTAAAATCACTCACTGCGTATTGCGCATGCAAATATTTTCTATTAATACGCAGCGCAAATGTGTTTGTATGAATAAACCCTAATCTAGAGATAAGACATTTTGTAGTAGGAAGTTTATGCACTTTTTTCAATGAGATGTTTAGGATTGGTCTTACAGAATAAGGCAAGCTAAAGTTACATTTACTTCCATTCTATGTTCTTCTAGTACGCATCAAAGTAATAATTTATGTATAAACTTCATAGACCGATGAATAGTTGAAATATAGATGGCAAGGACAAGTCTTGTATTTGCAGGCATCATAGCCAGGAGATGCTTGATAGATCTTGCTGTTTTCTTATGTCTACGTCTCTTTCGAGAACTTAGAGTGCTGAGAGAATGATGGAAAGGAGATACAGTAGAGTGGGTACAAGGCTGGACCCCTGAAGTTTTTGCATGTTTTGTCTAATGGTTGATGGAAATCTCCATTTTTCAGTCATGACTCAAAATTGTTCTTCGCTGTTACTGGTAAATACTACACAATGCAAATCAGATCATATATTTTGTGCATGCCGCATGCAACGAACATCCTGACCGAAATGAAAAATCTAAATTCTTTTTTTGTTACCTTGGCCAAGTTTTTGACTAACTTTACATGCAGGTGGATACAGATGGATTCAGATTGAATGAGATGAACAGCAAGGACACCGTGCTTGATATAACTTAAAGGGGTGGTCCAAGTTATATTTGTCCATTAAAAGTCCAGTGCCCATGAAGTAAAATAACTAACAGATATATACTCACCTCTCCTCGCACCCTGGTGTGTTCTGGCACGATGTTCCTGGCCTTCTCTCCTTTACAGGCTGCCCCAGCCTGTTAATGGGACGTCATAGGCACTGCAACCAATAGTAGAGCTCAGTGCTCAATCACTGAGCTCTGTTATAGGCTGTAGCACCTGAGATGTCCCATAAATAGGCTGGGGAAACCTGGAAAGGAGACATCAGAGGGGAGAACTAGAACATCACCATAGGAGCGGGGAGAGGTGAGTATATGACTGTTAATTGTTTTATTTCATGGGCACCAGACTTTTAACTCTTTCCAATCCAATTTTGGATTCAGGGTTTCCTAGGGGGCTCTCTCTTTCTGTCATTTTACAATGGCACCATCTGCTGGCTAGAGCCAGTACTGCTGTATGTGACATGCCGGAGAGGCCTCCGACAACAGAGTGGCCAGTAATATACAGTAAGAATACCCTGCCGGACATCTTCCAACATTGGAGCTGTACAGGCTTCAATCAGAAAGTTAGAAGATGTCAGACAGCGGATTGGAAAGGGTTAATGTACAAATATAACTCAGACCACCCCTTTGACAAAATGCAGAACAAAATAATATGCCAAATTGTCCAAATTACATGAAGGAGAGCTAATTTGCACAAATGTATTATGTAATTTGTTTCCAATTTCGTGAGTTCATTTGCCCTTATACATTCGTGTACTGGCAATAGGGCATGAAGACCCTTTTACACGGCACACTTATCATGCAAATAATTGTTAGATCGAGTGGTAGTAAATCCCATTATCACTGATTGGATCTTTCATGCAGACCTAAAATTCATCATCTGCTACAAATCTTTTCGTATAAAGAGACATCATAACGATCTGCTGAACAAAAAGCCGGGGCAGAAGAGTTGACTAGACATGAGGTTATCATCCAATGAATGATTGAAACTACCCAGTTATTGCTCATTGTAAATGCTTGCCAAGTGAACGGTATATGATCGCTACTTCACCTCTAGTCGCATGCTCCTTCCATTTTATCTTGCAGTGTAGAAAAGCCTTTACTATACAATCTGTGTTTGGAACAGATTGGAGTTTTCATGGAATAAATTGTCTGTATCTGTGAAGGTTGAAGGAAACTTCTCACAAAAAGACATGAGACTGTAGCATGCAAATTCGAAAAGCCACAAAATTGATATTTATCTCGACCAACGGATGTAGATCTGCTATAGCATGTGTTGGTTTAGTTTAGGGCCATATCCAGAGGTGATACCTGAGAAAACCCCAGTCTTCACCCTTTAACCCCACCAGTTGGGATCTGGGCTTTGCTCTGGGGTCCCCAGCCCATTAGTCTGGAAGTTATCCCAGTAATGTAGCAGCTGGCGCTACTATAGACCTTAGCGTGTGGTACATAATATGGACAGTGTAAACACCATTGATTTGATTCAGGGATTCTGATATACGTTAAAAAAAAAACGCAAGAAGATCCAAGTATGCAGTGAGAGCTTAGTCAAATGGGCGCATCGGCGCCCGTGTTACTGTAGGAAGAAGACGGACGCACTCCAGTACGGACGTCTCTCTTGCAGCGCTGGAAGAAAGAACATGTGACTGGCTTCATTGCCGGTCATGTGTTCTTTCTTCGGCACTGCGGGGAGTCATCTGTCCTGAAGTGCCCCAATCTTCTTCCTACAGTAAGGGCTCACTCACACAGGCGCATCGACGCCCCCGTGTACGAGCGCCGATGTGCTCGTGTGACTAAGCCCTGAATATGCACTGTTACAGTTTGTATTTCACAGACTAAAACTGCAGATGCCCGTGGGAATGAGCCCTAAATGTAACTACTCCTTAATATGGCCATGGAGCTCTCAGCACTATGATGTGTTTCTTCCCTTTCACCTTTTTAGCACTGAGCTTCCTACCTTGGAGGGTGGCTGGGGAGCCTGGGTAGGGCTGTCAGAGTTGTGCCTGTGAGTTGTTGAGTAGAGCAGTATGGTGGTGCAGCGGAGCTCAGAATCCCAGATGGCACCCATTTCCTGTACTGGCTCCCTCTTTCAAGCACTGGCTGTGCCAACCTTTGTGGTGGACCATATAAAATTAAATGGACGGATGGATTCGATCCGTGGGCCTTGAGTTTGACACGCATATGTACAAGGGGGTTCTTGAAAAATATAGAGATTTATTTTTAATTTAAATTTGTTTAAAGTTTCATATGATTTTTTATGTGTTATGTACAATAAATACAAAAAGTTTTCTTGTAGAGCTTGTCATTTTTCACCATGGCTTCATTTAGAATTGTGAAGATTTCTTAAAACTTCTGTTTCTCATTGCCACAGCAGAATAGATTTGATGGTCTACTGTTAAGCAATATATATTTTTGATATCTCTAGGTCAGTCAATAATCATCAATCTGGACAAGATAATAGGATCAAGGGTCAAGATTTCTGCCATCAAACACACATAGGATAGATAGATAGATAGATAGATAGATAGATAGATAGATAGATAGATAGATAGATAGATAGATAGATATGAGATAGATAGATAGATATGAGATAGATAGATAGATAGATAGATAGATAGATAGATAGATAGATAGATAGATAGATATGGTATTAGTGTATCTTGACGCCACCAGAAGCTAGGGGTTTGACAGGAGGAACGCCCCTGTCACACCCCTAGCTTCTGATAGGGTCAAGGCTGCAAGGTGCTAGCAGCACACTGTCTATCCATTTCTACTGGGCTTGCTGCCTTATGCAGATGGTTAGTTCTCTTCTTTGCCTTATATTATTACCTCTTAATGCTGCTATGTTACCACATTAAAATAGCACCATTAACATGAAATAATGTAAGGAAAAGAAGAGAACTAAGCGTCAGCGTAAGGCAGCAGGCCCAGCAGAAATGGTAGGAGACACAGCAGCGTCTCACCGCTGTCCCAGATGGCATTTTTGCCATGTATCCCACCCGTCTGCCGGCCTGACACCTCCGTCCCTGCCGCTGCCGTGAGGTCGATCCCTGCCGCCAACTGTATCTGCCGGCGGCTGTGAGCTCCGTTGTCTGCGGTGATTGTGAGCTCCGTGGCGCCCGTAGGCTGTGAGTTCCGTACCGCCTGGCGGCTCCGAGATCCGTGCCGGACAGCCAGCACCTCCGAGTTCCGTGCCGGACGGACGACGGGGAAGCTGTCTGGAGATCTGCCTGCAGATCCGCCAGCTGCTCTATGCGTTTGGTACCTTTGTTTAGTGTCCTTCTAGGACCTTCTGCCCAAGAAGCTGCACAGCCAATCAGCTACAGGGGACGTAAACCCCCTGTCAATCTTGACTCCACCAGCTATTGCTGGTGGCGTCAAGATATACTAATACCGATAGATATATGTGAGATAGATAGATATGACATATATACATAGATAGATAGGTAGATAGATAGATATGAGATAGATAGATAGTAGAGATGAGCGAACCTACTCGGCCACGCCCCTTTTTCACCCGAGTGCCGCGATTTTCGAGTACTTCCGTACTCGGGTGAAAAGATTCGGGGGGCGCCGTGGGTGAGTGGGGGGTTGCAGCGGGGAGTGGGGGAGGGAGGGAGAGAGGGCTCCCCCCTGTTCCCTGCTGCTACCCGCGCTCCGCCACGCCTTCCCCCGCCCCCCGGCGCCCCCCGAATCTTTTCACTTGAGTACGGAAATACTCGAAAATCGCGGTGCTCGATCGAGTAATTACTCGAAACCAGTATATTCGCTCATCTCTAATAGATAGATATGAGATACACTTGTACAACTAAATATGCAACAGTACAGTTACAAAAGAATGCAGTTAAGTGCATTGTAGCAATGAAAATACTCAAAAAGAGTTTTCTTATTAATGGTAGGAAAAGCAACAAACCCTAGTGAAATACAAATCGCTTGTATCAGAAGACAAAATCATACATTTTAATTAATTACTATATCCATTTACAAATATTAGTTATAATGCGTATGCTCTTAAATCTTTCCTATATGTGAGACACCTGCGTTGAAGGATATCCAATAGCTTCCTCATTCCCTCCCATAGAATGGACTCATTATGGATGCATACCTCTTTAACTTCCTCAAGCATCTTTCTATGCCTCCATTTGCTGCCATATGTTTGTTGACTCTTTGAATTTACATTACCAATAAACTTCTCTATTCCTCTGTGTCAATAACACTGAGCACAAAGTCCTTAAGGGAAATGCAAGCAATTATGGATCACAGTTTTATTGCCGATATGCAAGAGATGACATTGTAGGATGCAGATGGTTGGAGTGAGGGTATTGACTTTGTCGTTTTCATTAGCCAATGGAATACGGCAAAATGCTGGCTGACAAAACCATCAAATGGGACATTGTAGGGAACTGTAAAACCTAATTGCCAAACTTGCAAAATTGACTTTCTCTCTTGTAAGAAGCAAAGAAGCTGCAAATAGTTTTTTTCTCATTACAAGGAGGAGGTCACGGATATGTAAATGAGAGCGTTATAACAATAACATTTTCACTTTAGCACTAGAATTACGGATGGGGTCAATTTGACCCGGTAATTTTTTGTATTTCACTAATTCTATCTGTAAATCAAGTGCTAACATCAAATAACTGTTATTTTAAGCAGGGGATGAGTAACTATTCTGTTATGCCAGAATTACGGCACAGATCAACTTGACACCACATCATTTGTTATAGAGTTCATCCTGGACTGTAAAAACACTTTTCTTGCTGCATGGTGTCATGGCTATTGTAGAACATGTTCGGATACTTTATTGTATTGTGTTCACGCTTCGTTTTTGGTGTGGCTTTTTTTTCCATTTGCATTTTTTTTTAAACGACTATTTTTAAATGTCCAGCTGACCCAGCAATTATTTGGATATTGAAAGTACTTTGAGGTATCTTCAAGAACAATCTAAATACAAATCTGGGGATGATGGAGACGGCTCAGATGATGATTCCAAGGATGTTATGCCTCAGAATAGCAACACTTATTCTGGTAGCAATGAGTCAACATCCGAAGACTTTTAGTTCATTTCAAGCCTTTTGAAGGTATTTATGATGATGAAACCGATTCATTATAACTAAGCATCAATCCCAGAACTGCAAGGTGAGGTCGAGATTGTAGTTTCCATGGAGGCAGTAAAGGTCAAGGTTGACATTGAGGACAATGACCCCATCTATAATTTCAAGGGATTTTCCAGGCAAATACTATTGATGGCCTCTCTTAACCGTGGGGGTTAATAGGCTGAACTGGATAGACATATCTCTTTTTTGGCCTTACATACTATGATTCTATGATCAATAGTTTATCAGCTGAGGTTCACCACTTGGGACCCTGGCTGATCAGGCACAGACTGTCAGCATCACAACACACAGGGATACAAAGTGGAAGCAGTTAGCTCTGACCCCTGTGTGGTGGCTGGTGTGGGTAATTGCAGACACAACTATGTAAACAGGCAGTCGTTCATCTATGAATAACTGCCTGTTTACTGTGAATGAAGATGAGTGACCAGAAGCGATCTTCAGCATGCTCCACCTGGAACAATAATCATTCTGTGCAAAAGTACCCATAATCTCTAGAAAAGGGAAAGTAGCATCACAACTAGAGATGAGCAAGCATACTCGTCTGAGCTTGATGCTTGTTCGAGCATTAGGGTGCTCGAGATGCTCGTTACTCGAGACGAGCACCACGCGATGTTCGAGTCACTTCCATTTTCTTCCCAGAAAAGTTTGCGCTGTTTTCTGGCCAATAGAAAGACATGGAAGGCATTATAACTTCCTCCTGTGAAGTTCCAGCCCTATCCCACCCCCCTGCAGTGAGTGGCTGGGGAGATCAGGTGACACCCGAGTATATAAACTGGGGCCGGCCGCGGCTCGCCACAGATGCCCGCTGAGAGACATTAGGGAAAGTGCCGTCCTGCTGTAGCTGCTATAGGGAGAGTTTTAGGCTGTTATCTTCATCTTCAAGAACCCCAACGGTCCTTCTTAGGGCCACATCTGACCGTGTGTAGTACTGTTGAGGCTGCTTTTAGCAGTTTTGCACATTTTTTTTTTTTTGTATATCGGGCGTGCAGACCATAGCGTCCTCAGTCTGCAGTCATTTTACTGAGTATAGGGGCAGTACTGGTGAGGCAGGGACAGTGGTACAGGGAAAGAGATATACTGGCTATATGGGCAGTGGGCTTTTTCAAAAAAATTGGAAAAAAAAATCTTTGGGCTGCCTGTGACCTTGTTCAGTTTACTGCGTGTCTGCTGGGGGTAGTAGTCGCTCACTATTACCCAGCTAGGTGTTACTGCAGCCTTGCGCATACTTTTTTGTGGCTGCACTGTGCTTTCAATAACCACAGTCATCCTCCAACAGGGAAATCCATATACAGGCTATATAGGCAGTGGGCTTTTTCCCAAAAATTGGAAAACAATACTATATTTGGGCTGCCTGTGACCGTCTTCAGTTTACTGCGTGTCTGCTGGGGGTAGTAGTCGCTCATTATTACCCAGTCAAGCCTGTGACCGTGTACAGTTTACTGCGTGTCTGCTGGGGGTAGTAGTCGCTTATTATTACCCAGCTAAGCGTTACAGCAGGCTTGCGCATAATTGTTTCCTGGCTCTGCTGTGTCCATTACATGATTGCCGTCATCCTGCCAGAGGGAAAGAGTATACATATATACGCTGCATACAGTGTCTGTCTGGTTTTTCACCTCACCATTTTAAAAAATTGAAGCAAAATACTTAAGGCCTACCACTGGCCTTTGGCCACTTGACTGGTTCTGCGCTGTGAATTCCACTAGCTCAGTCATACGCACCTAGGTGTCACTACAGGCTTGCGCATAATTGTTTCCTGGCACTGCTGTGTCCGTTACATGATCGCCATCATCCCGCCAGAGGGAAACAGTATACATATATACACTGCATACGGTATCTGTCTGGTTTTTCACCTCACCATTTTAAAAAATTGAAGCAAAATACTTAAGGCCTACCACTGGCCTTTGGCCACTTGACTGCTTCTGCGCTGTGAATTCCAGTTGCTCAGTCATATGCACCTAGGTCTCACTACAGGCTTGCACATAATTGTTTCCTGGCTCTGCTGTGCGTTCCGTAAGCGAAGTCAGCCTCCAACCACAGGCCAATAAGCGGCACATTTAATTACAGCGTTCTGTTTCTGCTCTACTCGTAATACACCATGCTGAGGGGTAGGGGTAGGCCCCTGATATGTTACTGGGGCCTCTCTAGACTGCTACTACTACTGAAATGGAACTAATACTGTGCTCCCCCTATACTGCTGCTTTGGAATTGTTACTGGGGCCTGTCTTGACTGCTACTATTACTGAAATGGGCGGTTGGGCAGCATGTAACCCAGGAGAAGTGGCAGCGGAGTGTCATGCAGGCAGTGATTGTGCTTTGTTGGAGGTAGTGTGGTGCTTAGCTAAGGTATGCCTTGCTAATGAGGGTTTTTCAGAAGTAAAAAATGTTGGGGGGGCACTCTTACCGCTATTGTGGCTTAATAGTGGGACCTGGGAACTTGAGATGCAGCCCAACATGTAGCCCCTCGCCTGCCCTATCCGTTTCTGTGTCGTTCCCATCACTTTCTTGAATTTCCCAGATTTTCACAAATGAAAACCTTAGCGGAGCATAGGTCCCATACAAAAATGCTCGGGTCGCCCATTGACTTCAATGGGGTTCGTTACTTGAAACAAACCCTCGAGCATCGCGAGAAGTTCCACTCAAGTAACGAGCACCCGAGCATTTTGGTGCTCGCTCATCTCTAATCACAACTAATGACGTTTTTGGGATGGGTGGCAACCAAGTAAATCATCTGTGAAAATAATCCATGGCCAATCCAATTGGTCCCAAGAGTACACGTGGAAGGGAAGGAAGTCTTGAAGGCCCAATACATACTAGACCTTTATTATACTCTTCCAAAAATCTAGTGTTTATGGCCAACTTAACTTTTGCACTTTCTTCTATACCATATGCAAGGTGAATATGTGTATGTCCCATGAGGGTCAGTAGGTATATGTACTCATTTTATGATCTGGAAAGTAACAGTTAAAGAAACACTTCAAGAAAAACCGATACACTTTGTTATACCTAGTACCTGATATAGTACTGGGTGTTGCATGATTTTATTGTTGCTGTTCTTTGAATCTCATACATCAACCACAGATCCTGCACTAGGCATAACAAGGTTTTGTTTTTTATCCTGGTGTGCTCCTTTAACAGCCCACTATCCTCCATCATGCTTGAAAAAAAATCCCTAACGATGTGATGTAATTCTAGATGATAAAAAACAAGCACCAATCAACACGGTTGACTCTCATTTAAATAACTCACACAGGCCAGCATCATCTGGATGTGGGGCAAACGGTCGTTCATATAATCGTTCGTCCCCCATACACTTTCATCGCTGTTGTCAGTACATCCCCTGTTTACATGGAGAGATGTGCTGCCGACAATAGTGATTTTTCGGCAGCACAAAATATCCAATCTGCTGATAAATTAGCTTTTGCATGTTTGTCAGCTGATTATTGCCCTGTTTTCATGGGGCTAGGAACAGGTGGATGAATGTAAAAAACTTCCATGGGTCAAGAGAAGTTATTTACCAGTTGTAGCACCATTTTGGATCATAATAGTGATACAAAGGGATTGCAAGATTTTCTAGACTTAAAACTGAGGTCTCAGTCACACGGGCGCATCCAGGCGCCGATGCACCCATCTTCCTGCATGAAGAAGACGACCGCACTCCAGGTGCAGACGACTCTCCCGAGCGCTGGAAGAAAGAACACATGACCGGCAATGGAGCCGGTCATGTGTTCTTTCTCCGCACCTACAGTGTGGCCGTCTTATACTGCAGGAAGACGGGCACATCGGCGCCTGGATGCGCCCGTGTGATTGAGACCTAAGTGAGAAGTTGGTAAAATGTTGTATGGATCAAACCTCACCATTTATGACACACAATAGAACTTACCTGGGTCTAAACCACGGGTGCACAACTTTATTTTGGTCTGAAGGTCACATTGCCATACAGAACCCACATCTGAGACATTTATGGCATATCCTAAGTATATGCAATTATAAATTTGCAGAATGGGGGTCACTTCCCCCCTCCCAATCTGCAGTCCAGAAAGGAGGAGACAATGCATGTGGCTCTCTCCATTGTAGATGATGGATGTCGAGGTAACCGCCTGGCATTTTATAAGTCCTAAAAACTACAATGGAGAGAGCTGCATGCATGTATGCTGCTTCTAACTCATAAACTCAATTCTGGAGGCCCAAACAGGTCAAGAGGCTTTATTCTCCTAATATATAGAGGACCCAGACACGGCTACACAGTGCACCCCCAGTACGTGTCCTAATATATAGGGGATCCAAACATGGCTACACAGTGCACCCTTAGTACTTGCCGTTCCTGTTGTCCTGCTATGTGCCGCTCCTCTGCACCTTGACATGGAAACTATATGTGAGCAATAGAGATGAGCGAACGTACTCGGTAAGCGCGATTTCGCAATCGAGCACCGCGATTTTCGAGTACTTCACTACTCGGGTGAAAAGTACTCGGGTGCGCTGTGGGTGAGCGGGGGTTGCAGCGGGGAGTGGTGGGAGAGGGAGAGAGAGAGGGCTGCCCCCTGTTCCCCGCTGCTACCCCCCACTCCCCTCTGCAACCCCACGCCCCACAGCGCACCCGAGTACTTTTCACCCGAGTAGTGAAGTACTCGAAAATCGCGGTGCTCGATTGCGAAATCGCCCTTACCGAGTACGTTCGCTCATCTCTAGTGAGCAATCATGCATAGAAATATCTATGTCCACATGACTGGGGCCACACAGAATGGAATTTGGGCCGTTTGTGGTCCCTGGGCAACATTTTGTGCACCCTGGTCTGGAATAAAAAACACATGTAGATATAGTGTTTGAACATCAGTATTACACGTAAACATGGTGAATTACTGATTTGAGGAAAATTCGGCACATCTTATAGAAATGTTAATTGTAGCAATGGAGCCTTCTGTAACATTATATAGGAATACTTTTGCACATCAAATGCTTGGGTGGACTTGTTAAATATTTTACATTAAGTAAAAAAGTGTTAAAATATTAACTGCTGTTCTTAATGTAGGTCATTGGCATCAACAGGGAGTGGGCATGCACTGCACAAGACAAATTCACTGTGATCTAACGCTGGGCATAGACTGCGCGAGACATTTTCTGTGATCTCAAGTAGCAGTGAAGAATAGCATCCACACTTCACTAAATACATGTGTCTTTCGTAACGTGTTCTTAATTATGTAAAATATTGAATTTGAATTCTTTTAATAATCCCAACAGAGCTCTCAAATAAGATGATATTCATTTCTCTACAACCACAGAACAAATGTTTATTATTCCCCAGCAAGAGAAAGCAGCATCTTTACAATCTCTCTGTTTAACCTCTATGAAACGAAGCCATTTTTAATAACAGGATCGCCCAAAGTTTTTAAATTTTTTTATCTTGCCTATGTATAAAAATCACATAAATGCCCTAAAAACCATCTATAGAGACAGTCCTGGGGAACTTTGTCAAGTTCCATGCTGTCTACATAGTGACGCCAGCCCCGGTGATGTTGTACATCAATTTTGCTGACTACAAGTTAACATGTGATCTTTATGTATTTTGGCGTACCAAATCCAAAAATCACATCCATTTCCTCGAGTCACATCTAGTTTTTCCGGAAAGCGTTATTTTTACTAATAAACTGCTATAGTAAAAACATAATTTGAGCGAAATTATAATTTATTGTTGTATTGGTATGTATGTGGTCTCTGGAATGTATATGCGATGTCCTTCAAGAGCACATGTTACACAGTGACTAAAATGTGTTGGCTGAAAAGAGGTTCCTGCCCACAAAAGTTCAGTAACCAATAAAATTATACTATGTAAGATGTTCCAACCCCTTTAGTTCAACATACTATAAATCTGGCCAAATTGATAGGAACGCTCTTTTTGGAACCACAGATGCTGTTTTGTGTTTCAGAAGCTGAACCGGTTCATTCATTATTGAAATAATCTGGTCAACAGATTATATGTTGTAAAAGGCTAGCTTTGGCACTATCAGTAACAATATATATATATGTTTTTGTTGAATATGTCATCCAACATTTGAAAGGTTCGTGGATAAGGCTTCTAATCAGAGACAGAGAATTCCTTAATCCCATGAAAACCATCGAAGAGGATGCTTGGTCTGCTTTATCTGATGTGATTACAGATTTCTTTGGCAACTTCAGGGCCGAAAATTATAACCATATAGTTCAATATTTGTTGATTGCTTTTCAACGACTGGAAGCAAACATGAGTGTCAAATTGCATTTCCTTCATACCCACCTGAACTACTTCTCCTCAAATCTTGGATCTATGAGTGAGGAACAAGTAGAATGCTTTCACCAAGACATCAAAACCATGGAACATAGATATCAAGGCAGATGGAAGACAACCATAATGGGCGACTACTGCTGGTAGCGTGACAATCCTGGACAGAACTATTCCAGAATATCCAAGAGGAGAACATTTCTCCCGAACAATTAATATTTACACAACTATTGTTCTCTTGGTTAGACGATAGACTAGTTTTTTGCTTGAAACAAATATATTACGTGTCATCGCTTCTGCAGAACCAATTTCCCCTGATATTTCACTTTATAACCTCTAATCAAACAGTTGTTATTTGTGAAAACATTTGACATATTGTATATTTTTGGACTTCATATGTGGAATAACCACCATTCATTTGGGTAAAATCAGCAAAAATACTTAGGTCAGCAGAATTTTTTTTTTAAATGTAGACAATTCTCCAGCTCCCCAATCAGGTTTGAACATGGCAAGGAAGACTTAATTGCTAGAATTGGATCTTCCTCAAATCCCGGCAGTTGCAGCAGCTTTGTATTACAGCTATGGTGATTTCCATGATCTCATGTGTACACTGGCAATACCCAATTTATCACCTTGACATAATAGTATATCAAGGTGACTGAACTTCTTCAGGGTCTTGGTGTACAATGGCAATCTACAGGATGGAGTCGCATGTTGAAAATGGTAGTTATGGAAGAGTGAAAAAGATAACACAAAGGAGGTTCCAAGACAAGTCAACTTTTATGAGAGTTGAGAATGCCTTGGACCATTTTATGCACCTAGAGTATACGAAGAAGTGACGAAGCCATATAAAAGAAATCAAAATATTTCCCCTTACTGGTGGCTGGCATTGATGAATATTTCAACACAGTGAAACACTATATAGTATATGTCAAAATGTTACAACCGGGGTTCCATAGAAATTGTTCCAATGCATTTCACCTGTGGATACTCCGGTTCATCAGGGAACCACCATGTCAAATCCATAGTTAAAACAAAGAGGAATATACAGCCACACAATCCTGTTAGTTTCACCACATATAGTCTAAGGCACACATATCAAACACAAGGCCTGCTGGCTGAATCCAGCCCTCCACCTCATTTGATGTGGCCTGACAGCCATACAACAGCCTAACAGGCATTTCATTCACCCAGCCTGCAGCTTCGGTTTGGTAGCGGTAGTGCAGTCTGAGCGCTGACCTCTTCTATACGCAGTACAGATGCAAGGCAAAAGGTGAGTGGTCACAGACTTAGCAGCGGCTGCCACTGGACTGAGGCTGCAAACTGGATGGCTGGAGAAGGAAGGGAGGAAAACCACTGATGTATTGGTGCGACCTATTCAGACAGACTGTCTGAATAGGTTGTGCCAATACATCAGTGGTTTTCCTCCCTTCCTTCTCCACTTCTATACTGGCCAACCCCAACAGGTTGCACAGTCACTATTCTGGCAACACCAGGACTAGAAACGTACTCAACTTTTTTCACTTATTACTAAAAGACATCACTAATTGGAATCTATACTTGGCTCTTCTCCACACCGGATCCTCATCAGAGTAGCTCCACCTCCTTCCTTTTTTTCATCACTGCATCTAAACTGGATAGGTGGAATGCCTGTAGGAATGCCGCACGGCCAAAGGCCAATATAAGGATCGCCATTACTACTGGGACTACTGTAGGGGTCACTTATTCCTACTTGGGGCAAATATAGCAGAAACTATTACTACTATGACGGGCATTATTACTACTGGGGCAATCAATATAGGGGACACTTATTACTAGGTTCACTTACTACTGGGGCCACTATGCAGGTCACTATTACTACTGGGGCCACCAATATAGGAGACACTTACTATTGGGGCTACTATTACTACTGGGGCCACCAATATAGAAGACACTTACTACTGGGGTCACTATGGGCGATAACATTTACTGCTGGGGCTACTATGGGGGGTCACTTATTACTACTAGGGGTCACTAGTACTATACAATCTTACAATTTTACATTTGGTAAAAATGAGTTTGACATCCCTGGTCTATGATTTCCCAAAAACTTTTCCTATCACATGAGTTATATAAGTTTATCAGCATAATTCAGCCCCAGGCATGAATTATGCAATTCACGAGACCAATGACTATTGGTTACAACGTCCCCTAGGCATAGATGGGTATGCTGAGGGTGCGGTAGAATCAACACTGAGATAAATAGATGCACTTATTTCTTTACACAAAAGAAACATCAGTGCTGATTTTGACTTGAAATCAGCTTGATATCCACAGCTTATATCAGCAGGTACAGCTCTCTCCTCACCTCTTAATGCATTTACTGTTTATTTTGCGGAAATGCTGCAGATTTTGCTTCAAAACCTCAATAGGATGATTCTTAGGCAGTCTTTATTATGTGACTATGACAGTCTGAAGACCGTTGATCTGATGGAGAAGTCAAATGGAAATTTAAGCAATTCAAATAATAGTAATACATTATGATATTGTTAATTAAGTGGTTGGTAGTATAGTTTCCAAGGCTTACCACCTTATGTGGATCTATGCATTGACAAGAATGTGTAGCTTAGAAACCCATTATTAAATGCCATACTGTAATTTGTAATTCCAAGCTTTAGGAGTTTTTCTGGGCAAATACTATTGTCAGGATAGATCATCATTAGTTGATCATCAGGGATCCCACGAAGCAAATCCCTGGTGATCAGCTAATTGTCTCGCCCCCAGTGCAGTTGTCATTGGGGTCAGAGCAAGAAGTCTCAGGGGCAGCTTCATTTTTTAATCAATGGGAGTGAAGCCACCTCTGAGACTTCCTGTGCCAACTCTGACAATCTCCACCCCCACTATACAGACAGCAGGCTGCTGATCAGCTGATAACCGTGGATCTTCGACAATCAACTAATGATAATCTATCCTGAGAATAGGCCATCAATAGTATTTGCTCAGAAAACCCTTTAATAGATGGGATCCCCTTATTCAGGATTTTCATTTACCAACAAGAGTAGAAAAAAAGTTACTAAAAGCTCTTCTCATTGTGAAGGATGCCATTTATTGATTTAAATGTGTGCAATGCTTTTCACTATGTAGGTGATGATGACAATTTTGGTAAAGATTTCCAACAGTGAGGCACCCTTCGATTAACGTATGGTGGTGAAATTTTTGAACCAAAAAGCATTGTCCAAGGGGGCCACTCCTTCAAAGAAACGCAGTAGATAGTGTATTTAAAATACAGAAGTGCCATAAAAGCACAGAATCAGGTTTCTTTTATGAGCTCCATCCCCCAAATAATATGAGCATGTTTTAACTATCTTTCTTTAAAAATTTTTTTGTTTAACCTGACGAGAGGTTGTATTCACTAAGCAATAGATTTACAGCCTAATAACACATACATCAATAGACTGGAAGATGTTTCCCAGAGCTGATAGCTGAAGACGACTGTTTAGTTTGATATGCCTGTTTGATTCCATTTAAGGAGAAATTAGCAGTCCTCTGGGTTTTCCTTGTTAACACACTTGAATCCTAAACAAGATGGCTTTGATAACCTGACATTTTTGGCGAAGTAAGAGAAGGGCAGGAGAGTATTTGTCACTCCGCTTCATTAATGTTTCACAGTGGGAGAATTTTCCATCTAAAGGTTTGTCAATGCTGCTAACACAGTTTAATAAGTTAACATAAACTTCACCTTTTAAAAGCATAGAATAAAGGAAGGATGACTTCAAGTTTCTAGGAGTTTGAAACATAAAATAGAACATTGGCCATAGACAGCAGAAGATAGAAGTAATTATATAGAATCTGGAAATCAATTTACAAGAGGCTTTGTTGTGGCATTTCAGCGACAATATTGTAAAGGCTCATCTATGGTTAAAAAAAGATGGGAAAAGTCTTGTCAGTAAATGCATGGGTTTACATTATTCCTCCTTCCTCCCCCCAAAATTCCATTAAGGTTTAAATAGATGTAATTTCCTTCAAATGGCAGCACTGTTTAAGATACCGCCATCATGAATGAAATAATAAATCCAAGCCACAAACTAGTCAAAGATTCTGAAGGTAATGAAGAATGTTGGTTAGAAATCATTGTGCAATGCAAGAAACCCATATTTCCTTATGGGTGCCTTCACACGAGCATGTTTATGTGCATGCATAGGCGCGCACAGAAAATCGCGTCTATTACAACCACTGCGTTTCCTATGGTGTGTTTACATGTCCGTGTTTAACAGGCATGCACCTGTAAAGATAGGACATGCATGCACCATAGGAAATGCACGCATTGCCTTCAATGGAGCCGTGGCTGCTGCCAGCGGCACCCCTGAAGTGATTTTTCAGGGAAGAGCTTTAAATATAAGCTCTTCCCTGAAAAATCATCCCTTTTAGTGTAAAAAAATTAAATTAAATTAAAAATATATATATATATATAATTACCTGTCCACCCCTGCCGCGTCCCCCTCGGGACCACATACGGCAGATGTTTTCTTCATCCCCATATGTCATTCATTCAGCGAGAGCTGCCTGTGATTGGCTGAGCGCCTTAGCCAATCAGAAGCAGCTCTTTCAGCAGGCGTGGATTTTAATTCCCCGCCTGCTGAAAGAACTTCAGTGCAGAGTCGGGGACAGTGGAGGCAGGACGCGGCTGAGCCCCAGCAGCTGAAGAAAGGTGAGTATGATTTTTTTTTTTTACACCAGTTTGGCTTGTCCTTCAGGGAAGGGTTTATATTTAAAGCCCTTCCCTGAAAAACAATTAAGGGGTGCCAGCAGCTGGATCCTCTTCTGCAGCTGTCATCTGTGACAGCTGCAGTAGGGAATTATTTATTCCCTGCAGGGATGAAGAATTCCTTTGCTGCATCTGTGACAGATGTAGCAGGGAATTCTTTATTCTCTACGGGGATGAAGAAAACATCTGCCGCATGTGGCAGATGTGTTATTCGTCCCCGCAGGGAATATGGCAGCGGCGGACAGGTAAGTATATATATATATTTTTTTTTTCCCCCACTAAAAAGGAAGTTTTCTAAGGAAGAGCTTATATTTAAAGCTCTTTCCCGAAAATCACTTCAGGGGTGCCAGCAGACAATTGCTTTCAATGGAGCTGCCGGCAGCAGCCACAGCTCCATTGAAGGCAATGCACGGACCTTCACACATGCATGTTTTTGTGCGCACAGGGGTGTGCACCTATGTACGCACACACACACGCTCGTGTGAAGCCACCCTAAATGGGTTCTTTCATTGGAAAAAAATTATACTTACCTATTTCTTTCCAAGTAGCCTTCTTACCAGATCTTCACCTCTCCAATCTTCTACTGGCTACTCCAGGCCCCGAAGTTACGCCACCTCCAGCCGTCCGGATCCTCTTGTTCCTGTAATGACGTGTACATTGCCTGCATTCTGCTTCCTGCAGGGCAATGTATGCTAGGTCACTACGGAGATAGCATTCTCCAGCTCACTTCCAAGGTAGCTACCTAGGACCACCCAGCTTGCTAGGGTGTAAAAGATGGCAAAGCACTATGCAAAAGCAGTCTGCCAAGAAAACATCACCCTAGGCGTCAGTTATGACTCGGCCCTTGCACCAGGGGACTTTACCTTACCTTATCAAACCAGCCAAGGGCTCGAAAAGACCTAGCACTTATCTTGCATTTTTGCTATCATTATTATCATCATATCATTATCATTATTGTATCATTATTATACTGGCCACATTAGAATTTAGTAGTCAATTTTTTTTGTTGTCCTTCAAAATAAACATCTGACATGTTCCTCTTATATCAGAGTTTTGTTTCACAGTGCTGAATATGCATCATGTGGAGAAAACCGTCAGCTGAACAATATTTTGACAGGTACTTATACTCCATATATATGGTCATATTACGGGCCCATGCAGAAGTTGTAGATTTAGTGCCCAGAACAAGATTCAATCAGTATTTTACTGTTAAATAGACATAACTGAAAAACGAGATGAGAATAGCCAATGTGCCAGAGGCTTCATGATGTAGGAGATGTGATATAGGAGCAGTGAAGACACATCAGAGCAGATTTGTCTTCGAAAATCTAAATGTAAACAAGAAATAACATAAACTCTATCCCATCACCAATGTAGCAGTCATGCTTAAATATGCTGGAGATTTCCTATGAAATTACCACTCATTTAGCCGTTTTTCATACTTTATCATTGTAACTGTAAACATCAATTTCGAAAAGTTTTGTAATCTACATGTAATGTATTTGTGAAATAAAACCGTCACTCACTAAAACCACAGGTGCATTGTTAACTTGGCTTTCTTTTGCAAGTTAATTAGGAAATTATTGTTCATGACGAAAAAAACTTCATGAATAGAGATGAGCGAACACCAAAATGTTCGGGTGTTCGTTATTCGTAACGAACTTCCCGTGATGCTCGAGGGTTCGTTTCGAACAACGAACCCCATTGAAGTCAATGGGCGACCAGAACATTTTTGTATTTCGCCGATGCTCGCTAAGGTTTTCATGTGTGAAAATCTGGGCAATTCAGGAAAGTGATGGGAATGACACAGTGACGGATAGGGCAGGCGAGGGGCTACATGTTGGGCTGCATCCTAAGTTCACAGGTCCCACTATTAAGCCACAATAGCGGCAAGAGTGGGCCCCCCCCCCCCTCCCAACAACTTTTACTTCTGAAAAGCGCTCATTAGCATGGCATACCTTTGCTAAGCACCACACTACCTCCAACAAAGCACAATCACTGCCTGCATGACACTCCACTGCCACTTCTCCTGAGTTACATGCTGCCCAACCGCACCCCCTCCCCCCCACAGCGCACACCAAAGTGTCCCTGCGCAGCCTTCAGCTGCCCTCATGCCACACCACGCTCATGTCTATTTAGAATTGCGTCTGCCATGACGAGGGACCGCAGGCATACACTGCAGAGGTTGGCACGGCTAGGCAGCGACCCTCTTTAAAAGTGGCGGAGCGATAGCCCACAATGCTGTACAGAAGCAATGAGAAATAGAATCCTGTGCCACCGCCATCAGGAGCTGCACACGTGGGCATAGCAATGGGGAACCTATGTGCCACACACTATTCATTCTGTCAAGGTGTCTGCATGCCCCAGTCAGACCGGGCTTTTTAATTCATAGACACAGGCAGGTACAACTCCCTATTGTGAAGTCCCTGTCGACCCACAGCATGGGTGGCTCCCTGGAACCCACCGGCGGTACACAAAAATATCCCATTGCATTGCCCAACACAGCTGAGGTAGTAATGTCGTGCGTAATACAGGTGGGCTTCGGCCCACACTGCATGCCCCAGTCAGACTGGGATTCTTTACAAGTGGACACATGTAGGTTTAACTCCCTGTGGACCCACTGCCTGGGTGGGTGCCAGGAAGCCACCGGCGGTACATAGAAATATCCCATTGCATTGCCCAACACAGCTGAGGTAGTAATGTCGTGCGTAATACAGGTGGGCTTCGGCCCACACTGCATGCCCCAGTCAGACGGGTTCTTTAGAAGTGTACAGATGTATTAAAAACTCAGTGTGCACCTACAGCATGGGTGGCTCCCTGGAACCCACCGGCGGTACACAAAAATATCCCATTGCATTGCCCAACACAGCTGAGGTAACGTCAGCTGTAATGCAGGTGGGCTAAAAATTAATTTGATTACACTGTAGGCGAGGGCCCACAAAAATTGCTGTATCAACAGTACTAATGTACATCCCAAAAATTGGCCATGGCCAGCCAAGAGGGCAGGTGAAACCCATTAATCGCTTTGGTTAATGTGGCTTAAGTGGTAACTAGGCCTGGAGGCAGCCCAGTGTAACGAAAAATTGGTTCAAGTTAAAGTTCCAATGCTTTTAAGCGCATTGAAACTTATAAAAATTGTTCTGAAAAATTATTTGAGTGAGCCTTGTGGCCCTAAGAAAAATTGCCCGTTCAGCGTGATTACGTGAGGTTTCAGGAGGTGGAGCAGGAGGAGGAGGAGGAGGAATATTAGACACAGATTGATGAAGCAGAAATGTCCCCGTTTTGGATGGTGAGAGAGAACGTAGCTTCCATCCGCGGGTGCAGCCTACGTATTGCTTACGTATCGCTGCTGTCCGCTGGTGGAGAACAGAAGTCTGGGGAAATCCAGCCTTTGTTCATCTTGATGAGTGTTAGCCTGTCGGCACTGTCGGTTGACAAGCGGCTACGCTTATCTGTGATGATTCCCCCAGCCGCACTAAACACCCTCTCCGACAACACGCTAGCCGCAGGACAAGCAAGCACCTCAAGGGCATACAGGGCTAGTTCAGGCCACGTGTCCAGCTTCGACACCCAGTAGTTGTAGGGGGCAGAGGCGTCA
Organism: Eleutherodactylus coqui; assembly: GCF_035609145.1. Taxonomy (NCBI): domain Eukaryota; kingdom Metazoa; phylum Chordata; class Amphibia; order Anura; family Eleutherodactylidae; genus Eleutherodactylus; species Eleutherodactylus coqui. The sequence continues at coordinate 117,828,047 of NC_089840.1, read as the reverse complement.
CCAAGGATGGTCGTGCGATCCGCTACGTACTCCCTCACCATCCTTTTGCAGTGCTCCCGCCGACTCAGCCGTGACTGGGGAGCGGTGACACAGTCTTGGTGGGGAGCCATAAAGCTGGCCAGGCCCTTAAAGACTGTTGCACTGCCTGGGATGTACATGCTGCTCGATCTACGCACATCCCCTGCAACATGGCCCTCGGAACTGCGCCTTCTGCCACTAGCGCTGTCGGCTGGGAATTTTACCATCAGCTTGTCCGCAAGGGTCCTGTGGTATAGCAACACTCTCGAACCCCTTTCCTCTTCGGGAATCAGAGTGGGCAGGTTCTCCTTATACCGTGGATCGAGCAGTGTGTACACCCAGTAATCCGTAGTGGCCAGAATGCGTGCAACGCGAGGGTCACGAGAAAGGCATCCTAACATGAAGTCAGCCATGTGTGCCAGGGTACCTGTACGCAACACATGGCTGTCTTCACTAGGAAGATCACTATCAGGATCCTCCTCCTCCTCCTCCTCCTCCTCCTCAGGCCATACACGCTGAAAGGATGACAGGCAATCAGCCGGTGTACCGTCAGCAGCGGCCCAAGCTGTCTCTTCCCCCTCCTCCTCATCCTCCTCATGCTCCTCCTCCTCCTCCTGTACGCGCTGAGAAATAGACAGGAGGGTGCCCTGACTATCCAGCGGCATACTGTCTTCCCCCGCCCCCGTTTCCGAGCGCAAAGCAGCTGCCTTTATGGTTTGCAGGGAATTTCTCAAGATGCATAGCAGAGGAATGGTGACGCTAATGATTGTAGCATCGCCGCTCACCACCTGGGTAGACTCCTCAAAATTACCAAGGACATGGCAGATGTCTGCCAACCAGGCCCACTCTTCTGAAAGGAATTGAGGAGGCTGACTCCCACTGCGCCGCCCATGTTGGAGTTGGTATTCGACTATAGCTCTACGCTGTTCACAGAGCCTGGCCAACATGTGGAGCGTAGAGTTCCACCGTGTGGGCACGTCGCACAGCAGTCGGTGCACTGGCAGCTTAAAGTGATGTTGCAGGGTGCGCAGGGTGGCAGCGTCCGTGTGGGACTTGCGGAAATGTGCGCAGAGCCGGCGCGCCTTTACGAGCAGGTCTGACAAGCGTGGGTAGCTTTTCAGAAACCGCTGAACCACCAAATTAAAGACGTGGGCCAGGCATGGCACGTGCGTGAGGCTGCCGAGCCGCCACCAGGTTACGGCCGTTGTCACACACGACCATGCCCGGTTGGAGGCTCAGCGGCGCAAGCCAGCGGTCGGTCTGCTGTGTCAGACCCTGCAGCAGTTCGTGGGCCGTGTGCCTCTTATCGCCTAAGCTGAGTAGTTTCAGCACGGCCTGCTGACGCTTGCCCACCGCTGTGCTGCCACACCGCGCGACACCGACTGCTGGCGACATGCTGCTGCTAACACATCTTGATTGTGAGACAGAGGAGGAGGAGGAGGAGGAGGGTGCTTTAGTGGAGGAAGCATACACCTCCGCAGATACCAGCACCGAGCTGGGGCCCGCAATTCTGGGGGTGGGTAGGACGTGAGCGGTCCCAGGCTCTGACTCTGTCCCAGCCTCCACTAAATTCACCCAATGTGCCGTCAGGGAGATGTAGTGGCCCTGCCCGCCTGTGCTTGTCCACGTGTCCGTAGTTAAGTGGACCGTGGCAGTAACCGCGTTGGTGAGGGCGCGCACAATGTTGCGGGAGACGTGGTCGTGCAGGGCTGGGACGGCACATCGGGAAAAGTAGTGGCGACTGGGAACTGAGTAGCGCGGGGCCGCCGCCTCCATGATACTTTTGAAGGACTCAGTTTCCACAACCCTATACGGCAGCATCTCAAGGCTGATGAATTTTGCTATGCGGACGGTTAACGTTTGAGCGTGCGGGTGCGTGGCGGCGTACTTGCGCTTGCGCTCGAACACTTGCGCAAGCGACGGCTGAACGGTGCGCTGAACTACACTGCTGGATGGGGCCGAGGACAGCGGAGATGAGGGTGTGGGTGCAGGCCATGAGGCGGTAGTGCCTGTGTCCTGAGAGGGGGGTTGCATCTCAGTGGCAGGTTGGGGCACAGGGGGAGAGGCAGGGGTGCAAACCGGAGACGGTGAACGGCCTTTGTCCCACCTTGCGGGGTGCTTGGCCATCATATGTCTGCGCATGGTGGTGGTGGTGAGGCTGTTGGTGTTGGCTCCCCGGCTGAGCTTTGCGCGACAAAGGTTGCACACCACTGTTCGTCGGTCGTCAGGCGTCTCTGTGAAAAACTGCCAGACCTTAGAGCACCTCGGCCTCCGCAGGGTGGCATGGCGCGAGGGGGCGCTTTGGGAAACACTTGGTGGATTATTCGGTCTGGCCCTGCCTCTACCCCTGGCCACTGCACTGCCTCTTGCAACCTGCCCTGCTGATGCCCTTGACTCCCCCTCTGAAGACCTGTCCTCCTGAGTAAGCGTTGCACACCAGGTGGGGTCAGTCACCTCATCGTCCTGCTGCTCTTCCTCCGAATCCTCTGTGCGCTGCTCCCTGGGACTTACTGCCCTTACTACTACCTCACTGCAAGACAACTGTGTCTGATCGTCATCGTCCTCCTCACCCACAGAAAGTTGTTGAGACAGTTGGCGGAAGTCCCCAGCCTCTTCCCCCGGACCCCGGGAACTTTCGAATGGTTGGGCATCAGTGACGATAAACTCCTCTGGTGGGAGAGGAACCGCTGCTGCCCAATCTAAGCAGGGGCCCGAGAACAGTTCCTGGGAGTGTTCCCGCTCCTGAGCAGGTGTCATTGTAGTGGAGTGAGGAGGCTGGGAGGAAGGAGGAGCAGCAGACAGAGGATTCGGATTGGCAGCAGTGGACGGCGCAGAACTGCGGGTAGACGATAGGTTGCTCGAAGCACTTTCTGCCATCCAGGACAGGACCTGCTCACACTGCTCATTTTCTAATAACCGTCTCCCGCGTGGACCCATTAATTGGGCGATGAATGTGGGGACGCCAGAAACGTGCCTCTCTCCTAATCGCGCAGCAGACAGCTGCGACACACCTGGATCAGGAGCTTGGCCTGTGCCCACACCCTCACTTGGCCCTCCGCGTCCTCGGCCACGTCCACGTCCACGTCCTCTAGGCTTACCCCTACCCCTCAGCATGCTGTATTACCAGTGATTAGATTTCCCAGGCAGGAAATAAATTGGCGCAAGACTGCAGGCCAAATATAATTTTTGCCCTTTTTGGAAAACGAAAGGCCCCACTGCCTCTAGTGAATGCATTATCAAAGTTTAATAACTGTGCTGTGTCCCTGCTTATGTGTCACAGAACGTGAGGGTAGCAGAGTTATTAACTGTGGCAGAGCAGGTATTTTTTTTTCCCAATTAAGGAAAGCAAATGGCGAACCCAGCAGTAAAGCGTAGCTGGGTGCGTATGATTTAGCAATGTTTTTCACGCAGCTCACACGTCTCCACAGGCGTAAGGACGGACAGAGGCTGGACAAATAGATTTGTTTTCAGTTTTTTCCCACCAACAGGCAGCACTGCGTATATTCAATGAACCGGAGAAGTTTAATAACTGTGCTGTGTCCCTGCTTATGTGTCACAGAACGTGAGGGTAGCAGAGTTATTATAACTCTTGGAGAGCAGGTATTTTTTTTCCCAATTAAGGAAAGCAAATGGCGAACCCAGCAGTAAAGCGTAGCTGGGTGCGTATGATTTAGCAATGTTTTTCACGCAGCTCACACGTCTCCACAGGCGTAAGGACGGACAGAGGCTGGACAAATAGATTTGTTTTCAGTTTTTTCCCACCAACAGGCAGCACTGCGTATATTCAATGAACCGGAGAAGTTTAATAACTGTGCTGTGTCCCTGCTTATGTGTCACAGAACGTGAGGGTAGCAGAGTTATTATAACTCTTGGAGAGCAGGTATTTTTTTTCCCAATTAAGGAAAGCAAATGGCGAACCCAGCAGTAAAGCGTAGCTGGGTGCGTATGATTTAGCAATGTTTTTCACGCAGCTCACACGTCTCCACAGGCGTAAGGACGGACACAGGCTGGACAAATAGATTTGTTTTCAGTTTTTTCCCACCAACAGGCAGCACTGCGTATTTTCAATGAACCTGAGAAGTTTAATAACTGTGCTGTGTCCCTGCTTATGTGTCACAGAACGTGAGGGTAGCAGAGTTATTAACTGTGGCAGAGCAGGTATTTTTTTTCCCAATTAAGGAAAGCAAATGGCGAACCCAGCAGTAAAGCGTAGCTGGGTGCGTATGATTTAGCAATGTTTTTCACGCAGCTCACACGTCTCCACAGGCGTAAGGACGGACAGAGGCTGGACAAATAGATTTGTTTTCAGTTTTTTCCCACCAACAGGCAGCACTGCGTATATTCAATGAACCTGAGAAGTTTAATAACTGTGCTGTGTCCCTGCTTATGTGTCACAGAACGTGAGGGTAGCAGAGTTATTATAACTCTTGGAGAGCAGGTATTTTTTTTCCCAATTAAGGAAAGCAAATGGCGAACCCAGCAGTAAAGCGTAGCTGGGTGCGTATGATTTAGCAATGTTTTTCACGCAGCTCACACGTGTCCACCGCCCGTAAGGACGGACAGAGGCTGGACAAATAGATTTGTTTTCAGTTTTTTCCCACCAACAGGCAGCACTGCGTATATTCTATGAATAATAACTGTGTTGTGGCCCTGCCTATACAATTCTTTCCCTGCAGTATCAATGGAGGGTGGAATGCTCTGCAGAGGCGATTTTGAGAAGCCCAAAAAAAATGCAGCACAGCCAACAGCAGCCTGGACAGTACTGCACACGGATAAATATGGCCCTAGAAAGGACCGTTGAGGTTCTTGAAGGCTACACTCACTCCTAACACTCTCCCTGCCTATGCAGCACTTCTGTCCCTAATGCCAGGTGCAACGGTCTGCAGAGGCGATTTTGAGAAAAAAAAAAATCCCACTGCTAACAGCAGCCAACACACAGCTATCAGTGGCCCTAATAAGGACCTTTGGGGGGTCTTGAAGCCTACACTAACTACCAATTCTTTCCCTACAGCAGCTCCGGTATAAACAGCACTGTCCCTCATCTAACTCACACCGCATCTGAGGCGAGCCGCGGGAGGGGCCGACTTTTATATTAGGCGAACACCTGATCTCGCCAGCCACTCACAGCAGGGGGGTGGTATAGGGCTTAAACGTTGCAGGGGGAAGTTGTAATGCCTTCCCTGTCTTTCAATTGGCCAGAAAAGCGCGCTAACGTCTCAGGGAAGGAAGTGAAAGTAACCAGAACACCGCATGGTGTTCGTCACGAATAACGAACATCCCGAACACCCTAATATTCGCACGAATATCAAGCTCGGACGAACGCGTTCGCTCATCTCTATTCATGAACTTAGACTCGAATACTCAGATTTCACATCTGCCTGCAGCTTCCATTTTGACAAAACTGCAAACCGTTTCTGAAAACAAGATTACATTTGAAATCAAATTACATTCATCTGATTTTTCGGTAGTTTTTCTTACTTTTCCCTCTTGGATAGAGATGAGTTGAGCTCAGTTTTGTACGCTTGTTGCATATGAAACTGAGGATCCTATAGTAAATACCAAATTACCTGCCCCCTTCACGAGCAATGATCCAGAGTCCTACTGGTTAAGTAGATACTAAAAACCTTATGCTCCAAAGAAATAGGAAAATTCAGGATCCACACAAGATAATAATGCATTTGGTCAGTAGAGCAGAAAACTCCCATGTGCCATTCTACAGCTGCAGAAGCATTGTTCAATCTTCCTTATTTGCATATATTTCCCAGAGGAGCATGCTTGGCCTTATAAGGCTTCTCACTCACCTTCTAGGTGCTCTCTAGGGATGAGCGAATGGGCTCGTTTAGTGCAATTACTCGAACGAGTATCGCTATTTTCGTGTAACTGCCTACTCGGGCGAAAAGATTCAGGGGCACCGGGGAGCGGGGGGTAGCAGAGAGGAACAGGGGGGAGAGAGACCCCCCCCCCCCCGTTCCCACTCCCCCTCGGTGCCCCCCGAATCTTTTCTCTCACTAGTCAAGCCAAAAACCAACTGCACACTAATGAGGGGCAAAAAACCCGAAACAGCTGTCTGTGTATGGATTCTGGCTTGATTTTCAATTCCCAATCATTGTTACAAAGACCTGTAGGGTTGGACACTCATTTGTAGGAATGCTGCCATCCAATAGGTGGCGCTGTAGAGGTATTGTTCCATTTTCCTTATTTGCATATATTCTTCAGTTCAAGTATGGTCCTGGACAGTTTCGCTGCTCTTCAAGGGATGGCATGCGTGAAGCAGCAGTAAGACCATCTGACAACTCTAAATGCCCCTTCACAATATAATGCTGTTTCAACAAAGTCTCATTTTTAAATATAGCAGAGAAGTAATTTGGAAGAGCAAGGAGCCTGAATTGGTTTTCCTGAAGGACTGCGGAGGCACCAGTACACAAGACACATGTCACACTATACTCTACAGGTAGTCAGTGATACTGGAGAACATTGACCTCCAGTCTACACAATGAGTCATGTAGCCAGTGGGTTGTTAAAGTCAGCATCACGCGGCAGACACAAAGTACGGGGATTGAAAAAACATAAGGAACTTGCAAAGAGTAAAAGAACTTGCGCCTATAACATAATAGTGAGTGTGATGCATTAGTAAAGAAAAGTAAAAGTGCTTGTCTGTTGGGGAACTGGATTCCGAGATAGTAAGTGATGTCATATGACACATTTAACACTAAATGTAGACTTTAACAGGTGTAAATAGGAAAACAATCTAATAAAAACTAACCATGTCAGATTTAAGTGGTCCAGCTGAAAAAGTTATTGTTTTAGAAGCCCCCAGAGATCAGCTGTTATTGCCATGTGAAGATGCAGCCAATCATGTTGTATTACACGGCTGCTAAAGTTCAGGTCAATTAACTTTAAAAGAGTACAGTCACACTGGACAATAATAGTGTGGTCAGAGGCGTAACTTGAAGCTCCTGGGCCCCAATGCAAAACCTGTAACAGGGCCCCCAACTATAATGCTTTATTCATAGTACTGGGCTCCCTATATGGAGAAGATAGGCCTTATGGGCCCGCTAAGACTCCTGGGCCCGAGTGCAACCGCATCCTCTGCATCCTCTATAGTTACGCCTGTGAGTGTGGTATATATGTGTGTGACGTGTCTTGTGTACTGGTGCCACCGCAGACCTTCCAGCAAACCAGTTGAGCCTCCTTGCTCTTCCTAATTACTTCTCTGCTATATCTAAAATGAGACTTTGCTGAGACAGTGTTATTTTGTGGAAGGACAATCAACACTATTAGATGGTCTTCAAGTCAGGTGGTCTTCATGTCAGGTGCAATTTCAGTCTTACCTATCAAGTCGAAATTAGCTGACAAGGTTTGTTTTAATAAAAAATAACAGTGTTTACCAATAGAAAAACCTGAAAATGTGTTTTGTGAATTTATATATTTCTGACTTTGACCTACTTAGGCTGTGCCTGCAATTACCAGCCACAGCCACTACACAGGTGTCGGAGCTAACTGCTTCTGTTCCAAACCCCTATTTTTTGTGGCACTGACAGTGAGCACCCGATCAGCTGATCAGCCCGGGTCCCGAGCTGTAGACCCCAGCCGATCAACTATTGATGTCCTATCTTGAGGACTAGTCATCAATAGTATTTGCTTGGAAAAACCATTTAACCTGGCTCTGGATACAATCAGTACTGCTTCATGCAGAGAACTGCAAAAGTTTGAAGATACCTGTAATAGGAGGGAAAGATTCAGCACTCGCTTTCACTTATTATATAGGTTATTGACCACTTCAAATATCGACTGCCCGTCCTTTTTCTTGACAACATGGAAATAAGAAATGCAACTATTGATGATGTCAGCCCACAGACAGAAGACTTGCATTCTGTGTCATTTATCATCTGTAAAGTCTAAGTTTCAGAAAGCAGGATATAGCTTATTGTCTCTTTGATATAGGGTTCCTTTAGAAACTCCTAGAATTAAATCTTCAGTTTTCTCTAATTGGTGGACTGGAGATCTTATAGGAATGGGTCAATATAATATATACAGTATTTTTAGAATGAACAGTATTAGAGCCATTTTGGAGGGGGTTAAACCAGTTGATGAGTCAATTGACCGGTGCTCCTGCTACCATTGGGACCTGAGCTCTTCTTTCTGCATCACAGTGAAATCCCACTCAAGCGTTATAAGAATTCACTTCTCAGACATCTGGGTAATGCCGCCAGAGCCATGCATCCCTATACTCTAGAGCACATGTGTCAAATGCAACCAAATAGCATTTCTTTTCTTCTACCTGTGCATTGTACGCCTGCTCCTTGAGTCATGGAGAGAGGTTATTGCTATATTGTAGAGTCTATAATAGAGCAACAACTTCTGGCCTTGACTCAAGAAGCAGTTTTAGCATGTACAGATGGAAAAAAAGAAATGGTATTTGGCCCGTGGGTCATGAGTTTAACACCACTGTTCTAGAGAAACTGGAGATCGACAGAAATCAAACAAATATATAGAGAGAATAAACTACATTGTGCATTTGGAATAACTAGTATTCCCTAAAAAGGGAACAAGGGCAGGTTGTGAGGCCACTTGATTGGTAAAGTTCCAATCTTCGGAACATGGGAGGGAATTAAAGGGGTTTTGCAGTGGAATACTATTGATAACCTATCATTGGGATGTTACAAGTGCCGGACACTACATGGGAGGTCGGCGTGGAGACTTCTGTTTCAAAAACAGAGGTCAGTGCGGAAGCCTCTGCGATGACTTCCTTATAGTGGCCGAGCAGCGAACCCCGGTTGATCAACCATTGATGACCTACCCTGATGATAAGTCATCAATAGTATTTTACTGGAAAACACCTTTAAAGGAGTTGTCTCGCGGCAGCAAGTGGGATTAGACACTTCTGTATGGCCATATTAATGCACTTTGTAATGTACATCGTGCATTAAATATGAGCCATACAGAAGTTATTCACTTACCTGCTCCGTTGCTAGCGTCCCCGTCTCCATGGCTCCGTCTAATTCTGATGTCTTCTGGCATTTTTAGACGCGCTTGCGCAGTCCGTGCTTCTGCCTGGTGGATGGGGCCGCTCGTGCCGGAGAGCTGGTCACCGTGTCGTCATCGTAGCTCCGCCCCGTCACGTGTGCCGATTTCAGCCAATTAGGAGGCTGGAATCGGCAATGGACTGCACAGAGCCCATGGTGCACCATGGGAGAAGACCCGCGGTGCACCATGGGAGAAAACCGCAGTGCATCCCTGGGAAAGGACCGGCGGCCATCTTAGGGAGAAGATTTTTAAAACTTCCTATTTCGTCGGATCGGTGAGTAGCAAGCGGTTTAAAAAACGCTTTAAATTGCTATTTTATGCCAGGGGGGTGACAGGGGGAATGGGGTAAGGTAAAATTTTGATGTTTGCCGCGAGACAACCCCTTTAAGTAATTCATCTGGGAACTCCTTGAGAGGAGTGGAGATAGGTAATAGTAGGACATACCTACAAAACCATTTGAGGCCCATTTCTCTTTTTCAGTTTTTTATTGTTTTCCTTATTTCTCCAAGACAAATATGGAGGGGTTGGATATTGACCAGTTGGGAGGTTGAGTAAACTTTACTGTGAAAGAGAGGTCAAGATAGATTTTATTAGATAATTCTTATTAGTGTCTTGCTTTTTCTTTAATGGACAAATGATTCGCTGTACTGATCTTTTGTATAATGTGTATCATTGAATGTGATCATATCTGGCTGATGTGCTATGTGCTCTAAGTAAATACAGTGCAATTAAAGGGCTACTCTGGTGATTTTTTTTCTCATTCATGATGTAGCTATTTGTGATGAGTGAGCATACTCGCTAAGGGCAATTGCTCGAGCGAGCATTGCCCTTAGCGAGTACCTGCCCGCTCGAGAGAAAAGGTTCGGCTGCCGGCGGCGGGCAGGGAGGGGCGGGGGAGAGCAGGGAGGAACGGAGGGGATCTCTCTCTCTTCCTCTCTCCCCCCTGCTCCCCCTGCTCACTGCCGCAACTCACCTGTCACCCGCGCCGGCAGCCGAACCTTATCTCTCGAGCGGGCAGGTACTCACTAAGGGTAATGCTCGCTCGAGCAGTTGCCCTTATCGAGTATGCTCGCTCATCTCTAGTAGCTATCCCTCAGTATATATATGTGGCCTAGTATTACCTTGGTTAGTTATTCCTTTCTATCTATGACTCCCAACCTTTTTTTCCTTAGATGGTCATGTGATCTCAATTCTGACCAGCTCAGATTTTCTTGGGGTTATGTTGTCTGAAACTAGTCAATTTCTCAGTGTTTGTGAGATGCTGTCACATGGACCCTACCACGGAAACTGCCTAAGGGGAGACACAGACACTCCTGTCACAGGTACTGATGATGATCCCAGAGCTGCTGTCACACAGTTATAATAAAGGGAATCACAGCTCATCCTCCAGACTGAAAACTTATTTATTTAAATATAGAAGGTAATGAGAATTAAACTGTCTCCCTTTTAGGCAGAAAGGGTCTAGCCTCTAGCTAATGCTGTGCTGGTGCATCATGGGATTGATTTGAAACTGAAAGTAAAAAATTCCACAATCAAGATGGTGTCTGCTAAGCATCAGACAGGTGGAAGCAATGCATAGAAGTGGCTGGAATACACAGAGGAGACCTGCAGAGTCAATCAGATGAGGGGAAACAGGGATGGAAAAATGTGTTTTCGCCGTAGTGGCCCTTTAAATAAAAAAGATTTGCAATCCAGAACATGCTGCATTTTATAAAGGTGGAACACAAGTTGCGTTCTACTGGCTTAGTCTAAACTTTAGAAGCCCTTCAATGTCAAAAAGAATTACAGGGCCACAATTCACAGATTTGGCCCATTTTCATACTTAGAATTTCAAAATGTACTTCAGTGATTTAGTTTATGTGGCAGAGGGCTCGATGCATTAGTATCTCTGTAAATAAAGCAGAAATTCAATGTTAGCTTTTTTCACAATCTACCAAGAAACAAAGTCCAAACTGCCTGAACTGGGAATGACAAGTGCACACTGTTACAGGAAGAGTGGAAACTCTGAAAGTGCTTCAGTAGTTTATCTGATGAAGTTCCTTGTGTTGCCCTCTCTGTGTGTATACCATAACTGTAAACACCGCCGGTTCTCATCTGGCAGACCCCTGACACACACAACTGGCGTGTCCAAATAAGGTTACAAAGAGCTCACCCTTTACACGGAGAGCTAACATACACTGCGTAGTGCTGAGGGCAGGCGCATCACACTTCCTATATGGCCGTCACATGGGCTTTAAAGGGTTACTGCACTATGTCATGGAAACACAAATCTGATAATTAAAGCTGTTTCGCAGGAACAGTAAGGGTTTAACCTGCAGATAAATTTTTAGTAGGTTGTCAAAATAGATAGAAAATTCTCTGTATGTGACTTCAAAGCAAAGTTCAGCTTGTTCTGTGCTGTTTAGTGGGTTTTTATGAGGCGAGCGGTATTTCTCTTAAATAAACATACGGTTATGTACTGCCAGAGAGGCACACGTGCCGCCATCTTTGTAAACTTAAGATTTGGAAGCTATTAGCTACTGTATGCTTATATTTTGCTACTTTTCTGAATACGCTATGTCATGTGAAATACTACAAGCCCAATCTCAAGGACAACTTACAGTCAAGGTTCATGGCGCTTTATGGTGTCTACTGCTTCTGCATCCTGTTGCCGTTTTCTAGCACTTTCTTCGCTCGCTTAGGCCTCATGTCCACGGGCGGGACAGATTCCGCGATCGAGATTCCGCAGCGGAATGTGACCCTGTCCGCGGCCGAGGACCCTGCTGTGCGGTCAGGCGGCATCGTCGTGGACCTCTGTGCTTCTGACTTTTCTGCACTGCGGGTGGTCCGCTTGGCTTACCGTTGGACATGCACAGTACAGATTTTTTTTTTTTTATGTCCTGCTTTCCCGCGAAATCTGCGGCCCATCCACAATGGCGGCTTTCTTCCTAACACAGCAGCCCCCTTGTCCCCGGATTATTTATGGTATTGCAGCTCAGCTCCTATTCGCTTCAATGGAGCTCAGCTGCAATACCACACACAACCCCATGGACAAGAGTGGTGCTGTGTTTGTAAGAAAGCAGCCATGTTTTTCTGACAATGGACAGCCCCTTTAAGTTATCTTCAAACAGCCCCATGAGTTAGTTCTAGATAACTAAAAAAAACTGTTGAATTTGGCAGGGCCAGTGACTCTCCCCCAACAGATAATGTCAGGACAAAGAAGGATCGGGTACCTTGCATTTCAGCCCTTGATCCTCTTGTTCTCCCTGGAGATAAGTCTCTGTCAGAGCTGTCTAGTAACATCTTGCTCTTCTCAGGGACAATATTCTTCTCCCAAAACTCCAGCAGTTGGTCTCTGCACTTTCCAGACTGTTGTAAAAAGAAGAGGGGGTGCTACACAATGGTAGACATGGCTCTGCCCCAACTTTTTGGAGATGTGTTGCTGCCATCAATTTCTAAATGAGTTAATTGTAGCTAATATCCTTTTTTTATGAAATGGGAAATGTCTCCTTCCACCTACTGATATGTGATTTATTTTCTGTTGTGAATAAAATATGATTATATGAGATTTTTAAAATCATTGAATTCTTTTTTTCTCTACATTTATTTACATTTGAAACAGCATCCCAACTTTTCTGAAATTGGGGTTGTATATGAAATGGCTAAATAAGGCTGCATTTACATAGGCGAGAGCCATATTGGTCGGACCATTATTGCACTCGTATATCCATGATTTTTATGCGAGTGTGATGCATTTTCTGAGAAAAACACATTTCTGCACCTCTGATTTTCATATGCATTAAAAATATGCACGAAAATTGCAGATTGTTTCAATAGTAAAAAAAGAAAATCGTATAGCACTAGCATGAAACTCACATTTATATGCAAGTGCTATGCGATTTTCCTTTGTTCTCATAGGAAATAACGGGCAATTCTGTGCAAAAATAGGACATGCTGCAATTCTTCTATCTTGCAGCATCACGGTAACAGAAAAATCCTGCATGTAAGGCCTATTGCACACGGACGAGGCAATTTTGCCATGAGAAAATCGCAGCAATATCGCATCTGTGTTATGTGTGATATTGCTGCGTTTTCTTACAGCAATATCGCGGTTTTATGTTGCTACAAAGTCGTGCAACTTTGTAGTGCTCTTTTGCTGGGATTTTCAGGAAGGAAGGGTGGGGCTTGAAATATAAGCCCTACCCCGAAAATAAGGCCTAGCTGCATAAGAATAAATAAATGCATCACCTAACAGCCGCTGTTCACTGTGCCGCATCTTCTCTGCAGGTCTCAGGCACTTGCTTGTAGTTTTCTCTCTGTGCTCTCTGTGCTCTTGGTTCTCGAGCGCCGCGGCTCAGCCAATTAGAGCCAGCGCTTAATGAACTAATCACAGCCATTCAGTGAATAAATGAATGGCTGTGATTGGTTTATCGAGTGCTGGCTTTGCTTTTCATAGAATTTGCAGCATATTGCGCATCTGTGTGCACATTACGTGCACATTTCTGCATTTCCTATAGACTTCTATAGGGACTTTTGGTGCACACATGTGCACAGAAATAGTGTAAAAAAAGAAATGAGAATGAATCCATTTAATCAATGGGTTTTATTATCTGCATATTGCGCACGTGAATTTTACACACGCGAATGCGTGCACAAATGCGCCGGTGTGAAGGAGCCCTTAACCTTTATTATTCAAGGGTTGAACTCCCCAGCATAAATAGACATGCTGTGGATTTAGAATATGCAGCTTTTTTCCAAAAACTTTTCCACACCCTGTAAATCCCCTGCACATGGCTTGTATTGAAAATTTAGAATTTCCGCAGCAATTCCGCCAGTGGAAATTCTGAAGTGTTTCCGTGTGTGAAGACAGCCTTAGGAGATAACAGCTCAGACTGCGTACAGATTATTGGTGCAAATTATACTTCACTTTTTTCCATTTTTATTAATATTATTTGGCTTCCAATTTGTCAAAGGGCCACTCCAGCCAAAACACATTTTTTATCCCTGCCTCCCTCACCTGATTGCCTATCACACTCTGGAGGTTTTCTATGCACTTTCCAGCCCCTCCCATGCAGCGCAGCATCCTGTCTAATGCTTATCAGGCACAATCTTTGCTGAATTGTTTTACTTTCATTTTCACAATTATCCCATGATGCACCACAGCGTTAACTGAGCCTATATCATTTTTTCCTGCTGGAAGGTGGAAGGGGACAGTTTAATTATCAGCACTTTCTATATTCACGTAAATAAGCTCCAGAGCATAAGTATGCAGTCAGGAAGATGAGCTGTGATCTCCTCTATTATAACTGTGTGACAGGAGATGTGTGATTAACATCAGTAAGAGTGATAGAAGTGTCTGTGTCCTGCTCTAGCCAGTTTTTGTGGTAGGTCCACCGAATAGTATCACACAAACTGAGAATCTAAATAGAAAATAAGTACATAACCCCAAGTAAATCTGAGATGGTCAGAACTGAGATCGCATAATCATCCAAGGAAAAAAAGGCCAGGAGGTTCAGACAAAAAGGCATAATTAACCAAGGTAACACCAGCTCACTTATGTATACTGGGGATAGCTGCATAATGAATGAATTTTAAAAGATCACTGGCCCTTTAATGAATGAAGAATCCTCAGCATATACAAATGAGAATTTTTTGCTTTTGGCTCTTTATTTTAAAGAGAATGCATTTTCCGTCTTTCTATACTGTTGATTTAAAGGTGACAGTATAATTGCACTTCCTCTTTACACTTGACTATAAGGGTTACAAAAGGAGGGTAAAAGTGATTCCAAGAAGCCAAGGGAGAATAATGAATGAATTTATCATTGTACAATTTCTGCACCTTAAGGGCAGTCTGGCACCAAAATAGCATTCATGAGCTAAATGGAACGCAGGTCCGAAAATAGCTTTCTAATCTTATAAACACTCAGTGGGTATAGATCTCAGCCTGATAATTTGATTAATGTTTCACAAGCTGCAGCCTTTTCTAAGGAGGCCATACAGATCTGTGCAAGACAAACTGTGATTCAAGGTGACATCACCGCATTGGATAGTTAATACTGGGATTTATTTTTTTACAGTATGAAAACTCACATAATGAGCCAGCAAGTCGCAGTTTTGTCAGATTGCACTATAGTGTAGCTTAGTCACTTTCCCTTCTGTAATTCTGGCTGCCTATTCCGGTTGACATTGACCCTAGGCTACTGCACGGAGGTTAAAGTTCAATGAAATGCCATGTTAATATTTGGGTGTTCTGTAGATCATCTTTTGCTTCTATTCACATCATCTCCTCCGCATGTCCACAGCAGTTTTGATTATCTCTCGTCCGGGCTCCATTGTTTGTAACTGTCAGGCACAAAATTGTGTTAAATTTCACATTATCCATTTAATTCCAATTATAGCATACCATGACAATGATGAACGGTATTAGGCTCTGTTCACATTTACGTCAAGGCTTTCATTTTCTGGTAGATTCCACAACTTTGTGCCAGATTCGATGGAACACATAATATAGTCTATCGGGGGGTCCATGGGGTTCACTTCATTTTGATGGCAGGAATAGCAGTGTGCGTTGCACTATTCTTGATGTCAGGTCTAAGCGGAGACTGCGGACAAATGCTCTGGGTGGAGCATCTAAAGCACGTGTCTATGTACCTGGGCTTATAAAAACCTGAACATCTTGAGCGGTACAATATTACACGTTATAATTAGAGATGAGCTAGCATACTCGGTAAGGCGATATACTCGAGAGAGCATCGCCTTTTTCGAGTACCTGCTGGATCGTCCCTGAAGATTCAGGGGGGCCGCGGGGTCGGAGGTGGCGCAGGGCAGCAAGGGGGAGAAGGGAGGAGAGTGAGAGAGATCCCTCTCTCTCTCTCCCTCCCGATCCCCTCTGCAACCTCCCACGGCCCCCCTAATCTTCAGGGACGAGCCAGCAGGTACTCGAAAAAGGCAATGCTCTCTCTCGAGTAAATTGCCTTACCGAGTATGCTCGCTCATCTCTAGTTATAATCATTAATCACTTCAAAAGGGTTGTTGATCCAGGGATTACTCCAATTGCCAGATTGGAGTTAGGACCTTGCCAGATAGCTGATAAGCATGTGTAAGAAGGAAGTTCAAGTTTGTGCTGTAATGAGATCTATTATGGTTCCTATAGTTATGTAATCCTGAACAACTTTTTCTGGCTGTCCTACATTACCGCAGTTTGTATATTTCTCTATGCAGTGTTGTATGTGACTTTCCATTAGCCTCAACGGTCAGGTAGGAGGTCTGGAGGACTTGAGATCATAGAGAGCTGCAAGTTGGAGAGCAATTCCAGTAGAACTGTGTCTTAAGAGGGACTACATTGCTGGGGAAGAGAGCTGCCAAAGGATTAAGGAGTTGGCTTGGGGAGCCACATGAGTCGTCGCCTGGTGAATCTGTGCCTGTTAGAGAGAGACAGTTGCACAAGAAAAGAGGCAGACGGTTTTGAGAAGTGTAGCTCCACAATGAGCCAAAAACGGTGTTGCTAAAAGAACAACACTGTAGGGACTTCAGCTTGAGAGACTGCTACGAAGGATTCATATATGCCTGTCCCTACTGTGACAGATATGTGCTAATTCCCTTACCCACCGTGAATCCTCATGGCCATTCAACACTGCCCAATGGGATCTGATGGCCTACCATCCTGGACTCTTGAGGCCTTTAAAATGGAGATTTGTTTTTGTATTTGGTTACAATAGAAATGTTGATGTTTACCGATGCTACTAAGCCAAGCTGGATTAGAAATATAGTGGCCTATTATTAAAAAAATGTTTAACAGAAACTAGTGTCTGGAAAATTGGCATAAAATAGATTCGAATTATGAGTCTTTCTGAAGAGGAGCAGTGGTGCACCTGCCATGGAAGAGGTCTATTCCATCGATATGAGGGCAAAAACACACTGGCTTATGCACAACTGTGCTCAGCGCTACGGAGTGTAGTAGCACATGAACAAGGTTGTTTTTTCCCCTTCTTGGGCTGTTCAAACTCCCTGCCATAGCGCAGTAGCTTGAAAAAAACGTTGGGAACATAGATCCTACCCAATCTTTCTCACACGTAGTGTTAACTACGTGTGGACATGTGGGGAAGATAGGGCAAGTCGTATATTTTTTGCCCGCACTATTAACAGGCGAGAATCCCACTAATGAAAACAAAATCATTGAAATCAATGCGGCCGTGATTATCACGGGACAAATACACACTCATGTGTTTAAGCCCTGAGTCTAATGCCGGCTGCACACGAGCGTGCACACGTTACGGCGCCCCCCAGAAGACCCCATACTTACCTGCGGATCCGGCGTTCTCGCTCCCGCATGATGCTTCCCTGCCCACCTCCGCCGCGTCATGTGACACGCCCACCGCGTCACATGACGCGGCCGGCCGCGTCATATGACGCAGTGGCAGTAGGCGGGGAAGCGTTTTCACAGCAGAAGATAGCGTGAACGGACGGCTTCCATTGACTGCAATGGAAGCCGTCCGTGCGTACACCCGCGGCAAATAATGAATGCGGCGGGTGAGGACGGGTGAAATCACGGTGCGGAATTCCGCGATGGAATTCCGCACCGTGAGCACTGAGCTATTAGGTTCAATAGAACCTAATAGCTGTGGGCAACGCAACGGATTTCTGCCGCGAATTACGCGGCGGAAATCCGTTCGTGGGAAGGAGGCCTAATAGAGTGATGAAGCTTGCTACATTTACATTTTGACTAACAGATAAGGATGAGCGAGTATACTCGCTAAGGCACTACTCGTCTGAGTAATGTGCCTTAGACGAGTATCTCCCTGCTCGTCCATAAAGATTCGGGGACCGCTGCGGCTGACAGGTGAGTCGCAGCGGGGAGCAGGGGAGAGCGGGCGGGAGAGAGGGAGAGAGAGATCTCCCCTCCGTTCCTCGCCGCTCTCCCCCGCAGCTCCCCGCTCTGCGGCGCCCCCCAAATCTTCAGGGACGAGCAGGGAGATACTCGTCTAAGGCACATTACTCGAGCAAGTAGTGCCTTAGCGAGTATACTATAGGATATCCTGAAAACATGACCTGTTGGGGTGCCTGAGGACTGGAGTTGGGAAACACTGCTGGAGTCTGAGGCCTCATTTACACATGTATGCAATTTTGGTTAGTAGAACTTACACGTATGTATGAGTGTTTTTGGTACGTACGCGTTTTTTTTTTACATCTGTGTTCATTGCATTTTACGCATATGCAAAATATAAAAATGCAAGAAGGACCAATTGATGTCACTTTTTTTGCAACATGCATAAACAACGCAGTAAATAGATATGTAACATCCATTTTCACTATGTTTTTTTATACTTGCATTGACTTTCATGGTCATTTTCGACCTATTTTCAGTCATGATGAGGAATAAAATGGGACATTCTGCAATTTTTTTAGGTTCATATTCAGTCAGAAAAAAAGTATGGACTGAATGCATGCAGAAGTTACAACATAAATAAGCACATGTGAATGGGCCCTAACATTACAAAGCCCCTAGGCCAGCTTCACACGAGAGTAAGCGTATTTGTGCGCACATGAGCGTAGCCTTTTTGCGGAACAAACAATGCTTCTTTGCACATGCATTCGCTTATTTTACTGTACTTTTTGCGCCCACAAGGCATGTTTATACACAGGCAGCAAAGATGCACCAATTGAAATAGCTTATTAGTCTTCATGAGTTCCAGGTATGTTCTTGTTCCTGCGCAATTACACAGTGTTTATGCATCTCCTTGAGTATTGTGCACTTATTTGAGCACCCTCTATTGAAATCTATGGGGACCACTGGTGCAGAAATATGCAGAAAAATACAACATGTTCTTTTTTTTTTTTGCGTGAGCAAAATGTGTGAATAAAATACAGAAATGTGAACGAACTCATTGAGTTCAATGGGTTCTATTCTTTGGATATTGCGTACACAAATGCGCCAGTGATAAGCTGACATTATATTGCTGCTAATTCTGGGGCCACAAACCAGCACCAGAACAGCAGGCTGCATTTTGCCTTTGCTACGGCAGCACTCCCCCTAGAGTTTACCAGGGGCATAGTTAGGGGATTTAGTGTTATGTGCCAGTAGGGCACCAGCAAGCCACAATATATTGGCCAGCACATTGAAATACAGGGCTAGAGCAGCAAATAGAATGATTGCCCCAGGTGAAGGACAGCCTGGCTACACACTGAAAGGTAGAACTAAGGAGTTACAGGCATTTCTAATTACCCAGGCTGTTGGCATCATAAAGCTGGAAAGCAATTTTTGGCTGTATGTACGTTCCAACCTAAATATAATTTCAGGAATTGGCACATTAAAACTATTGCATCGCCTTTCTGTGCTTAAGGTTAAACAGGAAAAATTAACTGTTTGTTGCCAGATGGTCTCCATAAATTTCAAGATTCAGATTTGCTCCGCAGGCAGCGCCGTGCTTCTATTGTCTTGTAGAGCAAGCTCATTGGAAACCACAGATGCAGCTATTTAGCAGTGAATTGCTCCAGCCTCTAGGTAGCATTTGGACAGATCACATCCCAGCATGTTTCCCCCCATAAACAGCAGGAACGCATCCCATGACGCTGAGGGAATGAAGACAGAAGATCCTATTACCGCCAAGACACACCTGTTTCAATACACTGCAAGCCGTTATACAGACTGCTTCATAATCCTTTGTAATGCAGCTGAAGCGTTATACATAATTCATTCACATAGCTTAGTTCTGGCTACATTAGTACGGGAGAAGAGATCCTTCTTGTCGCTGCGATGAAACGGTGCTAATTACTGGTCAGCAGGTTGATGATGACAATATGTACTATACACAGAAATGGTTTGTGTGTAGCATTTCTCCTAGTACAGCGTAGTATACAGGAACTCCAAAGGAGGCATCGCAAAAAAAATCCAAACCAGTTTACATTAGGTACTTCGGCATGATTTCATATTCAGTGATGAGAAGTAAAATTTTGTTTATGCGACTCCAAATGCCATGGATACACTTCCCGATGAGCGCACGGACAGGTGCAGGTACACAGTTAACATCAATAGGAAGAAAACCACCGGCACTCCTGTAGATTCCAGAATAAAAACAGAGTTTTATTTAAATTTCATGGATAAAAACATTGTGCTTACATGGTTCAAACAGAGTTCTTATTCATAGCAATATGATAGATAGATATTAGACAGATAGATATAAAAATATAGATATGAGATAGATAGATAGATAGATAGATAGATAGATAGATAGATAGATAGATAGATAGATATGATAGAGATAGATATGATAGATAGATATAAAAATATAGATATTAGATAGATAGATAGATAGATAGATAGATAGATAGATAGAAGAGAGAGAGATATAAAAATATAGAAATGAGATAGATAGATAGATAGATAGATAAATAGATGGATATGAGATAGATAGATATGAGATAAATAGATAGATAGATAGATAGATAGATAGAGATGAGATAGATGGATAGATAGATAGATAGATAGATAGATAGATAGATAGATAGATAGATAGATAGATAGATATGATAGAGATAGATATGATAGATAGATATAAAAATATAGATATTAGATAGATAGATAGATAGATAGATAGATAGATAGATAGATAGATAGATAGATAGATGAGAGAGAGATATAAAAATATAGAAATGAGATAGATAGATAGATAGATAGATAGATAGATAGATAGATAGATAAATAGATGGATATGAGATAGATAGATAGATATGAGATAAATAGATAGATAGATAGATAGATAGATAGATAGATAGATAGATAGATAGATAGATAGATAGATAGATAGATATGAGATAGATGGATGTGAGATAGATAGAAAGAAAGATACATGTGGGATA